>NC_041391.1:76282216-76335740 GCF_002162155.2 Triticum dicoccoides
CTCTTCAGTATTTCGTCAATTATTTCAACCGGTGAATTCTCGTCTCGGTCGACATTCTTCATCTCTTTTCTTCTCCGGTGGACTCAATTCAAGTTTTTTTCGGGTTGATCACATTCTTTTCCTTGAATCAAGTGGTTTCCTTGCTCGTTCGCCTCTCGCCAGTTCATCCTTCCGGAGTGTTCAAGTCATCTCAGGAGATTCGTCTGTGTTCCAATTAATTCGAGGTTGTCACCTCATTCCAATATTTCAATTGTTCCGGTGCATCATCTACCTCTTCAACAATCCTTTTCAACGGTGTTATCTCTTCAGTGGGCCCTAACCCACAGGTCTTTTCCCAGGATCTTACCTGACTCTTCTAATTCCCCCGGAGTTATTCTCAATTCTTTTCGGACTTTGATGTAAGAATGGATTTCATCAGTCAGATGCCTTTTCCAAGATCAATTTCAAATCATTTCATTGTTGGCTCAACCTCTTTGTTTTTCATCCTCCCGGAGTATCCCAGTAATTTTGGTGGTGTTTCTCGTTGTCATTTGAAGATCGAAGAAGAGTTTCTCCTCTAAAGCTTGTTTGTTCTCCCGAAGATTCGTGGTGCTAGCTCGACGTTATCCTATCAAATTGTTTCAGGTCATGCAAAATCTTTTCATCCATCCGGAGCATTCAGGAGTTGCTTTCTCTCTCGATCATCCGGAGTCCATCCTTTTGGAATATCACTCCGTTCTAAGTTTTTCAAATTCGTTCTCCAATTATTCCATATTCGTGCCCCTTCATTCATTTTCAATTCGTACGGTGGTTCACTTAAGATTCTTTTTCCTTGATTATCATATCTATTCATTCGTTCTTCCAATCCTACCGGTGGTTCATGAAGACCTTCTCAAGTTTGCGATATGTCACTTCTCAATTCTTTTTCAAGAAGAATAAGTGGTATGCAAAATCCATTGCTTGTCATCAATTTAATTTGATGAAGGATAAGCATACAATAAATCTTATTCTTATTTCATCCAAGTGAGTAATCCTTTCCTTCGGAGTTTGTTCATGATGAATAAATTCTAGTTCCAAGTGTTTTCATCTTTTCTTTTCCGGAGTTCAAATTTTCCTCAGCCATTTCGTCGGAACCTCCATCTAAATCACCGCAAGGCTCATCTTATTCTTTCATCCTTCATTTTAGCTTATCATACTTTTGTCACCGGACTTCTTCATGGTGGTTCTTCATGATGTAATTCATTCTTTCAAGAGTTCATCAAGATTCTTGTTAGCGGAGTTCAAGTATCTTTCCTTCATGCCATTCGAAGTGCAATTAATTCTTCATTTTCTTCTGAAGTGGAGTTTTGCATTTCTTTGTTCTTCTAAGTTATCCAATCATTTCCGTTTGCGGCTGGTTATCACCTCATAATTTCTGAGATATTATCCATAAGTCCACGACAAGCTTATTCTTTTCATTGTTGAATTTTCTCAACAACTCCATTCAATCTTTTCTTCTAAGGTTGCTTTCTATTTCATTCGTGGAACAAGTTGTCATTTTCTTCTCCGTTCTTTTCATTCAACTCTTTTAATTCTTTCCGGAGGTTTTATGTCATGTCTTCGTCAGGTATCATTCCATCCTCTCTAGTTCTTGTTCTATTCCTCCATGTTTCAGCCGGAGTGCTGCCTAAATCCTTCAGTCTTATTCGTCTCTTATCTCGTTCTAACCGGAGTGGTTTCATAGTCTATCTGATTCCGTGAGCTTTCGATTCTCGTCATTCTTGTTGTTCCTCTCTTTTTCTCGAGTGCTCTCGATTCTTTGCTTCTTCTCTTGAGCTCTTGTTTCACCTCATCCCTTTTCCCTTTCGTCCCGGTCCTAAGATCTCGGGACGAGATCTCTTGTTAGTGGAGGAGCGTTGTAACGCCCCGGATTCGATGTGCCAGGTGTCTGCCATTTATTCACCGTCATTGCCATGTCATTTGCTTGCGTGTTGCATTTTATCATGTCATCATGTGCATTGCATTGATACGTGTTCGTCTCATGCATCCGAGCCTTTTCCCCGTTGTCCGTTTTGCGAGCCGGCACTCCTATGCTCTCCGGCGTCCCCCCTTTTTGTCTCTCGTTGTGAGCGGGCGTTAAACGTTCTCGGAATGGCCCGAGTCTTGCCAAGCGGCCTTCGTATAGCACCAGTAGACCGCCTGTCAAGTTTCGTGCCATTTGGAGGTCGTTTGATACTCCAACGGTTAACCGCGTAGCCCACAAAGCCTCTTTCGTCTTGCAGCCCAACACCCCTTCAAAGTGGCCCAAAACCCATCTAACTCCCCTCCATGCTCTCGGTCGTTCGATCACGATTGTGTGGGCGAAAACCGCTCCTCATTTGGACTCTCCTAGCTCCCAGAAACTATAAATAGGTCCTCCCCCTCCATTTTCGCGGATGATTTTCCCCCCGAAACCCTAGATCTCCTCCCTCTCCGCGCCGGACACGTCCGACCCCACCCGGACGCGTCCGCTCCGCCGCCCTCCACCAACCAGGAAGCGCCACGTGTCCCCGCCGCCGCCGTTCCCACCGCGCGCCGCCGCGGGCCCGCGAAGCCCGTCCGCGGCCCTCCCAGCCCTCCCGGCCCATCGCCGCCGCCCGCGCCCTCGCTGGCCTGTGCCGCAGCTCCGCCGCCCTCCGCGCTGGTGGCCTCGCCCCGCCGCCGCCTCCGGCGACCCCGACCTCGCCGCCCCGGACCGGGCTCCCCGCCGCCGACATCCTCCGCCGCCGCGCCCCTCCGGCCGGTCCCGGGCCGAGCTGCGCCGCCGCCCTCCGCGGCCCCTCTCCGCCCAGCTCCTCCCGGCGCCGCCGCGCCCGTGCCCTGCCCGGGCCGTGCCGCCTGGCCCTGCGGCCTCCTCCGCCGGCGCCGCCCCGGCCGAGCTGCGCCGCCGCCCTGCGCCCTCCCTCCGGCCTCCTCCGCGTCCCCGGCCGTCTCCCCCGTCTCCGGCATGGTCTCCGGCGAGATCCGCCGCCGCATCAAAATCCATGCCCAGATTCGTTTGACGTTGACCCTGAAATCCTCTAAGTCCCGAATATTTTGTCATTATCATGTCATGTTCATCGCATCGTATCTATGCAACCATAGCTCCGTTTTGTGCGTGTAATATGTCAAATTGTTCGTCTCAACGAGTACGTCATTTCATTCCATTGCATCATGTTCATGTGAGCTCATATTCATGCCTAAATCTTCGTTGCAAGAGTGCTTCATAATGTTAGTGCCTGTTTCTTAACAGAACTAGCTCTGTTGTCATTTTTTCCATGATTGATGTGTGCATCCTATGAGGTTGATGTCTACATGTGTTTTGATCTATGCCATGTCTTCTTTATAGTGGTGTATTCCATGTATTTTTTTGATCAATGTGGTGACTAGCACAACCATGCAAACTAGGCATCATGATGTTGCTGTTTTTAGACCCTGTTCTGTTGTTATTTTGATGCCATGTAAACTTGATGCTACAGAGAGATCCATGCATATTTTGAGATACTTCAGTAAGGATGTTTTGAACATATGGTTATTATCTATCCATTCATGCCCCTGTTTGCAATTATGGAGTAGTCTAGCATGTCATTTTCGTGCTCTACGTTTGCTTCAAAATGTTTCCTGGCAGATTGTTTACATGTTATTCAATTTTGCCAAGGTTGTTGTAGTTGATCCTTGCATGCTATGAACTTGTTATTGCCTTGGTTTGTTTCATAAACATGTATTCTTGATGATGCTATGCTTATCTTGTCATGCAATGACTTGTGGGGAGTGAATCAAGCTTGTTAAGTAGTGTACTCGCTGTTGCTGTTTTGCTAGGCTGAATCTGTTATTTCGTGATGCTATGTAAACCTGCTGCTACAAATCATTCTATGCATAATCTGGAGATGTTCACTAAATATGTTTTGTTCTACATGTCATGATCTATCCATTTATGACCCTGGTTGCAATTATGGCTTGTTTTATCTGGTTCATATCTTGTTCCAAAGTTGCTTCATAATGTTGCTGTCAGCCGGTTAACTTTAAGTTCAGTTGTTGCCATGTGTTTTCCTAGTGTCCCATGCACCCTATGAACTTGATGTTGCCATGCTTAGCTTCATAAACATGCCTTCTTACTGTCGGTTTCCTTGCCATGCCATGTATTGCTCTGTGGGGAGTGGTACAAGCTCACCAACATGCCTACTTATCGTTGTTCCTGCCATGTTTGAATCTGTAATATAACTTGCCATGTTTACGTGTGTGTCATCATATTTTCTGTTCATTTTTGGCTCATGGTCAGTAAGGGACTCTTGTTCTATGAATTTAGTACTATCATGCCATGCCTTTGTTTGCCATGATAAGTTCCTGTAACATGTTTTTTTATAGCTCTAAACATTGCAACCTGATGTTATTTTCTGCAAAGTCTGAACTGTTATTATTTGCAATCTTGCCATGTGTGTTTGAGCATGTTCTAGTGATTTATGGAGATAGCTCAGTGTCCATGTCTTGTGATGCTTTACCTGTACATCATGCCCATGTCTTTTGTTTTCATGTTGAGATGTTGTAGCTTATTGTTTTGATGCTTGCAATATGCCTAGTTGCTGTTTTGGGGCAGATTGTTGTTATGACTTGTATAGAGTGTATGTGTTGAACCGTTGCTCCGTTTTGGGTGTGCTCTATATGAAACTTGCTTGTTTTTGCATGTAGTTTCATATTATCATCTTGAATCCATGTTTTGAGGTGTTTGCTTGATGTTTGTATGCATTTTGCATCAATGCCATGTTTAACTTGTGTTGCTCATATCTTCTAGGCCGTAGCTCCGAACTAAATGGTCTTTATGTGTAACTTGACTAGAATCTCATGTAGATCATCTTTGTGCATCTTAACTTTCTGTTTAACAACTTGAACATAAGGTTTATTCAGATCTGTACCAACTCCGAAATATGCATATGAGGACTTACCGGAATTGTTATATGTTGTTCCCGGCCTCATTTAAACTTGCCTTAGTGTGTTGCTCTTGTTTGCATCATCTCTTGCCATGAGTAGCTTCATCTAGCTTTGTCATGCATCATGCTTGTTTGTGCATCATGCCTTGTTCATGTGTGGTGTGTTTACCATGTTGTGTGCTTCTTTCGATAGTTCCCGTATCATTGCGATCGTGAGGATTCGTTCGTCTATGCTTGGTTCGTCTTCGTGGCTTCATCCGTTCATCTTCTTCATGGAATCGTTCTTCTTCCTTGCGGGATTTCAGGCAAGATGACCGCAACCCTGGATCTCACTACTATCATTGCTATGCTAGTTGCTTCGTTCTATCGCTTTGCTGGGCTACCTATCTTTTGCTCATCAAGCCATCCCAAATTGCCATGAACCTCTAACCTTTGACACCTTTCCTATTCAAACCGTTGTTTGGCTATGTTACCGCTTTGCTCAGCCCCTCTTATAGCGTTGCTAGTTGCAGGTGAAGTTGAAGATTGCTCCATGGTGGACAGGATTTATGTTGGGATATCACAATATCTCTTATATTATTAATGCATCTATATACTTGGTAAAGGGAGGAAGACTCGGCCTTTTTCCTGGTGTTTTGTTCCACTCTTGCCGCCCTAGTTTCCGTCATACCGGTGTTATGTTCCCGGATTTTGCGTTCCTTACGCGGTCGGGTGATTTATGGGACCCCCTTGACAGTTCGCTTTGAATAAAACTCCTCCAGCAAGGCCCAACCTTGGTTTTACCATTTGCCTCACCACCACCTATACCTTTCCCTTGGGTCGGCCGACCCGAGGGTCATCTTTATTTTAGCCCCACCGGGCCAGTGCTTGTCTAAGTGTTGGTCCAAACCGAGTAGACTGCGGGGCCCCCTCGGGGAAACTCGAGGTCTGGTTTTACTCGTTGGATGTCTCATCTGGTGTTGCCCTGAGAACGAGATATGTGCAGCTCCTATCGGGATTGTCGGCGCATCGGGCGGTCTTGCTGGTCTTGTTTTACCATTGTCGAAATGTCTTGTAAACCGGGATTCCGAGTCTGATCGGGTCTTCCTGGGAGAAGGTATATCCTTCGTTGATCACGAGAGCTTATCATGGGCTAAGTTGGGACACCCCTGCAGGGTATAATCTTTCGAAAGCCGTGCCTGCGGTTATAGGTAGATGGGAATTTGTTAATGTCCGGTTGTAGATAACTTGACACCAGATACGAATTAAAACGCATCAACCGTGTGTGTAACCGTGATGGTCTCTTTTCGGCGGAGTCCGGGAAGTGAACACGGTCTTTGGGTTATGTTTGACGTAAGTAGGAGTTCAGGATCACTTCTTGATCATTACTAGTTGACGACCGTTCCTCTTGCTCTCTTCTCGCTCTTGTTTGCGTATGTTAGCCACCATATATGCTTAGTTTCTGCTGCAGCCTCACCACTTTACCCCTTCCTTTCCCATTAAGCTTTGCTAGTCTTGATACCCATGGTAATGGGATTGCTGAGTCCTCGTGGCTCACAGATTACTACAACAACAGTTGCAGGTACAGGTTATGCGGTGATCATGACGCGAGAGCGATGCTTGCTTGCGTTCAGTTCTTCTTCTGCTTCTTCGATCAGGGGATAGGTTCCAGGTCGGCAGCCTGGGCTAGCAGGGTGGATGTCGTTTGAGTTTCTGTTTGTGTTTCATCCGTAGTCGGATGTTGATCTTATGTATTGTGATGTTGTATTTGTGTGGCATTGTATGCCTCTTGTATGTATCCCCACCTATTATGTAATGTTGATGTAATGATATCCACCTTGCAAAAGCTTTTCAATATGTGAGTCTATCCTTGGTGGGACCTTCGAGTTCCTTTTGGATAGGGTCGCATATTGGGCATGACATATCGAGACCCCAATAATCCCATCACAACTAGACATAGGCCTTTACCTTCATCGAAGGGCCGAACTAGTATAAAATCCTTGTGTCCTTTGTCCGGATTAACCCCTTAAGCTAACCCGTTGCGATGGCTCCATGACTAAGTCCTTTCATGAGGACATCTAACGTGATATTTCCACGACAGTTGGCGCCCACCGTGGGGCTATCACACGATGGTTTCAAGTTCTTGAAGGGCAGCTTTGAAGGACTCAAAGGATACACAGTGGGCCGGATGACCAAGAGTCATCGCAGCAAGCTCTACATCGACGATGCAGGGTGGGTCCCCGAGGCCGGCTCAATTGAGTATGGGTACCGGGCCCCATTTGGCAGAATTCATGTTTTCATCAGCAAGATCGGTGAACCGGGCCCTGAGCCAGACATCTGCACCGACCGCGTCAAGACGGCTCAGCATGCAAGCCCCGCTCGGATTCAGCCTACCATGAAGCGTGCGTTCGTAGGATGTGTCGACGGGATCGGATCTGAACCGGTGTCTGAAGGTGAGACGGTCGCTTATTCCGATGTTGAATCATCCGCCGGTGAAACCGAGTCCTTGTATCAAGTTCATGATGGTGTGTTTGAAGGGCATTCCGATGGCACCAGTATTCCGGAATTTCTTGAACCTCCTAATCGAGTCGGAATCTTCATGGCTGGAACACAGCCGACTTTGCAAAATTTTACTGCGGCGGCATCCGGGCTAGTAGCAGGGGCAAGAGGCTCCGTGCGCCGGCCAGCTCAAATTCTGTCCGGATTGATGGATGCCTGGACAATGTTATTGGCCACAGCAGTTACCCCAGAGACTCAAGATCGGCATAATGCAGAGGTCACTAAGTTATGGGATCAGATAGCGCAAGCCAAGGAGGGCTTGGCGGCAGAAGATACCAGGATGGCTGAGGAATGGGCCGCTTTAGATGCCCAGGCGCAAAGGATTCAAGCCGAGAATTATCGACTTTTGATGGATCAGAACGCCTCGAATGAAGTATTCAGGAGGAGACATCAATCTCGCTTGTCGGCGGATTACAGTGTGATGAATCTCTTTGATACGCCAGGGGCAGGGGCTAGCAATCCGGCAGCAGTAAACCGGACTATTGTGCCAAGGACCGAAGCGCCGGATCAACCTCAGGTGATGGGTCCGCCTCGACGGACAGATAACCCGCCACGGCATACCACACCCACACCGGGTCACTTCTCTACCCCTTTGGATAATATGATAGCAGCAACATCCCGGCTGGCAGCTATTCCAATAGAGGGTGCATCGCCAGCGGCGGTTGAGACACGGCGGGCCAGGGATCTTCTTCAAACTGCTATGACGCAGCAGCAGGCTTACTCGTATAGCCGAGACAGGATTCGCATGACCGCACGTCCGAGCAAAAGCTATAGCAGGCATATAGATGAACCGGAGGTGTCCAGCAGCACGCGGCGCCGTATTGTCCCTCAAGGGCCCAATCCGGTGCGTGGTCAGGTAAATGCTCAGGATGTGGTGGATAATGGGAGAGCACGAAGGGAGGCCGCTTTAGCAGCACAGTACGCGGGTCATTATCAACCCGCCCCGGTTCAGCCAGTAGCGTGAGTAGACCGGGGCACCGGGCTTGCCTTCAGTTCCTGGGGAGTACCATGTCTCATTCCGGCTCTCCGTAATGTGCGGCTGCCTAAGGACTTCAAGGGTCCACGTAAGGTGCCTAATTACACTGCTGATCAACTGCCCGAGGCATGGGTGGAAAGTTATGAGATGACAATGGAGATGCTGGACATGGATGAAGCGGCTTGCGCAAAGTACTCCACAATGATGTTGGAGGGAACAACCCGTACATGGTTGAAGAATCTACCAGCTAACTCCATCAAGTCGTGGGACCAATTGAAGGCCCGGTTTATAGCCAATTTCAAGGATACATGTAAACAACCTATGTCCATTGTGGATCTGGATGCTTGTGTTCAAGGGGAGAACGAGTCAACCACTCATTGGGTGCGCCGGGATTCAGAAGTTTTGCACTCATCGGACCGGATTAACGCCGGTCAGGCAATCATAACACTGGAACGTAATTGCCGGTTTAAATCGCTGAAGATGAAGTTGGGACGGCTCAAGCGCCACTGCAATGATATGGGGAGCCTTATGGCAGCCTTGGTCAAATATGCCGATTCTGATAATACCAAGGATCCTGATTCTGATGAGGAGAAACCAGAGAAGGGAAAGAAGAATGGCGGTGCAAAGGGACAGTAGCACAACCATTGAGGCCATGGGAATAATGGTAAGCGCAAAACGGATAATTCAGATTTTGTGGCTAACGCTAATGTGCAGCATCGTAAGGGTAAACCGCCCCAGCGTGGTGGCGGAATGAATCTGGAGCGTTTGTTAAACCAGCCCTGCCCAAAGCACGGTACCAAGGAGGTTCTAGCAACACATCTTTGGAAGGATTGTCACATTATGAATGAGTTCAAAAACTCTGATCTCTTCCGGTATGATCAGGGTCCATCGGGCGGTTCATGTCCCAGTTTTCATGGTGGCGGCGGTTCAAACTCCGGATTTTAGAATAATTAGAGCAACCAGAACAACCAAGGTGGTAATAACCAACAGAATAATCAAGGGAATCAGCAGCAGTCAGGTTATCAGAGTCATCCAAAACAGTTGAATGGTGGGCAGTATCATGTGTTCACTACTAGTTTGTGCAAGCGCGATCAGAAGCTTCACAAGAGGGCAGTTAATGCTGTTGAACCGGCAGTACTACGTTATTTGCGGTGGTCCGAGCAACCCATTGTGTGGAGCAGAGAGGATCATCTGCCCCGGGTTGACAATCCGGGTCACCTGGCCTTAGTGGTGGCACCTCAGGTGGGAGGTTATAAGTTCACTACGGTGCTTATGGATGGAGGGAGCAGTATCAACATTCTGTATTATGAGACCTTCCGTCGCATGGGGTTGACAGACAAGAGTCTTAAACCGTCAAACACTATTTTTCATGGTGTAGTACCAGGTAAATCGGCATATCCTGTTGGCAAGATCGCTTTGGAGGTTGTGTTTGGTGATGAACATGACTCCCGGTCTGAAACATTGACCTTTGAAGTAGTGAGGATCCAGAGCCCGTATCACGCACTATTTGGACGACCGGCTTATGCAAAGTTCATGGCAAGGCCCTATTATATTTATTTGCAGCTCAAGATGCCGGGTCAGAAGGGAACCATCACAGTTCACGGAAGTCGTAAGATCACTTTGGATTACGAGGAAGGTGATGCGGCCTATGCTGAGTCGGTTTGTGCTACAGAGGAGTTGAAGTTCTATAAAGACAATGTTGATCTAGTAGATATGACCCCTCTGAATAAGCCCTCCACTGAGCATGACCCGAACCTGAAATTCAAACCGGCTGATCAGACTAAACTTGTTGACTTTGTTCCTGGCGATTCATCCAAACAGTTTAGCATCAGCACAAACCTGGATCCGAAATAGGAAAGCGCGCTCATCGAGTTCATCCATGAGAACCGGGACATTTTTGCATGGAAGCCTTCTGACATGCCAGGTGTACCGAGGGAACTCGCTGAGCACACTCTCAATATTGATCCCAAGTTTAAACCGGTCAAACAGTTTCTTTGCCACTTTAACGAGGAGAGACGCAAGGCAATTGGGGAGGAGTTAGCCCGGTTGTTGGCTGCTGGTTTTATCGTTGAAGTGTTTCACCCTGAGTGGTTGGCTAATCCGGTGCTGGTTCTTAAGAAAAATGGCACTTGGCGCATGTGTGTGGACTACATAGATTTGAACAAAGCTTGTCCGGCCGATCCTTTTGCTCTCCCACGTATTGATCAGATCATTGATGCGACGGTGGGTTGTGAGCGTTTGAGTTTCTTGGATGCTTATTCAGGTTATCATCAGATTAAAATGGCAGTTAAGGACCAGGAGAAGACCGCCTTCATCACTCCCTTTGGAGCCTTCTGCTATGTTTCTATGCCCTTTGGGCTCAAGAGTGCCCAGGCAACTTATTAGCGCTGTGTGCAAAATTGTCTTCACACTCAGATTGGGCGCAATGTTCACGCTTATGTTGATGAAATTGTGGTAGAATCCAGGAAGAAGGAGACATTGATAGATGATCTTAAGGAGACCTTTGACAATCTGCGTATTTACAAGATGATGCTCAATCTGGACAAGTGTGTTTTCGGTGTTCCGGCAGGCAAGCTTCTAGGTTTTCTGGTGTCCAACAGAGGCATTGAGGCTAATACGGAGAAGATCAAAGCGATCACATCTTTAGCTAAACCGGCGTGCATTAATGATGTTCAGCGTCTGGCAGGTCGAATTGCAGCCCTAAGCCGATTTATTAGCCGCTTCGGAGAGAAGGCAGTCCCTCTATATCAGGTGTTGAAGAAAACAGACGCCTTTGTCTGGAGTGATGCGGCTAATGCGGCATTTGAAGACTTGAAGCGGCAATTGGCTGAACCATCGGTCCTTGCTGCTCCGGTTGACAAAGAGCCCTTGTTATTGTACGTGGCTGCTAATGCCCATGCTGTCAGTGTGGCAATTGTGGTGGAGCGTAAGGAGGCTGGCAAGGAATATCTGGTTCAACGGCCGGTTTACTATATCAGTGAGGTGCTCATCGAGTCAAAGCAACGATATCCGCATCGGCAGAAGCTGGTCTATGGGGTTTTTCTGGCAAGTCAGAAGCTCAAACAATACTTTCAAGTCCATCCCAATATAGCTGTCAGTTCAGCTCCTTTGGGTGATATAATTCAGAACAGGGAGGCAACTGGCCGGGTTGCAAAGTGGGCAATTGAGCTTGGTCCACATGGGTTGAAGTATATGCCTAGAACATCCATCAAATCCCAGGCGCTTGTTGACTTCATCAATGATTGGACCGAGTTACAGACACCAGAGGACAAACCGGATAATACATACTGGACTATTCACTTTGATGGATCCAGGCAATTGGAGGGCTCGGGGGCTAGAGTTGTCCTTACTTCCCCTCGAGGTGATAAATTCGTTATGTTCTCTGTTTAATGTTCCCCTATACTAACAATGCAGCTGAGTACGAGGCTTTGCTCCACGGGCTCCGTGTGGCCAAGGAGATGAATTTAAGCCAGGTACGATGCTTTGGAGACTCTGATCTGGTGGCCCAGCAAGTTTCTGGCACTTGGGATTCTAAGGATCCACTCATGGCGGCTTACAGACGCGAGGTGGATATTGTGGCGGGTCACTTGAAATGGTATCCAGTTGAGCATATTGATCGGCGCAAAAACGAAGCAGCAGATGCTTTAAGCCGGCTGGGATCTCTGCGTAAACCGGTACCTCCCAATACCTTTTTAGATATCTTGCATAAACCGTCTGTTAAGTTGCCTACAGAGGAGGATTTAGCTGTTCCCGATCCGGAGGCCCAATTGGTGGCCTCTTTACATGTTGTGTCGGATTGGACGGTTCCATATTTGGCGTATATGAACCGGGGCGAGTTACCAGACGATGAAGTTCTGGCCCGACAGATAGTCCGGCGATCCAAGTCCATGGTTATTCACAATGGCGAGTTACACCGCTGTAGCGTTTCAGGCGTATTCCAGCGTTGTGTTTCTCCTGTAGAAGGCCAAGAGATTCTACGGGAAATTCGTGAAGGGGATTGTGGTCACCATGCCGGTTCAATGTCCCTGGTTGCTAAAGCCTTTCATCATGGGTTCTACTGGTTGACAGCTCATGCTGATGCTGAGGATCTGGTAAAGCGGTGCGACGCTTGTTAGAAGTTTTCACGACGAGCTCATGTTCTGGATCAAGAGCTAAGGATGATTCCCATCACTTTGCCGTTTGCTACTTGGGGGCTTGATATGGTAAGGCCCTTTAAGCGCTCCAAGGATAAGAAGACCCACTTGTTGGTGGCGGTTGACAAGTTCACTAAATGGGTCGAAGCGGAGCCCGTCAGCAAGTGTGATGGAGCTACGGCGGTTCAATTTCTCAAAAATATTATCTTCCGCTTTGGCTTTCCACACAGCATCATCACGGATAATGGCACAAACCTTGCTAAAGGTGATACGGAGGATTTCTGTCAAAGAGAGCACATCTGGCTTGATTTAGCATCTGTGGCGCACCCCGAGTCCAATGGTCAAGTTGAAAGAGCCAATCAAGAAATTTTGAAGGGTATCAAGCCCCAGCTCATGGTTCCTTTAAAGCGGGTGCCGGGTTGTTGGGTCGAAGAATTGCCTTCTGTGTTATATGGAGCATCAACACCACCCCCAATAGATCAACGGGTTACACACCTTTCTTCATGGTTTACGGGGCCGAGGCGGTCCTCCCAAGTGATATTCATCATGATTCGCCCCGAGTTGCCAATTATGTTGAAGCGGACAATGAGCAAGCACGCCAGGAGGCGTTGGACCTGTTAGATGAAAAACGGGACATGGCTTTGGCTTGTTTGACGGTTTATCAGCAAGACCTGCAGTGTTATCACATCCGCCGGGTTAAAACAAGAACCTTTCAAGAAGGCGACTTGGTGCTCCGGCTCATCCAGGATCAGACCGATATGCACAAGTTATCCCAACCTTGGGAAGGGCCCTTTGTGGTCAGCAAGAATCTGCACAACGGATCATAATACCTTATTGACGTTCGAGACAACTCACGCAGTTCTGAGGAGGAGACCCGGCGGCCGTGGAACATAGCTCTCCTTCGGCCTTACTATACTTGATCCATAGGCTTCTCTTATGTACATATTTCAACAATGTATATATTATGATCAATATAATAAACCGGCATCCTTGCTATAAGCAGGGCCTCTGCCGCTTTTTCTCAAATATCTTTTGAGTTAATGGAGGCTTTAGTTGGCAAAGCGGAGTACTACCTGTTAAACCGGCTATCATGCCACAATACAGCTTGGGAGCTTCACACCCAAGGGGCCAAAGAGAGTCTAAATGCTATGCACAACTCAAACATAGGCACCCAATGAGCACCGCTCACAAAGTTACTTGGGGGCTCTTTGTGTAAAGTAACAAAGAGTTTGAAAGGACCCTTGTAATTGGGTATCGACCCACGGCTTGGAAGCCTGGTGTATTCACCTAAAACCCCGGGTTAACCTGCCTTCATCAAGTAAGCCATTCCTATCCAGGTAATCCTGGCACGACCCGCCGAATGTTTGACAAGTCAATCTTATACAGACCCTGAACTTGTCAAAGTTAAAACGACGATTGGTTAGTTGGAGGTCCATCTTAAAAGGCTTTGCAAGATGGTTTAACTCAGCGGCCTAGCAGCCCATGAAAAGCCTCGCATTTGGGCCTGGCAGCCCTTGAAAAGCCTCGACTACACGGTTTCATTTGCCTTTGTCAAGTTCTTTTCTCTTTTGATGATTTTATGTTGAACCGGTGTTTGTTGACCCGATATGGCTTTTTTAGTCATTATATTAACCCGGTGTTTGTTAACCTGACTTGGCTTTCAACTACAAGTTGTCAGACCATATTATCAACTCGGTGTTTGTTAACCCAGCTTGGATTTCAACTACAAGTTGTCAGACCATATTATCAAACCGGTGTTTTAAAAACCCGGCCTGGCTTTGACTACATGTCGCCAGTTTGATCATCTAGTGTTCATCATAACCCGGCATGACTTATTACACACCATCATTACATGGTGAGAGTTATAAAAACTCAAGATTGGGGTCTTCACCCTTACTACAATAAAAGTTGGTAAACCAACTAAGTTATCTCATATCACAGGTATGAGTTATTTCATATTTATTCATCTTTGGTTATTAGCCAGGCTTTATCTTGGGCATTATGACCCGTCCGGCGGTAAACCGCCAGGACAATTCTTTTTATGCAAATATCAGAATTGCATGAAAATCATTAGTGTAATCAAGCACAGCAAATATCATGGCGGTTCAACAACGTCATGCATCAGTACCACAGAGCAAAATATTTTAACTAGCCTATTACAAGGCGCTTTGAGGCCCAAAATAATGATTGTTTTTACAGAACAAAGTCGGTGACTATAACCAGATTGCCGGATCAAGATTCATCGCCGGCTTGATGTGATGTTGATGGATCTTCAGGCGTCGGTTCAACCTCCTCCTCTCCACCCAGGGGCTGGAAGTCAATGGTGCTCCAATCAATCCGGGTTAATGCTTGAAAGACAGCCTCTTCACTTATAAGATTTGACGGTTCAACGTCAGGAGCATAAGTGTGCTTACAAATTGGCGGAATAAGATTCTGAACTTCCTTCATAGCAGTGTCAACTCGATGGTTGTTGGCATCATAGAAGGACCGGTGCGAAGTCAAATTCACCTCGTCAGCCAACTGACTTGCTACCAGGCGCATCTCCTTGGTCAGGGCCTTGAGGGCTTCATTGTCGAATGCTGACCCGTTTTCTTGTTCGTCCGGATAGTCCTTGGCGATATCAACTGGATCCAGGTCAGCTATCCATGATTTGGCACGAGTCAGCGCTAACAAAGCGCTCGCTCTGGCAGCCGACCGCTTCACCTCCTCTATCTGAGCAGGAGTCATTGAGAGCCTGGCCAAGGCTGGCAGAGTTGAAAGTACTTTAGTGCAGGTTATTATAAAATACTTACCAAAAATGGCGGTTGTCATGGCATTCACTTGATGTTTCAGCCCCGTCAGCTCTTCCTCCACCGGTTTAAGAGCTGCTTCGGCGGCTTCAGCCCGCTTCAACAAAGCAGCCCTTTCGGTTTCCCAGTTCGTGCGTTCAGTTTTGAAGCCATCTTTTAGTTGTTCCATGGCTGTTAAAGTGCCCTTTAGCTCCTCTTTGGCCTTTGAGGTCTCTTCTTGCTGAGACTTGATGTTCTCTTGAAGGTCGGCGATTTGGGACCCTTGGGTCTTTATATCAGCCTACAAAGTCAGATGATAAAGAACTTAATATCTCTTCAAGTCCCAAATGCATAACAAGTTATACACTTGGCACTTGGGGGCTAATGTGGATTGCTTCTTAAACTGGATATTTTAAAGTCCCAAGGTTTAATACAAGTATTAAACTTGGCACTTGGGGGCTAATGCCTAATTGATCAGTTACATTCACGCTGAAGGCAGTTGATAAAGACAAAGGGTTAACAGAAAGTCCTGGTTCATCTTGATAAGGTAAACCGGCCCTTGGGGGCTACTCAGTTGAAGTATTCTTAATATCAGAAGATTCGTTTTGTCTACAAGAGATAAACCGTCCCTTGGGGGCTACTATGGAGTGGATATACATTGTAAGCAAATTTCAAGTATTTTGAAGATTACCTCATAGCGCTCTTTCATTAAGTTCACCAAACCGGCCTCATAATCCCGACTTGTGAAGAGACGGTTTAAGAATCCAGGATCAAGCTCCTCGGTGCTAAGGTCAACAAAGCTGGACAAGTCTGTCTTTCCTTTCCCCTTGCCCATAGCTGCAAATTCCTCCTTAGCAGTATGCTTGGACAAAACAACTGGGTTGCCAGGGGCAGTGAAACCATGACCAGTGATAACTACATCATCATCGCCGCCCTTTGAGGGGGTTGGCGGATTGACAGTGTCCCTGGACGGGCTTGACACGTCGTCGCCCTTGGCTGGGCTTGGAGGATCAGCATGCGGACTGGACGGATTGACTTCTAGCGCTTCAACATATGTATCCTGACTTTGAGGTATAGGATCATCAATGGCAATATCAGCTTCTTTGTTAGCGCCCTTGGAAATTCTATCCGGTTCAACTTCTTCAGTAGGGACAGTGGTCTTTGATTTCTTTCTCAGACGAGCTTTATCACGGTGATATTAAAATAAGAGGTCAGTTGGTAAACCGGTGCAAGAGGACAAGATTAAAAACACTATCCTTACCCAGGGACGGTCTTGAGGGGAGGCATCTGAGTGGTGGATGAACCGCCAGATGAAGAGTTGGAAGACACCTGGTAATTCGAGTCAGATGGATTAAGAGGGTCATGGAAGCAAGCCTTCAAGGGATAAAGACTTTCGGGAGAACAAGAAACCTCTGGACGGCGCTTCCGGTTTGGAGTATCTGGTAAACCGGAAGATGTGACCTGTTGGCTGCTGTGCCGGGTTGTGCGACGACCTTCATGTTGTTGTGTCTTCAAAGAAAATTGTGGATCCAAATGAGCAAGAGGGTGAGAATATTTTACTTTCCGAACTGTACGGCAAAGTCTTTGAACCGGCACATGTTTCGAATCGGAAGAAAGGATGATTACCTCAACATGGTCCACACGACTGGCTTCCGCATCATCCTGGTAAAAATCATTGTCAATAAGATGTACGAAAATGAGCCAAGGGAGTCAAGTTCTACCTCGTTTTCCGATTCATTGACATCCTTAGGCAGATCAGAGGACTCGCCAGTTTTCTTCTTGCCTGCCTTCTTTGCGACTTTGCTTTTCGGGCGTTGAGTCCTCACCGGTTTGTCGGAAGGTTTTTTCTTCTAGAAAGAGCTGTTGGCCTGTAAAAACAAATAAAGGGTTATCATATTTAAGTTAAAGCGGAAACGGATCAATAAGGGTGGAAAAGGATAAAATTCTTACTGATGGCGGTTTGTTGGAAGTACAAAAAGGAGCCAATCCAGTCTTGCTGCACTGAGCGATCGGTTCATCCAACATTTTCTTCACGGCTTTAGTAACTTCTTCGTCAGTCTTTTCTATCTCATTGGACCACAGAGGGTCTTTTACGTCTCCGGTATATTCATACATCAAACCGGAGCGGCGGCTGAAGGGAAGGATACCCCATGAAACCCAGCACCGAACACGGTCAATGCCAATTAAACTGTTCGCTAGGAGGTCCCGGAGCTTAATGATTTGCGGTGCATAAGCTTGCCGCTCTTTAGCGGTGAGCCGTGGGGGTAGTGGATGATTATTGCTAAGCCGCTGAGCAAGGTAACCCGGCAGGGGGTTTTCATCAGCAGGTGCAGTGTTCAGACAGTAAAACCAGGTATTATCCCAGTCCTTTGGATGCTGTGGTGTTTTGCATGAGGGGAGTCAACTTCTTTCTTTTTCTGAATTGATACGCCGCCAAGTTTAGTGTTGGGACCATCAGAGAATTCGGTCCAGTGGTTTAAGTGGAAAAAGTCTCTGAAAAGCTCTACAGTTGGCTCCTCTTGAAGATAAACTTCGCAGAATACTTGAAAGTTGCATATGTTGGACACAGAGTTTGGTCCAATATCCTGAGGATGGAGTTGAAATCTAGCGAGCACATCCAGGAAAAACGTTGAACTGGGCGTGCTAAAACCCCGGCCCAGATGTTGCTTGAACACAATCACTTCCCCGGCTTGAGGTATTTGAGGACATTCAGGGCCAGGAACTCGCCAATGAAGAACATCTTTCTTGGCCAAAGCGCCAGTCAAGACATACACGTTAAGCTGCATTTCAGTGATCCAGGACGGAACCTAGTTGCATGCGGTGAATTGCTTTGCCATATTGGAAAGCAAACTGAAAATAAAGCACAAAGGACGGTTTACGATTCAAAGTTGATGTATACAAACCAGAGTTAAACCGGGAAATTATGCATGTTAAACCGACTAATGCTACTCAAGTTAGATGGCGGTTTAAGAGAGGGCTAATGGTACCAGGTGGATTAGGATTTTCGACAAATTAAACCGCCTATGAGGGAAGCAGCAGAGCTGAAATTTTGCTAAGTGTTGTAGAGACAAATCTCACACAATGATGAAACTATTTTGGATCTACCATGCTTCAATAAAGAAAAATTTCTGTGACCTGTAATGGCGTTAAGAAGAACAGAGAAGTTCGTGTGCTCTACTGAGGATTCTTTACAAAGAAGGAAGATCTACTAGTGCTGAAAATGGATACAGAGCAACTACCGCACGAGATCTACGCTACTGTTGGATCAAAGAAACCACGGAACAAGCAAATGCGAAGAGCTGAGATGAACGAGGAACTGTACAGATGAAATCGCTAACCCTAGCATAGATCTAAAGATGCGGAAAAGGGAAAACTTACCAGTACAGATCTGCTGCGGAGGGATGCCGTGAGCTCCGGTTCGATTCAGGGTGATGCAGCGTCTGAGGACGAAGATGACGGTGCGCTCTGTGGCGGCGGCGGAGCTCGAGCGGTAGGGGTTCGCGAGAGGAAGAAGAAGAGGCAAGGGGAGAGAATGGAAAGACCCGCCGGCTTTATTTATAAGGAGAAAGGGATAAGTGGCTGGCGCAAGAATCGAGGAGCCTGGAGCGGCAAAGAGGGTGCGCCTATCGTCTCGATCTTCGGGATACCATTAATGAAGGGAATCTTTTTAATCTTTTTATATGGAGATGACTTCATGATGAACCGTTGCTATGTCCAGAGGGTGACGTCATGGCGGTTTAACAAAGTTTACAGGAGAAGACATCATGGCGGTTTGCGAAAAGTGTAAGAAGATGTTCACAAGGTTTTTCTAAGTACTGAAGATTGACATGAACAGGTTCAAATCAATCTGGGGCCTAATGTTGGGGATATAACTACTAAGTATAAACCGCCCAGGAGGGGAGGTTCACACTCAACTATATTGAAGCCCATGAAGACCCAGAAGATGGCGGTTTACTAATGAAGCTTAGAGGCCCGGAGCCCAAAGGCGGATTAGGGCCCATAGTGGTAAACCGCCATAGTCAGTAACTTGTATTGTAAGTTTGGAAAGGAGAGACCGAGCCGGACACTTGTATAAGCTGGCCTCGGGACTCTGTAAACCGGCCGAGCGTCAACCCGTGTATATAAGGGGACGACCCGCCGGCGGTTCAGGGACAAGAAACAACAACTCGAGGGCCAGGCATAGCATGTTTAGCTCCCTGGCTATCGAGACCCCAATAATCCCATCACAACTAGACGTAGGCCTTTACCATCATCGAACGGGCCAAACTAGTATAAAACTCTCGTGTCCTTTGTCCGGTTTAACCCCTTAAGCTAACCCGTTGCAATGGCTCCACGACTAAGTCCTTTCACGAGGACATCTGACGTGATATTTCCATGACAGTTAGGTTCTCTCATTCCAGAATAACCAATTATAATTGTGGTCTCAGCTGGAATGCTGAATTGAACCATGCAGTGTACTGACCAGGTGAAATTCTTGTGCATTCCACTAAATTTAAGCACTGCTACTTGCAGAAATAAGCAGACCACAATGCCTCTTGTCTGCGCACCTGTCCAAAAAACCACCGTGCAGCCGTGCCAGCTTGTCCTCGGTCCATGGATGAACTGGTAGAAAGTGCATTCCGAACTAGGATGCAGTTGTTTTCGCTCGTCCCTGCACTGCAATCAGGAAGTAAAACGTACGAATCAGCTTCTTTTAGATTGTGTTGGTCATTCTACCTTAGTTACTACCAATGTAGGAATACCTTCAAGACAGGAGGTTAGACGGCGGCAACGAGGGATAGCCATCTCATTTTGCGCAGTTGTACTACAACTGAGGTGTGTGCTTTTGATTGTGCGGATAGAAACGATACGGAGACAGACATCCCGAAACGATATGGAGACAGACATCCATGTTTGCGCAAATACGAAATACGGTTATTTAAATAGTGACAGATATTTGCAGTGGCGTATGATTAACAACAATATCTATTGTGTTATAATTAGCACTAGATTGACAGTATGAAGAGTCCTTAAGTAAGTAGCATCACATCGCATCAACAATGCCACTAGATTAACATGCAGAACAATAGCATTAGTATTATTGTCATGAGAGTAGCACATGGTCAGTAAATGTGCAATCAAATTTTTGCAGTTCCGCTGGGATGAAGCAATGTTAGCGGTGTGAGATTTAAGTGTAACTGCAAAAACACAATTCATGGGAAATAAAGCAAGACGGAAGTACTTCATAAAATGGTGGTGGCTTTGCTTGAATTTATCGACGGCACTAGACCATTACTTATAGTGACATTAGGTGGCATTGCTTAATGCTTCATGTGATTTTACATTAACGTAGCGATATGGGCATAGGGATAGCAAGGGCATAAAGTGGTGAGGCAGATGTGGCTGCCGAGAGCGGAAAACACTCAGGAAGCATGTCTGCATTTGTCCCATTTTTTATCTCCTCGGTTACATTTTCCTATGTGACCACAGGAAATCTAGACCTGCTCATTCTCATTTGCATTGTCCCCCAACACCCGTCAATTTCTTTCCTTAGGTCCACTTCCCTCCACCCTTCGCCATCCACCATGATTTCTTCGTCTTTTCAACCAAGAGACCGGTTGGGTAGCCAGTATCTACTACTTTCCCCCGTTTCCTCTTAGAACCAAGTCCTAGATTCATGCTATAGCTTTCCCACTTTCTTCCCTGTTTGAACCAACGCTTAGAGTCAACTGTATGAACTAACTTTACATCTAATAATAGTAAAAGTCTAGGTGGCTTTGGAACAGCGGACGGAAGTAGAAAAAGATCCAGACGAAGGGAGCTAGGGCAGTAGAGCAAGGAAGGTTTCGAAGGAATATATACCTGAGGGTCGTCGGCATGTGGCAAAGACGACGTCGGGAGGCCGCATCTTGGCCACAATACCGTAGGGAGGAAGAAGGGGTCGGAGGCCCTCCCGAGCCGGCGCTCTCTCGGAGAGAATGGCACAGCTGCCGATTGGGACGCGCGGGCAGTTGTTGGTTGCCTCCCTCGCCGCCGACGACAGCGTGAATGATGCACCTACACCCCTGCCCCGGTCGAGGTTGTCCGGACGGATGTGTGACCAGCCGTGAGCTGAGAGAGACTGTGGCCACCTATGTCTTGCTTAGATATAGAGATCATGAGAGAGTGAACAAGAGGAACCCTAGTAAAGCAAGCGCTAAGGCTCCTGGTTATATATATAGTGGAGTGATTTTGTTGTACCAGCTTCAAAAAAATGCGCTCCTACGTGTACCCGCGAGTGGGTGTGAGAGAACTAGTGTGTGCGTGCACTGCTTCTCTTTGTGAGAGTACAATATACTATGCCCAAAGAACGTTCGCCGCAAGAGTAATAGTATAAGTGTGTGACATGTGAGCTAAAATAAAATGTGCGCGACGTCTTTTGTTTTTTAGAAGTTCTGAGGGTAGGGTGTGAAGAGCATATATGTGCGTCACGTCTACCTGCAGATAGATGGTGGGTGCGACGTGCGAGTCTGCGAGAGGACTCGGGAGAGTCGTGACTCGTGAGGGTGCGTGTGCGTGAGAGAGAGGGGGGCACGTATCAATGCAATGCATGTGTCCGTAAATCATTATCCGACAAAAGTTTGCCACAAGCCTTTTCCTGATGAACGCCATAAGAACTGTTAGATCGGCATCCGACAGTGTCAGTTTTTCCATGTCATTTAACAGAACAGCCACTCCTCCTACACACAAATCTTCCACGTGAGTGTTAGCAACTGCCGTATGCTCCCTCCGTTCCGAAATGCAGTGCATATAGCTTTATTGAAAATTCAAACCTCGCAAACTTTTACCGAGTTTTCGTGTACCAAATTGCACCTGTAGAATACCCTGTATATATCATTTCATTCATCTTCGAGAGGTAACTATAAAGATGGGTGAGGAGTCTACAAAGAAAGACCATCGTATCACCCGCAGCAATTTCAACCATCCTTTAGTGTCGAGGAATATCATAGGACTCTATATGATATGATTTTTATAGGATTTTTTCCTTTAGAGCCAATTGGTTCATAGGAATAGATTCATATACTCCACATTTCAAAGGAAATAAACATGATATCATTTCTATAGCTTTAGAGCCACTTGGTTCATATGAATGGAATCCTATACTCCCTTAATTTCAAAGGAAAATAAACATTAGCATATGTTCAATAGGAAAGTTCCTATGATATGAACCAAATTACATCTCTTTTCTAATCCCTCTCATAGGAATTGAGATACATGCCATCTCTAGATTCAATAAAAAAGTTCCTATGATGTGAACCAAATGACACCTCTTTTCCCATCCCTACTCATAGGAATTGAGATGCTCCATGTCATCTCTTTCCCTACAACTTCCATGTATACATCTTCTATTCCTAAATAGATAGTACAACCCACTAGTAGCTTTTTTACAAAACATGCAACTATGGCACAAGAACTATGTAGTGTGCCAATAACTTTGACAGATGGTCGCTGGATGAAGCTTATTCGACAGTGAAGAGATGGCAAATCCGAGCACTACTGGCTGTTGGATATCATCAACATTCCACCAGATATGCCACATGTACAATTTTGAAGACTCCATGGTTGAACTTAAGCATAATGCACAAACCTCAAAACACAAGCACTTCTCCTTTGTTCTAGAATCTTCTATATCATAATTGATTTTTTTTCCTAAATGAATTGCCATTATTTGTTTTTTACTTTATGCTTTACAATGCACAACCCCATGAATCTTAACATTTTTATAAAACTAATTGATTTTGAATGAGATGAACTATAAGAACTAAACGAACATCTACATCATGCATATATGAGTCAAAGCTTCACATGCTATAGTGTGTATTTATTCATAATTTGGTTTCGAAATCTCATGTATTCAATGCATGTGTACCTTACTAGTTTTGAGTAGAGTAGCAAATTTCATGTGGCCCCGGGTATATCAAAATGCAGGGCCCATGCATCATTGCCTTTCGGTTGAACCTACGTCCACAATTTTTTGTACGTACTATATCTCCACTGGTCCCCGAACCCAAAATGCTGCCTCGTTCCCGTAAAACCAAGCAGCCCACACATATTTAAGGCGTCGACCCAAACTTGTTTACTACGACGTGGCCTCACATGCCGTAGTACTCCTACAAACCCTACCGTCGCACTCATCATCGGTTTTCTTCAAGAGGACGAGGGAGAAGCCGATTTGTAGTGGAGGCGCTTTCAAAAAAAGGATCTGTAGTGGAGACCCCTACCCTAGGGTGCCCTAGGTAGATGCCGCACGCATCATTGTTTTCTCTTTTCTTTATGCTCCTATGCCCTAGAGTGAATGATGGTTGCTTCGTCCGTCCAGCTTAATGTGGGAAAGGTGGGGCTTTGTGATTTGACCCCACATCGCTCATTTTCTACTACTGCGGCGCTACGACCGAGATGCCTCCAATTCCAACCGCTGCTTCGAACTGTAATTTGGTTCATCGCATGTGGAACAAGACGGTGGATGAGCCACATGTCGGCCAAAGGGATCCTGTTAAGTGTGTCGCCATTTCATGTGCGGACTGACCCTGCTTGAGTCGCTACGCCAACACGACAGGAGCAGCCTACCACTTGGTTTTGCTCCTTGGTGAATCCCGACTATATTGATCTAAAAAGATACGTAATGAACTACCCTCTTCGTCTCATTTTTTTATTTTTAGGCGTCTCGGTTTATAGGACATGCACGTAGTTCTAGGTCATCCATTTGACTAACTAAATATGAGTTACTATGTCACAAAAAGTATATCATTGGATTATTAAGCGGATGTAGTTGTATTTAAAAGTCGAGGGCGGGGCTTTTCCTACGCGGTAGGAGGGGCAGTTCCGCCTAGTCGGTTCGACAGAGACGCGAGAAGACGAGGGAGTAGGCTGCTGCAAACGTAGGGATGTGTGATTTGACAGCGAGTTACTGCTGGACAGGTGGGCCCCCGTGATTTGACTTGCCATTATCATTTTAACTACAGCGCTACGACCGGTGTGAGTCTCCCGATTCCTGACCACCACCATATATGTGCCTCTCCCAATGCTCCACCATGTAGTAGAGGCTGGCTCTTGCATGAGAGCCCACTTCTCCACTTTTTCCTTGCCTATCTTTCCTCCACATATGCAAAAATGCCATGTAAAGCACACTATTGTACTTACTTGCTCCTACAGGTGCTAAGCTTGCCACATAGGCATAAAGTCTAATGTGGCAAGTTAATCAAGAAGAGAGAGATTAGTTTGGTGACCCAAGGAAGAAACAGTGCTAAGCGCGCGTACCTAGGTGAAAAGACAATTTTGAGTCTATAGCTAATTAAATGAAGCAAACTTAGCAACAAAAAACTAATAAGCACCTATGCATTGGGGACTTGATTGCTAAGCCATTTAATGCCCTTAGCACCTATCTAAAGCACCATTTCATTGGAAGAGGTCACTCCTTGGCAAATGCAATAAATACTACTCCCTGTGTCCCATAATATAAGAACGTTTTTGGCACTACACTAGTGTCAAAAACGTTCTTATATTATGGGACGGAGGGAGTATGAAGAAAGAGATAGAGAGAAGTAAAAAAATACACTTATAGCCAACCTTATAGCTAACCTTGTTGTAGTATGAGTGACTAAGTGATGACTATGTATGACATGCCAACACCAGATAGCCTAAAGCACCATGTTAAATCTCCAAGGGCGCGACCACGCGAGCGACACGACGGTCATGGTAGGCGCGACCATGATACGGGCTGCTGGCAGCCCTTGGATCTGAGATCAAACAGTTGCATGCTAAGTTGCTGAAAATTTGCAGAATAACCCTCCAGGATAGGATATTCACCCATAGGTCTAGAATCACGTCATGTAACCGTTCGATCTCAAATCCAAGGGCTCTCGGAAGCCCGTATCATGGGAGAATGGAAAGCCGCTGCCCTGCCATTCGCACGCTGGCAGTTCGCTCCTACTCGTCCCCGCACGTCCTTTAGTATTACGGTGGTTCACTCCTAGTCGTCCCGTCCTTTCACATTACGGCAGTTCCACTAATCCTAACCCTCCTCCCAAATCCATGGTGTCCCAAATCTCCATGATCGACGGTGAGTACAAGGTTGGAACCATCACCGGCGATGAGTTCGACGTCATCTACACCCGTTCTTCTGCGACGGTGAAAGGATGCCTTTCTCGCTTCACACGCATGTTCGAAAACTCGGGTGAAAGGACGAAGAGAGGAAGAAGCCCGCCATGATCCAGGTTTGCGTGCATTACTTATGCTTGGTCTACCACATATGCCATACCGACGTTGAATTCTTGGATTTTAAGAACTTCCTCGAGAGCAACCTAGTCAAATTCGTTACAGTAGACTTTAGGAACGACAAAGAAGTCCTAGGTCGGATAGGCCTCATTGTAGGCAACCCCTTCGACCTCCAGAAGAATCGGCTGCAGCACTCCGGTGGCCAGCCTTCAATGCTCACCCTGGCAGGAGCCATGGTTCATCCTTCGTATCGTAAACTGGAGAAACCTCATTACACGTTTCATCGTCATGCATGGCAGCGGAATGTACTAGATATAGACCACATCCACTACGCTGCAATGGATGGCTACCTTTGTTTCAATATCTACAAGTGTTGGATGAAGAGCAAGAGCCAAGTGTGTGGTTCAAGCAAAGAAGTATTGGCCAAGAGGAAGAGGGACAAGGACAAAGTCGAGGACGTGGAAGAGGACTCCGAGTGAGTAAGGTGTCAGTATCATTGCTCATGGTGGTTCTAGTGCAGTGTCTACCGGATTAGTTGCATAGTTTAATTTTAGGTGTGCTTAGTTTAATTTGAGGGGTGTGTTGTGCTGAGCCCCCAGCGGAACTATGTTATGTTTCTTCTCGTTACTTTAACTCTTCAGTATGTATATACTACTAGTTTTTCTTTAATAGAATTTAGCACCCCAATTAAGCACGTACTAGCTTTTTTAATAGTACCGTATGCAACGAGCGCTCTCTATATGTACCACCTTTTTTTTATTTCAATTTTTGCTCCATGGCGCAATCCATCGATACTACGTACTACTGTACAAAAGTATACATTTTTTAAAAGGCTAGAGTACTGTTCATCACATATACAGCCAGTTAAATTCTCAACCTAGAACGACGTGCATGCCATGTAGTAAACCAATACGGAGGAAGTATAGTAAAAATGAGGTGATTTTACCGAGCGAACGGCGGGGGAGCATGGCCTATCATGCGGTCCCACGTGTCATGATGTACCATGGCGATGCCCGTGTCCCTCTTGAGGCAGAAGCAATACTACGTGGTTTGAGATGATGGCGAAACAAAGTGTGAAATAATGGTTGCTTCATCCATCTGCGAAGGTGCGGCATTGTGATTTGACGTCTCATTGCTCATTACTACTACTGGGCCGATACGAGTGGGGTGCGTCCCCCCTGCTGTTCTGCACTGTTATTTGGTGCTTGACACGTCGACCCGGTTGCTATATGTCCCACATGTCGGTGACAGGAAGTACAAAATTCATGAAAGGGAGCGTCGACGGAGGAGTATACTATAGAATTCATGAAAGGGAGTGACTTAGTTTTGGAAAAATCTGTTTTTACGGAGTACGTACCCACTAGGGTTTATAGGGCTCATCTAAAAAACATTCGTTTTTCCATTTGATAAGTCTCAATTCTACTACTAGTAGTAGTACCATTACATGTTGGACTTTGAGGTGCGTTAGATCACTCCATGCAAGCAGTGTCAAGAGAAAACTCACCAATGCATGTAGAAGTTCATGGAAATTTAGTGGTCATTCATGCATTCGTTCTAATTAATGCCTCGGTAAACATAAATTCTTGAGAAAAACGAGCGTACTAATTACTTGTGCAAACTACGAAATTGATTCGACCACTCACCGTCTAGCTTGGTTGGAGAGATTTTGAAATTGAGCCATAAACTGGAAAGGAGGGAGTAGTAACTTTTGTCTCGATTACTATTTGTGGCCTTGTATAGATGCAAAATGTATTTTTTTATAGTGGCCTTGTATAAGTAAATGGAGGGAGTATTAAAGGACATATATATTCCAAACAATATGATAATCTCTCTAACCAAGGTACTACGGAGTAAACGGAGGGAGTAATAAAATTTCCTCCTCGTGCTGCGAGCCACCGCGCGCGTGGGCGAGGGAGCGGGCGTAAGGCATACAGTAGTAGTACTACTACTACTACTCGTAAGCAAGCTTCACATCATCCTACGAGCCACCGCGCCCGTGGGCGGGGGAGACGGTGTACTAAGCAAGCTTCTCCTCGTTCTGCGAGTTGACGGGACACATCAAAAGTACTCCAGTGTATAGAGCCTTGCCTCTAAGGTAGGCCCCACATGGTTTGCCTCTTTTTTAACATAACACGTCAAGTCACAATCTTTTTGTTCACCCATGGTAGACGATCCTCCCTCCACCAAGTGGAAAACCAGTACACGTGTCAAATTATCATGTGGGATGCCTTTTCGTATAGAAATGAGCTCCACCGTGTACCCGCACGGGTGTGGTTGGGAAAGAGACGGGAGTACGTGCGTCGTGCATGCACCTCTTCTCTTCGTGCACGTCCCCCACCTACATGGGTGTGTGTGTGAGAGAGATACAAACCTAGACATAATGCGCCATCCATCCCCATGCCTCCGCCCAGTCTGACCACTAGTCACCACCACGCCCCACTCCTCCTCACCTTATCTCTCATCTTTCTCCCTCCATTTTTATATACAAGGGGCCACTATCAAAATTACAATTTGCAGATATACAAGGCCACTAACACTAATTGATGCAATATTAATGGTGTTTACCTCGTGGTACTAGCAAAGGAGGACATTAATTATCCCTTGCATGCATGCGGGAGTTTGTAAAAAATGCATCTTGATGTTCCGTGCAATGCACGGGCATCTTGGTAGTCCATGAAAACAATACATGGCAAAATTCCACGGCGAACGAGGGATTTGAATCTGTTGGGAGGGGCCGTTTGGATCTTGCCTGGTGTCGGTGTCAAAACCGGCGGATCTCGGGTAGGGGGTCCCAAACTGTGCGTCTAGGCGGATGGTAATAGGAGACAAGGGACACGATGTGTTACCCAGGTTCGGGCCCTCTTGATGGAGGTAAAGCCCTACGTCCTGCTTGATTGATATTGATGATGTGGGTATTACAAGAGTAGATCTACCACGAGATCAAGGAGGCTAAACCCTAGAAGCTAGCCTATGGTATGATTGTTGTTCATCCTACGGAGTAAAGCCATCCAGTTTATATAGACACCGGAGAGGGCTAGGGTTACACAGAGTCGGTTACAATGGTAGGAGATCTACATATCCGTATTGCCAAGCTTGTCTTCCACGCCAAGGAAAGTCCCATCTGGACACGGGACAAAGTCTTCAATCTTGTATCTTCATAGTCTTGGAGTCCGGCCGATGATGATAGTTCGGCTATCCGGACACCCCCTAGTCCAGGACTCCCTCAGTAGACCCTGAACCAGGCTTCAATGACGATGAGTCCGGCGCGCATGTTGTCTTCGGCATTGCAAGGCGGGTTCCTTCTCTGAATAATTTATAGAAGATTGTGAACACCAGGATAGTGTCCGGCTCTGCAAAATAAATTCCACATACCACCGTAGAGAGAATAATATTTACACAAGTTCAATCTGCTGACGTATTTGGCGGCGTGACATCACACCACTACCAAACCTTTACTCGAATCGTTTTTATTGTACCACCTCAGTGTGTTTAGCGAAGCGGTTTCCTTGGCACGTCTTGTCGAAGCAGAGATCGTGTTCCCCTTATTTCGGGATTCCCATCAATATGGACATGGGTAACCTAACTGTGCCATTGATTGCGGCGCTTGGGAGATAAGCGAGTTTTATCAGGCCGGTGGGGACGCATGTTTCCGTCCGCCCATATAAGGGGATAAAGATCCAACCCTTTTACCTGCACCTTCTTCCTCCTTGGCTTATCCATCTCCGCGAACTCGAGCTCCAGCGCCCAAGTCTGCACATCTCACCTCAACCTTCTCCAATTATGTCCGGAGCGGGAGGCAAGTGGATGGCCTCCTCCGTTACAGAGGGACACATCCAGAAGCTGTGCAGCGCCGGATATCTGTCCAACGACATCGCGCACTGGCTCCCCGACGAGGGAGAACTCATCCCCACCCCCAGGCCCCACGAGAGGGTAGTATTTCTTCCCCATTTCCTCCACGGACTGGGCTTCCCACTCCATCCCTTTGTCCGGGGGGTCATGTTCTACTACGGACTGGATTTCCATGATCTGGCCCAGAATTTTATCCTCAATATCTCGGCGTTTATCGTCGTGTGTGAGGCCTTCCTCTGCATCCAGCCCCACTTCGGCTTGTGGCTCAAGACCTTCAGTATCAAGCCGAAGGTGGTAAAGGGCAGCCAAGCGGAGTGCGGAGGCTCCATGGTGGGCAAGATGCCCAACGTTACTTGGCTTGAGGTTACTTCATGGAAACCATTAAGGGGTGGCAATCGGGGTGGTTCTACATCACCGAGCCGCGTGACCCTGAATGGGCAGCGGCCCCCGAATTCAGATCTGGCATCCCCATACGGCTCACCTCCTGGAAAGAGAGCGCCCGGACATGGGGTGATTCGGAGGAGCTGACCGGACTCCAAGCCTGCATCAAAAAGCTAGTGAAAAGGAAGCTCAAGCTTGTCGACGTAGTCCAGGTTATGCTCATCCGTCGGATTCTCCCGTGCCAACGACGGGGCTTCAGTATGTGGGAGTTCGATTCGGCGCAACACCAGACTTTGAGCGGGCTCTTCGACACTACGTACGAAGATGTCTGGAGGGTGCTGTTTAAAGGTGCCGAGGCCCCCGCATCCGCTACCGAAGATCGCGGATTCAGCTCGCAGCGTCCGGCTAGCGAGGTAAGCGATTTTGCCCCTTACAGGACACTTGTTTTCCATAGTTTGACTCTATGTGGGATCTAAACTCCCTCTCCTTTGACAGGACTGGCTGGAGAGGGCTGAACAGACTATCTGTCCGGCCCCATTGCTAGAGGACCCAGCGGACGCCCGCTTAACGGGGCTGCTGGCTCCGGCACCCCACGTGGTGCCGGAGAAGAAGGCCAAGAAGAAGGCCACGGGCACTCGGAAGAGTTCCCATTTTCAGGTGTCATCGGACGATGACTCCGAGGCAGACTCCTCGCACAAAGGCGAGGAGGAAAAGAAGAAGGCCTCTCCCCCAGCGGAGGGAGGGAAGAAAAGGAGGGCTTCCCCAACGGGGGAGGCCAAAGGGTCCAAGAAGGGAAAGACTCTTCCCCCGGACTACTCTGCCAACGCCAGTGATGACGACGAGGATTGGCCTCCAAGGGCCAAGCCCCTGGCGAGATCGTAAGTATCCGGACTCCCGAATAACTTCATGGTTTTTCTTTTCGCCACATAGTGTCTTTCAAATGCCACATACAACCCTGTAGTCCGCCCAAGGATGATTTTCCAACTTCGTCGAGCGGGTCCTTGGGTGCGTCGGATATGGATTCCCTTCCGACCGCCTCCACCCCTCGTGATGCGGGCGATGCCGAGGTAGGATCCCGGGAAGGGACCCGTCAGGAGGAGGAGGCCCCGGAGGTGCCGCAGGGCAACCTCCTGGACTTTGCGCCGGACTCCGCACCAGAACCTGAAGTGGCTCCGGAGTCCGGCGGGCGGCCCCTTCGTAAGAAGGGCAAGACCGCGACGCCAGCGGCCTCTATCCAACCGGAGGCGCCGGATAGCTTGCTGGAGGCGCTCAATGGCGCCTCCATCGAAGACGAACACCGCACCTTCATGAGTGCGGTGATTCAGAAGGTTCAGCTCGCCAAGAGCGGGCTGACCGAAGCCTGCAGCAGCCTTCTAACCGGCTTTGAGGTAAGAATTTTGATATATGTAGAATAGTACTGCATAGACAGTAGCCCCTGATGCTTGGTTCGGTATTCGGAAAGAAAAGCCAAACTAAGGATCTAAAAAGATATACGCAGGAGTCATGAAATATGTCAATATGGGGTTGTAGGCTGTGCTGCTGACCTCTGCCGCACTGACTGCGGAGGTCAATACTTTGAAGCAAAGCCTCAAGCGGTCCGAGAACAAGCTCGGCCGTGCCAAGAAGCAGCTCGAGGACCAGGAAGGTGAATAACACCGTGTTAAGATTGTACCTTACAGAAAAGGATTTGGTTGCAAGAAAATTGACAAGGATAACAAGGGTATTGCAGGTGCCACGACCGAGGTGGCGACCCTGAAGGAGGCGGTGGCCGCGGCTGAACGTAATGCGGCCGCGGAGCGCACTGAGTGAGAGAAACAGGAGGCGTAGGTGGCGGAGGTACAGCAAGAGCTCCAGGATCTCGTGGAGAAACATGAGAGCCTGGAGCGTGACTCGAAGACTCGAGAGTCCGAGCTTGCATCGGCTCTTGAGAGTGCCAAAGCCTCTAAGGCCGAAGCCTACAAGGCCCTCCAAGAAATCGAGGCGTTGAAGAAAATAGCAGCGGGTAAGGCATTTTTCATGCAAAGTAAGCATGTGAGTGTGAATTACCTATCACTTACCCAAATTCGGAGCTCTCCAGGAGTGTTCGCAGATCTTCCTCGCAGCGTGTCCGATGCTGCCGCTTTCTACCGGGCCGAGGAGGGGAGCTCGACGGAGAAGGTCTTCTGGTCTCAGTATGCTGAGGCCGTACATCCGGTGCCCCTTAGCGACCAGCTGAAGCAGCTGGTCGAGCTCCACAAGGTGGCCGACCAGGCCATGAGGGGCCTCATAGTTCGGCTATGGCCTAAGGAGGCCGTGCCTGGGAGCTACTTCGGCCTGGTGCGGCGGCTGGTGGATGCGTGTCCATGGGTTGAAAATCGTCAAGCACTCCGCTTGTATTGAAGGTGCCCGTCGGGCCCTTGCCCGCGCAAAGGTGCACTAGGGCAAGTTGGATGCTGAGAAGCTTGTGACGGACGCGCCACCGCTGGGCAAGGAGTATCGTACTCCCGAGATGTATCATAAGACTGTTCTGAAGGGAGCCCGCACTATTGCGGGTGAGTGCTCCAAAGATGTAATATTTAAGTAGACTCGCATTTTGTTATCCTGTGCGCTGAAAACTTTGTTCATATGCGCTAAGCAACACTTGTTAATTTAAAATATTACCTTCTGTGCGGCCATTTATCAAATCTGAGAGATGGCAAGTCGTCGGCTTCGGCCCCCATGCCACGAGTGCTGGGGTGTTCGGGATAAATTTGAGCACTATTGTTCCCATTTTTGGGTCCATCTAGGGAGGCGCTCAACACAACGAACAAGGCAACCGGACTTATAATGCTTGAACACTCTCACTTAGCCATAGAATTCTATAATTTTGAATTTCGGCGAAGCCCCTAGTGTTCGGAAGGCCGAATTTGGGGCGCTCTCCACGCCTGGGCCGGACAAAGCCGGTTCCTCGCTCTAAGCGGCATAAGTCTTTAGGAACTCCAAAAAAACCTCTCGAACAGCGACCGGCTCTCGCCTCATCATGACGGTCAGTTTTAGCTTTCTCCACTGAGGCGCTCGCCCAGCTCAACTGGGGCGCAATCGCAGTGGTTCTCCCAGTGCTACCTTAGCCAATACAACGAAACATAAGGTACCAAAACATGGGAGCCGGGCAAACCCAACTATTGACCCAAGACATGATTCGGAGCCGATGCATATAATGCTATAAGTTCGGGGTGCCACACTTGTGAAAGTGTTCGGACTTATCGCACCATGATGCGGGAAACATAAGCCCCTGGTGTATTTAGCCGTACCAAAGTGTACGGATGCAACATGTCATAAATGAACATATGTATAAGAAAGGAATGGAATTGTAAGCAAAAAAGGTGCATTGTTTATTCAAGAAATACTGTCGTGAATGCAGAACGATACAAATGGTGCGATAAGCAAGGGATGGGACTATTAAACATGTCCCCCTCTAGGGGTAGGCTATAGAATGGTGTATAAAACAGATTTAATGCTCATAATGGAGACCACCTGGATATTCGTCGTAGCCTTTCTCCTTCCCTGGCTATTGCATCGTGAGTTCGGCAGGTCTACTGCCGGACAGGGCCTCTGATGAACGGGGTCCTGTGGTAAAAAAAGAAAAGAAAAAAGAATGACACACTTGAGAGCCCCTGGTGTGGTTAAGCCGCATTCTGGGCCTATCGTGGTCGTGCCCCTCCCCCTATGCCCATGGTATCTTCAGAGCGTAATGATGTTCGCGAAGGACCCGTTTTGGAATTTTGTAGGGGCTGGGGTTGGGGCTGCATTGCTATGCGTGCTCAGAACGTGCCAGGTGGTCTTGTTGTAGGTTACATCGGGCGCATTTAGCCGTGTCCGGTGACTTAACGGCCGGACTCGAGAATTGCCTTAAGAGGCTGCACTGTACTTCTGCCGTGAGAGCCGCTGTATGTTCCTCCGTTCGGAGAGAGCATTCAGTATTTCTGTTGACCGTGATGAATCCTCGAGGGCCCAGCATCTTGAGCTTAAGGTATGCATAGTGCGGTACCTCTTTGAACTTTGCAAACGCGGTGCGTCCGAGCAGAGCATGATAGCCGCTGCGGAACGGAACTATGTCAAAGATTAACTCTTCGCTTCGGAAGTTATCCGGGGATCCGAATACCACTTCCAGTGTAATTGAGCCTGTACAATTGGCCTCTACACCTGGTATGACGCCTTTAAAGGTCGTCTTTGTAGGTTTAATCCTTGAGGGGTCTATGCCCATTTTGCACACTGTATCCTGATAAAGCAGGTTCAGGCTGCTGCCACCGTCCATTAGGACTCTGGTGAGGTGAAATCCGTTGACGATTGGGTCTAAAACCAATACGGTGAATCCGCCGTGGCGGATGCTAGTGGGGTGGTCCCTTCGGTCAAAAGTGATTGGGCAGGAGGACCATGGATTGAACTTTGGGGCAACTGGCTCCATCGCGTATACATCCCTGAATGCACGCTTCCGCTCCCTTTTGGGTATGTGGGTTGCGTATATCATGTTCATCGTCCGCACTTGTGGGGGGAAACCCTTATTTCCTCAATTGTTCGGCGGTCGGGTCTCTTCCTCGTCGTCGCTATGCAGCCCCTTGTCATTGTTTTCGGCAATTAACTTGCCTGCCTGCTTGAATACTCAACAGTCCCTGTTGGTGTGGTTAGCTGGCTTTTCGGGGGTGCCGTGTATCTGGCACGAGCGGTCGAGTATTCGGTCCAAATTGGACGGACCCGGAGTAGTTCTTTTGAATGGCTTTTTCCGTTGACCGCTTTGAATCCGGCGTTGACTGTCGTATCCTCACTATTGTCGGTGTTAATGCGGCGTTTGTTTTTGTTGCGACGCGGCCTGCCATTGCGGTCCTTGATATCAGGAATGCCAGAATTTTTACTGAGGTTGTTGCTGCGTGCTAGCAGCTGTCCTCACCCGCGCAGAAGCGGGTCATGAGTGATGTGAGGGCTGCCATGGATTTCGGCTTTTCCTGTCCCAGGTGCCGGGCAAGCCACTCGTCACGGATGTTATGTTTGAAGGCCGCGAGGGCCTCCGCATCCGGACAATCAACGATTTGATTTTTCATTGTTAAGAACCGTGTCCAGAATTGTCTGGCCGATTCGTCTGGCTGCTGAATTATATGGCTTAGGTCGTCAGCGTCTGGTGGTCGCACGTACGTGCCTTGGAAGTTATCGAGGAATGTGGCTTCCAGGTCTTCCCAACTCCCAATTGACTCTGCTAGCAAGCTGTTAAGCCAATGCCGGGTTGGTCCTTTAAGCTTGAGTGGGAGATATTTGATGGCGTGGAGATCATCACCGCGGGCCATGTGGATATGAAGGAGATAGTCCTCGATCCAAACCGCGGGGTCTGTTGTGCCATCATAAGATTCAATGTTCACGGGTTTAAACCCTTCAGGGATTTGATGATCCATTACTTCATCTGTGAAGCATAGTGGGTGTGCGGCGCCTCTGTACTGGGCGATATCACGACGGAGTTCGAAAGAGCTTTGTATATTTTGTTCGGCCCGGCCGGACTTACTATGTCCGGCGCGACGGTTGTCGTCGCGTATCATGGGGCGCCCACACGATCCATAGATCGATCTTGATTGTCTTGCCTTATCCTCCAATATATCTCACAAGTCCGGAGCATTCCCCTGCGGCCTTGTGCTTTTCGAGCGATGCCGGGGTACGGTTCTAGTGGAGGGCCTAGAGGCCTCTCTGTCGCGGCCACGGGGTGGTCGGTCAGCCGTATTGTCTGCTGGTGATGCAGGTTCATATGCCTCCTCCTCTAATCGAGGGAGCAGCTTGCGTTTAGGGTAGCTTTTGAAGGGGCGGTCGAGCTCATGCTCTTCGGCCGCAAGGACTTCAGTCCATCTGTCGGCTAGCAGATCTTGATCAGCTCTAAGCTGCTGCTGCTTTTTCTTGAGGCTGTTTGCTGTGGTCATATGCCTGCGTTTAAAACACTCTTGTTCGACGGGATCCTCAGGCACGACGAATTCGTTGTCGTCGAGGCTTGCCTCGTCTCTGGAGGGAGGCATGTAATCCTCTACTTCTTCGTCTGCTACTTTCTCATGAGGGCTGGTGTCTCCGTCCTCCTGCGCTGAATCTTGCTGGAGGGGGTTGTCTTCGGCACTGTCTGGGGTGTTATTATCTCCTGTGCCGGAATCTCCATTCTTGCTGTGGCGGGATTTAGAGCGGCGCCACTGACGCCGGCGCTTGGGTTGTTTCTTGGAGGGGTCATCCTTCGTAGTTCCTTCGCCATTCCCGTCCTTTGGGATATCCACCATGTATATGTCATATGATGAGGTGGCTTTCCAGTGCCCAGTAGGCGCTGGTTCTTGGTTGTCTCCGGCATCGTCGTCCACACCTTCGATGTCTTCGGAGTCGAAGTCTAGCTTGTCGGTTAGATCGTCGACGGTGGCTACTAAGTGGGTGGTGGGTGGGCTTTGAATTTCTTCGTCGTCCGCATCCCAACCGTCCTGACCGCAGTCCGGCCAGGGCTCTCCTGATAACGAGAGATATTTTAGCGAACTTAAGATGTCGCCAAAAGGTGAGTGTTGAAAAATGTCTGCAGCGGTGAACTCCATGACCGGCGCCCAATCAGATTCGATTGGAGGGGGCGCGGGAGGTTCGGAGTCCGGCGAGGAGTCTGGCACCTCGGAGTCACGAGCTTCATGAGGGACAAGGTCAGTGTTCGGCTCTATCGCCGTAGAGGTTGCAGCCCCTGAGGCGGTGTCTAGCCACCCGTCCTCGATCTGCACAGCCGGCTCCGAATTGAAGATCGGAGCGGACTCGTGTGCGGCCTCCAGGTTACTATCCGGCTGTAGAACTAAGTCATGCCCGTCGTGACAGTGCGGCACGCTCGGCTGTGGCTCGAATCCATCGAAGATCAAGTCCCCGTGGATATCAGCCGTGAAGTTCAAACTTCCAAATCCGACCTGACGGCCAGGGGCGTAGCTTTCGATCTGCTCCAGATGGCCAAGCGAATTGGCCCGCAGTGCAAAGCCGCCGAATACGAAGATCTGTCCGGGGAGGAAGGTCTCACCCTGGACTGCGTCATTGTTGATGATCGAAGAAGCCATCGAGCCCATCGGTGACAACAGAGAGGAACTCTCAATGAAAGCACCAATGTCGGTGTCAAAACCGGCGGATCTCGGGTAGGGGGTCCCGAACTGTGCGTCTAGGCGGATGGCAACAGGAGACAAGGGACATGATGTTTTACCCAGGATCGGGCCCTCTTGTTGGAGGTAAAACCCTACGTCATGCTTGATTGATATTGATGATGTGGGTATTACAAGAATAGATCTACCACGAGATCAAGGAGGCTAAACCCTAGAAGCTAGCCTGTGGTATGATTGTTGTTCGTCCTAAGGACTAAAGCCATCCGGTTTATATAGACACCGAAGAGGGCTAGGGTTACACAGAGTCGGTTACAATGGTAGGAGATCTACATATCCGTATTGCCAAGCTTGCCTTCCACGCCAAGGAAAGTCCCATCTGGACACGGGACGAGGTCTTCAATCTTGTATCTTCATAGTCTTGGAGTCTGGCTGATGATGATAGTTCGGCTATCCGGACACCCCCTAGTCCAGGACTCCCTCACCCGGGGTAGCCAAAATATTGGCAACCCTTTTGTCCACCGGTGCCATTGCCACCGATGAACGAGGAATGGCTCGGGTGCTTATGCATCCTCCAGCGCACACGTTGGAGACGAGCTCGCATGAGCTGTGTTTTTTTTCCACAACACCGCCCGAGCCGCCCGCAGACCGACCAGCGAACCACTAATTATGCCATCCAACCGTAGCTGCAAACATTATGACAGCAACTCAACCAACCGGACAAAATTCACACAAACATGTAGACAAACTGATATTTCATATAACAACGACGGAAATCATATAAAATACCGGATTTTCATACAAACATGACGGGTTTCATTACATTCAAATGAACTACAAGGTGCTAGTTTTGGACAACACAGGTATATAATATCTGACCTAAATGGTCGCCCACCGATCGATTTGTGTTCCTCATGTCCGGCAGCATGATCACCGGACTGCCGGGAGCCCCGGAGGTATATGCTTCAGCGCAAAGGATGGATCACTTTCCCACTGCCCAACTGATATCATTGGCTGATGCCGAAGATGATGGTGGCCGACACCGGTTCGAGTTCATCACCGGCCACTACTTCGCCATGGTCGGCACCGGCTCGAGTTCATCCTAACATTCCCCTCTTCCGTGGAGCCCATGCGGGGTCGACGAAGGTCCTCACAACAAAAGGATCCGGCAAGACACCTGTTTTGTACGCCGGCGTCGCCTCCACGGTGGCCTTCATGGGACCCAAGCGGCGGTGGCCTCCCGTGTTCTACTTCTCCTTGATGATGGCGGTGGACGCGGAGGCGCTGGCCACCGACTTGTCGCTCTCCGCGCACCCGGCTTCTGTCGCTGCTTTCATGGCGCGGCCGCCGGCATGGGGGCCTCGGCCACAGTAATGGGAGACGTCGTGCGAGGCAGCGGCGTGGACGGCAGCAATGATGCCCGTGTGCCGCTCCTCGTCGAGCTGGCCTGGAGCGGTGTCACACCCTAGCTAGACATGCATTAGAGTGTTGCATCATGTTTACTCATTCATCAGAAACTTGAAATGGGGATGACAGAACCCCCAGTCCCCTCTGAAACCAACTAGGGTTACTAAAATAATTTTTCAATGAACCTGAAATGCCCTTCTAAAATGCCCATCATTTTTGTCTTGGTTCAGAACCTCTGCCAAAAATGGTGCACATTTTCCTAGGCCATCCTAGGGTTTTTGAATTAAATCATAGATATTTGAATTTGGGCATTTAAAATAATATAACATATTAAATGCTCAAATATCTCCAAACTAAAATGTTTCATGTTGGAAATAATCCAACTATGGGCCAGGAATAGTTTGGTGATTTTTGGAGTTGCCTAGGTATTTTATTTAATTCAACAAAGTTGCAGATATATTAAATAAAACAGAAAACAGAAAGGAAAGGGGGAAAACCTACCTGGGCTCCTCCACTGTGCGGCCCAGCCAGCTGGCTGGCCCAGCCAGCCCAGCCCACCTCCCTCCTCTGTCGTCTTCGTCCAGACAGAGGGAGGGGAGTGTGGCCGGCGCGCGCGCGCGCCACCGCGCCACGCCACCTACTCGCCTGCTTGCCTGGCCTCCCCTCCTCGCTCGACGCCCTGGACGACGCCACGCCTCTCCCCCTGCTCTCTCTCACTCTCCCCGGCTCTCTCCTTCCTCTCCCTCGCTCTCTCTCTCACACGGCCGAACACCACCGTCGCCACCGTTCGCCGTAGCAGTCGCCTCCGGCCACCCCTCGCTCCCCCGACTAGCTCAGAAGCTCCGCCACAACTCCCTCTTCCTTCCCACTGCTCCACAGCTCCCCGGAAGCTCTGCATCGCCGCCACGTCGCCGTTCCCCTCTTCGGACTCCGACCACCGTCGCCGTCAAATTCGTCGTCTCCGGCGCGTCCCCGAGCCCGCTTCGACGCCCACTGCAACCGCGGTGAGCCCCCGGAGCGTTTCCCCCTTCTCCCCTGGCCTCTCCCGACCTCTAGGCCCTAGCCCCACCTTGGCCGAGAGCTCCACGCCGCCGGCGATGTCGCCGTCCTGGCCACGGTCGCCGTAGCGCCCAACCGAGCACACCATCGTGCTCCACACATCACCAGGAGCACGTAGCACGCACCAACACCTCCCCTAACGCCCTACAACACTGATCTCGACCGCACCCGAACTCCGGCCGCCGCAGCCGAGCTCGCCGCCGTCAACTCCGGCCACCCCGAGCCCAACCACCACCACCAATAGCCGCGGCTCACCCTCAGCAACACGTAGATGCCTTCCGCCGTCCATTTGGTTGCCGGAATGGCAAAAAGCACTCTCGCCGCCGTCTCGGATCTCGCCGGCGTCATGTCGCCGGTGGGGTTTGACTTGTCCGACCTGGGGTTTGACCCCCCCAGGGTCACTAACGCGTGGGCCCTGTCGGCCAGGTGGTTAGGTTAGCGCTAACTACTGTTAGTCAACCCCCCCTGACACTGACAGTGGGCCCCAGCGCCACTAATTAGTAATTAGGATTAATTTAAACCTGGTTAACCCCCCTGTCACTGACGTGTGGGCCCCACACGTCAGGTTTGACTTCAGCCAGCCGCAGTTGACCTGCTGACATCACCCTGACGTCAGGCTGACGCAGTAATTGAATTTCTGGATTTAAATTAAATCAGGAAATTCCAGAATATTATTTAAACTTCAAAAATTCATAACTTTTATTCTGTAACTCCAAATTGGACAAATTATATATGAAAAATGATCAGAAAAATCCAATCTATCCATCTGTACTATTTTCATGCATGCATCATATTGTTGCACATTGTTTGGTGATGCCTGTGTATCGATGTCCTTTGCGACAGGATCTGTCCCCGAGGAGTACCGTGATTACCCTAACGAAGAATCATATCCGAGCATCGAACCATCAGGCAAGCAACCAACCATTTGATCATATCGATACAATCCCATGTTCTCGCTCCTGCTCTCTTTTACTGCATTAAGACAACGCGATTCAAACTGCTGTGTGCTACGGTAGTTGAACCCATTTCCTCTGCATGACCTGTCATTGCCACAGTAACTAGATGAAACCCACTAGCATGTGTAGGAGTTGATTGAGCCATATGTATGTGTTGTTCCTACCTTGCTATGCCTGCTATGCTTAGAGTCGTGTCAGGTCTGGTTCATCTGGGTGATGGGCTAGAGTGAAATGATTATGTCGGTAATGAGAGTGGTGTGGTGAACACGATTTGGTAAAGGTATCGATGAGAGGCCATGTAGGAGTACATGGTGGGTTGTTTCATTGAAGCCGACCTTAAGCACTGAGATCTGTATGTGTGATTTAAGAATCAGCTACTACCATGCATTGGGCCCGAAACCAATGGACCCTCTCGACTTCTTATTCACCCTAGTTCTCCGTCCAGGAGTTGCAAGTAGTTTCTGGTGTTTGTAGCCTACTGGAGGCCGTGGACAGCGCTGACCGTAGGGGTGGGCTATGATGCGGTAGGTACGTGGCCGGGTGTACCGAATACCCGTTAGGTATCTCGGGAACCCTGTTCACATCGTTCGGGGCCGTATGGGAAACCTCGGCCGGACTCCCTGCGGATGGAACCTGAATAGGCGATAAACCTGGACTGGAGGCTTAGGTGATTAGGTAGGTCGTGGCCGACACCCACGTTGGGCTTCCGCTTGAAGGTTGCCGAGTACATGTCGTGTAAACGACGATAAGTGGTGAGAGCGTGTATGAAGAAGTACACCCCTGCAGGGTTAACATGATCTATTCGAATAGCCGCGTCCGCGGTAAAGGACTACTTGGTTGCCTATACAGTTCATAGACAAGTAAATGGAAACTACTAAAAGCCTCAAGATAAGTGTGAGTGCCGAGGATGGCTCTTCCGTAGGAAGACGGAGGTGGATCCTCGGTAGTGTATTGAAGTGGTGAGTAGTGGACTCGTGTGCGCAAAACATTTCAAGTCGGAGTATCATAGGATAGTCTAGCCAAGAGTCAAAGCTAGCTTGCTGCAATAACTCCACCAACCCTTCTTGATACTATGCATGTATGTAGGATCTGATGTAAGTCTTGCTGAGTACCTTTGTACTCATGTTGCTATAATCTACATTTTTACAGAAGACGCTGCAACCCCTTCTGATGGGTTCTATGTAGACGTTGACATCAACGAGTAGGCTAAAGACCCAGGTGGTGACCCTGAGCTTGTGATGGACCACGTAGTATAGTTAGGCTTCCAAGCCTCTTTTATTTTACTAGTTGTCTGTACCCAGACAATGTACTTCCGCTGCTGGCTTGTATGACTGTATGACTTGTATGTTGGGTCGTGAGACCCGTACCTTTGTGTATGATATGTATGGCTCCCTGAGCCTTAAATAAAGTACTTGTGTCATAGAGTCATGTTGTGATGCTTCGTTGTATTTGCACATGTCGAGCATATTGTGTGTATGATTGAAATGCTTGGTATGTGTGGGATCTGACTATCTAGTTGTTTATCTTTAGTAGCCTCTCTTACCGGGAAATGTCTCCTAGTGTTACCGCTGAGCCATGGTAGCTTGCTACTGCTCTGGAACACTTAGGCTGGCCGGCATGTGTCCTTCTTCGTTCCTGTGTCTGTCCCTTCGGGGAAATGTCACGCTTTGAGTACCGGAGTCCTGTTAGCCCGCTACAGCCCGGTTTACCGGAGTCCTGCTAGCCCAGTGCTACAGCCCGAACCCACTTGCTGATGACCGACACGTTCGAAGCTGGGTCATGAATGCCTGTCCCTGTAAGTCTGTGCCACTTTGGGTTTACGACTAGTCATGTCAGCCCGGGCTCTTTATCATATGGATGCTAGCGACACTATCATATATGTGAGCCAAAAGGCGCAAACGGTCCCGGGAAAAGGTAAGGCGACACCCGTGGGGATACCGTGCGTGAGGCCGCAAAGTGATATGAGGTGTTACCAGCTAGATCGATGTGACATCGAGTCGGGGTCCTGACAGCGTTGGCATCAGAGCCGGACTGCCTGTAGGTTCTCCAAGCCAAACTGGTCGATGTTGAGTCTAGAAATTCTTTAGTTATATGTAGGGGAATTGTTTGTGGGATGGAACGTAAGGCTCTTTTTACTCCTTATATCTAATGACTTTCTGATCTGAGTCAGTCCATTCTTCCACCGGGGGTTAAGGAATTAGGATCTATTCTCTCTATCAGGATCACGTGTTACTAATCAGTAGTACCTTATAAGTTTGATGGATACAAGCCTAGTTCAGTTCTACTACCACATTATGTTGCCAGAATGGTTTCAGAACTTTGATATGATGATGCTGAGTGTGTACGAAATCCTTTGTCAAATGTCTCAAAATCCTTTTTGAGCATTTACAGCTGTTATGCTGCCGAAATTTTGTTAGAAATTCTAATGCCTTTGCATTATGATTATGCTTTCAGATGGCCACTCGCGACCTTAATCAAGTGGTTCGCCTGACTCGATGCCTAGATGTACCCGGCCATACTGCTAAGTTGGTCAGGGTAATGACTGAGGCTGGATGTCGCTGGTATCCCGAGTACACGGTCGAAGAGCAATTCCGGGACTTCAATCAAAGCCAGTATCTCTGCACTGTCAGGATATTTCCATCTTATCCTGGATCCACCGAGCCTCTTCACTGCTCCTATGGACTTGGGGTTACTATTGAGATGGCTGTGCAGGACGCCGCCTACTCTATGATGACCATTATGTGAGTCAGATCTGGTCTATTCCGGGACTCTGACTTCCGGTATATGCCAGGATCACTTCCGGGAGCACAAGGGTATCTCCAGGCTATCTATGCTGACTCCACTCAGGAGGATTCACGGACTCGCACCAGTGCTGAGATGCTCGAGGATAAGGACCGTGAAAATCAGGCCTTAAGGTTAGAGCTCTTCAATACCCGTGCTGACCACTGGGCCACTTTGACTCGGTTCGCACCGGCGGTGCAAGCTGGATATTCGGATATGCGCGATCTCTATCCTGTGAGATCTGCTCTACCAGACGTGATGGTTTGGCGTGATGTAGGAGGCATCACCCCACCTCGCGGTCCCCGCAGGCCACCGTTTGTTGGTCCAAGGCCTCATCCTAGCCCCTATGGTCCATAAGCTCCGCGAGACCGTCTGTTTCCGGATGATCATGTTGAACTTCCAGGCTATGGAGGTGACTTCTATGAGGACTACTACGGATCGGTCTGAATTAGGGGTAGTATCACTAGTTCGCACTAGCCGTGTCGTCTATCGTCCTGCGTGACTCGTGGGATATGACCTAGTTTGTACTCTTTCTGGAGATGTAGAAAAATAATGTATAGGAGCTTGGAATGCCTCCGATGAGATGTAATCCTCTTTTCACCGTAATAGTACTTTGTTTGGTCTTGTACTAAACCCTGTATGGTGTGTATGACGATGGAATAAAGAAGCAGTTTCTGTATCTACCATGTCATACGGATGATCATCTTGCATTTCGAGTTATTCCTTACATTATGTATCCCATGTCGGAATTTCATCATTCTGACTAAATCATTGTCTTGTTTACCTAGGATGGTCAACACGCGCGCTAACCCTGCTTCCCAAGAGCAGGCCGAGGGCAGTGAAGGCAGGAATGAAAATCTGCCTCATCCTCCTTCACTAGCCGAAGTTATGATGGAAGCTGAGAGAAACAAGCGGGAGACAAACCGTTTGTTGGAGCGTATTGAACAGAATACAGCACACCATCAGAGGGCTAACGTGGTGTCACTCAGTGATTTTATCAAATTGCATCCACCCACGTTCCACCACTCCGTCGAGCCTCTCGACGCTGATGACTGGCTTCGCAGTATCTCTCACAAGCTGCATTCCGCGCTGGTAGCGAAGGCTGACAAGGTCACCTTTGCCGCATATCATCTTGAAGGCCCCGCCAGTCTATGGTGGGAGAATTATGGAGCTATGCGCCCAGCGGGCCATGTCACTACTTGGGCTGAGTTCAGCGAGGCTTTCCGTGAACATCACATTCCGGAGGGTCTCATGGACCGTAAACGTGAAGAATTTTGCAGTTTCACCCAAGGCCGACTTTCTGTGGATGTCTATAGCAGGGAGTATGGTAATCTCGCCCGATATGCAACTGAGGAAGTGTCTATTGACGCCAAGAAGCAAGCAAGGTTCCGTAAGGGCCTTAGTCCTGAGCTTCGCCGCGACCTCCGTCTGCATGAGTGCACATCTTTTTCGAAACTTGTCAACAAAGCCATCAGTGCTGAAACTGGTCAGACTGACTATGACGCAACACGCAAGCATGGACGTGACATGGGTTCCTCATCGGGTGCTGGTCCTCAGAAGCGCCGCGTGTGGGTACCCAACACCGCCCTGCCACCCAGGTTCACACCGAGGCCATCCTTCCAGGCGCCTCGCCCTGTTCAACAGTCTGCACCAACCAAGCCCTATGGGGGTCCAACCAATAATGCTCCTCCACGTACCAGTTCCGTGACTTGTTTCAAGTGTGGGGAATCTGGTCACTACATGCGTGAGTGTCCCCAGACCAACCCCAATCAATCTGCTAAAGCTGTTGGCCGTGGCAAGCCGACAGGGAAGGTGTTTCATGCTAAACCGGTCACCGCTTCACGTGGCCATGTCAACTGTATCTCTGCCGAAGAAGCTCAAGAGGACCCCAACGTCGTTCTCGGTACGCTTCTTGTTAACTGCCACCCGGCATCTGTTCTTTTCGATACAGGAGCCTCTCATTCCTTTATATCTGAAAATTATGCTCGTTTGCATAACGTTGCATTCTGTGACTTGCCATCCACTATGGAAATCTCTACCCCTGGGTTTAGATGGCAGACCTCTAGGGTAAGTTATGGAAATGAGATCCAACTCGACAGACTTGTTTTCCTTGCATCTTTGATAGCCCTTAAATCTTCGGATATTAATATCATTTTGGGTATGGACTGGATGTCAGCTCATCAAGCCAAAATTGATTGCTTCTCTAGGACTGTTCAACTCACCCATCCTTCGGGGAAGATAGTTAATGTCTTAACCCGAATAGCCAAGCGACAATTATATTCTCTTAACGCCAGCTCTTTGCCAGACCTTGAGGACGTTCCGATAGTCCGTGACTTTCCGGATGTCTTTCCAGAGGAATTGCCAGGTGTTCCACCTGACAGGGATGTTGAATTCGTAATAGACCTCATCCCCGGAACCGTTCCGATTGCTAGAAGACCCTATAAGATGGCACCCCTAGAACTAGCCGAGCTTAAGAAACAACTCGATGAGTCCTTGAAAAAGGGTTTCATCCGACCTAGTTCATCTCCGTGGGCTTGCCCCGTCCAATTCGTCAAGAAGAAGGATGGTACGGATCGGATGGTTGTAGATTACCGACCGGTCAATTTGGTCACAATCAAGAACAAATATCCACTTCCCAGGATCAACGATCTGTATGATCAGCTTGCTGGATCCTCAGTCTTCTCCAAGATGGATTTGAGGTTGGGCTACCATCAAATCAAAATTAGAAACAGGGACATTCCTAAAACGGCCTTTGTTACTCGTTATGGCCAATACGAGTACACCGTCATGTCCTTCGGTTTAACCAATGCTCCAGCCACCTTTTCTCGGTTAATGAACTCAATCTTCATGGAGTATTTGGATAAATTCGTCGTAGTTTATCTCGATGATATACTCATCTACTCCAAGAACGAGGAAGAACATGCCGAACATTTAAGGCTAGTGTTGAAGAAACTTCGAGAGCATCGCCTTTATGCCAAATTTTCTAAATGTGAATTCTGGTTGCCAGAAGTGACCTATCTGGGTCATGTAATATCTGGTAAAGGTATTGCTGTCAACCCTGAGCGAGTTCAAGCCGTCCTTAATTGGACTCCACCCGAATCGGTCAAGCAAGTTCGGAGTTTTCTAGGCTTAGCGAGCTATTGCCGTCGCTTTGTCGAGAACTTCTCCAAAGTTGCTAAACCTCTAACCGAACTCCTCAAGAAAGATAAGAAGTTCGAATGGACTCCACAATGTGAGCACAGCTTTCAGGAACTGAAAAGACGCCTGACCTCTGCTCCCGTGCTAGTACCACCAGACTTCTCCAAGGACTTTGTTATCTACTGCGACGCCTCGCGACAAGGGCTAGGTTGCATTCTCATGCAAGATCGACACGTAATTGCTTACGCTTCACGGCAATTACACCCACATGAGGAGAATTATCCTACTCATGATCTAGAGCTTGCAGCCGTAGTCTATGCACTTAAGACCTGGCGACATTACCTCCTCGGTAATCGTTGCGAAATATTCACTGATCACCAAAGCCTGAAGTACATTTTCACCCAACCGGATTTGAATCTCAGGCAGAGACGTTGGGTTGAATTGATCACAGACTTCGACTTAGGAATAACCTATACCCCAGGGAAAGCCAACGTCATGGCTGATGCGCTAAGTCGTAAATCTTATTGTAACAACCTGATGTTACAACAAAGTCAACCGCTGCTCCATGAGGAATTTCGGAAGCTTAACCTTCACATTATACCTCAAGGTTCTCTTTCCACCTTGGTGGCAAAACCTACCCTTACGGATCAAATTATCAAAGCACAGAAGGTAGATCCGAGAATCTCCCGCATCAAGAGAAACATTCAGAAAGGAATTGCGAATTGTTTCTCCATTGATGATCAAGGGGTAGTATACTTCGGGGATCGACTAGTGGTTCCCAAAGTGCGCAACCTAAGGCGTTTAATCCTTAAGGAAGCTCATGAATCTCCTCTCACCATTCATCCCGGTAGTACTAAGATGTATCAGGACCTACGCCAGAGGTTCTGGTGGACTAGGATGAAGAGAGAAATCGCTCAGTATATTGCTAATTGCGACGTCTGTCGTCGTGTAAAAGCAGAGCATCAACGGCCTGCTGGCACCCTTCAACCCTTAGCTATTCCTGAATGGAAATGGGATAAAATTGGTATGGATTTCATTACCGGTTTTCCCAGGACCAAGAGAGGGAATAATGCTATCTTCGTCGTGGTCGATCGTCTTTCCAAAGTAGCTCATTTCTTACCTGTTCGTGAGAGTATAACCGCTAGTCAGCTGGCAGATTTGTATATCTCCCGAATAGTGTCTCTCCATGGTGTTCCTTTGGAAATTAACTCGGATCGAGGAAGTCTTTTCACCTCTCGATTTTGGGAAAGTTTCCAAAATGCTATGGGAACCCGTCTCTCCTTTAGCACCGCTTTCCACCCTCAGTCAAGTGGTCAAGTGGAACGCGTCAACCAAATTCTAGAAGACATGCTTCGAGCCTCTGTCATTTCATTCGGAATGGACTGGGAGAAGTGCCTTCCATTTGCCGAATTCGCTTACAACAACAGCTATCAGTCTAGCTTGGGTAAATCCCCTTTTGAAGTTCTCTATGGACGATGATGTCGAACACCCCTTAACTGGTCAGAGACCGGGGAAAGACAATTCTTTGGCCCGGACATGATTCAGGAAGCAGAAGATCAAGTTCGTATCATTCGTGAAAAGTTGAAAACAGCCCAATCTCGTCAAAAGAGTCAATATGACCGAAAACATAAGGCTATGACTTTCGAGATTGACGAGAAGGCTTATCTTCGGGTCACCCCTCTAAAGGGAACCCATCGTTTCGGTATCAAAGGCAAATTGGCTCCTCGTTACATTGGACCTTTTCGCATTCTTGCCAAACGAGGAGAAGTTGCCTACCAGTTGGAACTACCTCCGCACCTCTCCAGAGTTCACGATGTCTTCCACGTTTCTTAACTCAGGCGTTGCTTCTCGGATCCTATCCGTGAAGTGGACCACGAAACGCTTGATCTCCAAGATGATCTTACATATCGAGAGTACCCCATTCGTATCCTCGATCAAGCCGAACGTACCACGCGACGTCATAATATCAAGTTTCTCAAGGTTCAATGGTCGCACCATTCTGAGGATGAAGCAACCTGGGAAAGGGAGGATCGTCTTCGACTCGAGTATCCCGCCTTCTTCCCGGAGGAACCCAAATCTCGGGACGAGATTCTTTTGAGTGGGGGTGAGTTGTCACACCCTAGCTAGTCATGCATTAGAGTGTTGCATCATGTTTACTCATTCATCAGAAACTTGAAATGGGGATGACAGAACCCCCAGTCCCCTCTAAAACCAACTAGGGTTACTAAAATAATTTTTCAATGAACCTGAAATGCCCTTCTAAAATGCCCATCATTTTTGTCTTGGTTCAGAACCTCTGCCAAAAATGGTGCACATTTTCCTAGGCCATCCTAGGGTTTTTGAATTAAATCATAGATATTTGAATTTGGGCATTTAAAATAATATAACATATTAAATGCTCAAATATCTCCAAACTAAAATGTTTCATGTTGGAAATAATCCAACTATGGGCCAGGAATAGTTTGGTGATTTTTGGAGTTGCCTAGGTATTTTATTTAATTCAACAAAGTTGCAGATATATTAAATAAAACAGAAAACAGAAAGGAAAGGGGGAAAACCTACCTGGGCTCCTCCACTGTGCGGCCCAGCCAGCTGGCTGGCCCAGCCAGCCCAGCCCACCTCCCTCCTCTGTCGTCTTCGTCCAGACAGAGGGAGGGGAGTGTGGCCGGCGCGCGCGCGCGCCACCGCGCCACGCCACCTGCTCGCCTGCTTGCCTGGCCTCCCCTCCTCGCTCGACGCTCTGGACGACGCCACGCCTCTCCCCCTGCTCTCTCTCACTCTCCCCGGCTCTCTCCTTCCTCTCCCTCGCTCTCTCTCTCACACGGCCGAACACCACCGTCGCCACCGTTCGCCGTAGCAGTCGCCTCCGGCCACCCCTCGCTCCCCCGACTAGCTCAGAAGCTCCGCCACAACTCCCTCTTCCTTCCCACTGCTCCACAGCTCCCCGGAAGCTCTGCATCGCCGCCACGTCGCCGTTCCCCTCTTCGGACTCTGACCACCGTCGCCGTCAAATTCGTCGTCTCCGGCGCGTCCCCGAGCCCGCTTCGACGCCCACTGCAACCGCGGTGAGCCCCCGGAGCGTTTCCCCCTTCTCCCCTGGCCTCTCCCGACCTCTAGGCCCTAGCCCCACCTTGGCTGAGAGCTCCACGCCGCCGGCGATGTCGCCGTCGTGGCCACGGTCGCCGTAGCGCCCAACCGAGCACACCATCGTGCTCCACACATCACTAGGAGCACGTAGCACGCACCAACACCTCCCCTAACGCCCTACAACACTGATCTCGACCGCACCCGAACTCCGGCCGCCGTAGCCGAGCTCGCCGCCGTCAACTCCAGCCACCCCGAGCCCAACCACCACCACCAATAGCCGCGGCTCACCCTCAGCAACACGTAGATGCCTTCCGCCGTCCATTTGGTTGCCGGAATGGCAAAAAGCACTCTCGCCGCCGTCTCGGACCTCGCCGGCGTCATGTCGCCGGTGGGGTTTGACTTGTCCGACCTGGGGTTTGACCCCCCCAGGGTCACTGACGCGTGGGCCCTGTCGGCCAGGTGGTTAGGTTAGCGCTAACTACTGTTAGTCAACCCCCCCTGACACTGACAGTGGGCCCCAGCGCCACTAATTAGTAATTAGGATTAATTTAAACCTGGTTAACCCCCCTGTCACTGACGTGTGGGCCCCACACGTCAGGTTTGACTTCAGCCAGCCGCAGTTGACCTGCTGACGTCACCCTGACGTCAGGCTGACGCAGTAATTGAATTTCTGGATTTAAATTAAATCAGGAAATTCCAGAATATTATTTAAACTTCAAAAATTCATAACTTTTATTCTGTAACTCCAAATTGGACAAATTATATATGAAAAATGATCAGAAAAATCCAATCTATCCATTTGTACTATTTTCATGCATGCATCATATTGTTGCACATTGTTTGGTGATGCCTGTGTATCGATGTCCTTTGCGACAGGATCTGTCCCCGAGGAGTACCGTGATTACCCTAATGAAGAATCATATCCGAGCATCGAACCATCAGGCAAGCAACCAACCATTTGATCATATCGATACAATCCCATGTTCTCGCTCCTGCTCTCTTTTACTGCATTAAGACAACGCGATTCAAACTGCTGTGTGCTACGGTAGTTGAACCCATTTCCTCTGCATGACCTGTCATTGCCACAGTAACTAGATGAAACCCACTAGCATGTGTAGGAGTTGATTGAGCCATATGTATGTGTTGTTCCTACCTTGCTATGCCTGCTATGCTTAGAGTCGTGTCAGGTCTGGTTCATCTGGGTGATGGGCTAGAGTGAAATGATTATGTCGGTAATGAGAGTGGTGTGGTGAACACGATTTGGTAAAGGTATCGATGAGAGGCCATGTAGGAGTACATGGTGGGTTGTTTCATTGAAGCCGACCTTAAGCACTGAGATCTGTATGTGTGATTTAAGAATCAGCTACTACCATGCATTGGGCCCGAAACCAATGGACCCTCTCGACTTCTTATTCACCCTAGTTCTCCGTCCAGGAGTTGCAAGTAGTTTCTGGTGTTTGTAGCCTACTGGAGGCCGTGGACAGCGCTGACCGTAGGGGTGGGCTATGATGCGGTAGGTACGTGGCCGGGTGTACCGAATACCCGTTAGGTATCTCGGGAACCCTGTTCACATCGTTCGGGGCCGTATGGGAAACCTCGGCCGGACTCCCTGCGGATGGAACCTGAATAGGCGATAAACCTGGACTGGAGGCTTAGGTGATTAGGTAGGTCGTGGCCGACACCCACGTTGGGCTTCCGCTTGAAGGTTGCCGAGTACATGTCGTGTAAACGACGATAAGTGGTGAGAGCGTGTATGAAGAAGTACACCCCTGCAGGGTTAACATGATCTATTCGAATAGCCGCGTCCGCGGTAAAGGACTACTTGGTTGCCTATACAGTTCATAGACAAGTAAATGGAAACTACTAAAAGCCTCAAGATAAGTGTGAGTGCCGAGGATGGCTCTTCCGTAGGAAGACGGAGGTGGATCCTCGGTAGTGTATTGAAGTGGTGAGTAGTGGACTCGTGTGCGCAAAACATTTCAAGTCGGAGTATCGTAGGATAGTCTAGCCAAGAGTCAAAGCTAGCTTGCTGCAATAACTCCACCAACCCTTCTTGATACTATGCATGTATGTAGGATCTGATGTAAGTCTTGCTGAGTACCTTTGTACTCATGTTGCTATAATCTACATTTTTACAGAAGACGCTGCAACCCCTTCTGATGGGTTCTATGTAGACGTTGACATCAACGAGTAGGCTAAAGACCCAGGTGGTGACCCTGAGCTTGTGATGGACCACGTAGTATAGTTAGGCTTCCAAGCCTCTTTTATTTTACTAGTTGTCTGTACCCAGACAATGTACTTCCGCTGCTGGCTTGTATGACTGTATGACTTGTATGTTGGGTCGTGAGACCCGTACCTTTGTGTATGATATGTATGACTCCCTGAGCCTTAAATAAAGTACTTGTGTCATAGAGTCATGTTGTGATGCTTCGTTGTATTTGCACATGTCGAGCATATTGTGTGTATGATTGAAATGCTTGGTATGTGTGGGATCTGACTATCTAGTTGTTTATCTTTAGTAGCCTCTCTTACCGGGAAATGTCTCCTAGTGTTACCGCTGAGCCATGGTAGCTTGCTACTGCTCTGGAACACTTAGGCTGGCCGGCATGTGTCCTTCTTCGTTCCTGTGTCTGTCCCTTCGGGGAAATGTCACGCTTTGAGTACCGGAGTCCTGTTAGCCCGCTACAGCCCAGTTTACCGGAGTCCTGCTAGCCCAGTGCTACAGCCCGGACCCACTTGCTGATGACCGACACGTTCGAAGCTGGGTCATGAATGCCTGTCCCTGTAAGTCTGTGCCACTTTGGGTTTACGACTAGTCATGTCAGCCCGGGCTCTTTATCATATGGATGCTAGCGACACTATCATATACGTGAGCCAAAAGTCGCAAACGGTCCCGGGAAAAGGTAAGGCGACACCCGTGGGGATACCGTGCGTGAGGCCGCAAAGTGATATGAGGTGTTACCAGCTAGATCGATGTGACATCGAGTCGGGGTCCTGACAAGCGGCGAGTTGCTAAGCCGCGTGCCGGCTTAGGGCAGCAACTAGCTCCATCGAGCGAGGGGAGGGAGGTGGATCAGCGAGCTGCATAGCTCGTATCCTGTGGGATACCCAGCCGGCTTGGATGCCGAATAACTACCCTTCGTAAGCCATTGTAAGAGTGAACAAAATGGTGAAGGAGGAGATAGGGGAGCGGCGGAGGTGTGTGATTCTCCGACGTTTGGCCTCGTTTAAATAGGAGATTAAATAGACGGCGGACGGGAGGAGCTCGGCCGGCATTGCGTTTAATGCCAGCCCAGTCATGAACGGACGTGTGTCCAGAGTGGGTTTCTCGGCTTCCACACGGGCGAGTTTCATGGAGGCGTTTGAATGCGGGAAGGAGGCGTGTTCAGCCGGGCGTGCAGCGAGAGGCGCCCTCGACTCTGACCTAGGACACCGCGTTGTTCTTCCACTGACGTATGGGCTCTTTGGGTACATGGTCTGCATGTCAGTGACCCAACACAGGCAGCGCACAGCAGAGGAACCTTTGGTGGGCCAAGGCGGTCAGAAGCAGGCATTTCATAAACCGATGATTGTTCATTGAGTGTGACATCATCTTTTTCATGTAGATAAGCCTACAATGTTGATAGCCCGTTCGATACGTTGTGATTCATAAAGACCGCTGCAAACATCAATGTTCTGCTTATCACAGATAAGATTGATTAATACCCGTAACAATCCATGTCCATAACAAAGGGTGCATGCACGTATAGGTTGAGCGTGTGTCTTGCGTCGTGTGTTGTGTGCATGCAGGCGTGCGAGTGTTGTGTGTGTGCAAGGGTACGTTTCAGTGTTGCATGCATGGGTGCGTACGTGTGTGTGTTCGTGAGTGCATGTGTACGTGTCAGTGTTGCACGCCATCATGTGTGCGTGTGTATGTTATGTGTATGTTTCAGTGTTGCACGCCCGCATGGGTGCGTGTCTTGTGTGCATGCATGTGTATGTGCGGGGTGAGGCTACAAGTTAGTCGACTGACTTTTTAATCTCTGGTCATTAGATTTTCAAGCCGTTGGATACGAAATTAAGGGCCTCCAGTTTATCATCAAACTCCACCCCCTGAGCCGCTAGCCACCACCGGCCGAACCGCCGCCCCCCAAAGCCCGCGGCCGGCCCGCGCTGCTACGCCGCCCCTCCCTCCCCGAAACCACTCCCCACCACCGGTCCGTCGCCGCACCGACCATCCCTCTAGCCCCCCC
>NC_041391.1:76335987-76348074 GCF_002162155.2 Triticum dicoccoides
CCCCACCTCCCAATCAACGCCCCCCAACCGCCGGCGACTGCCAACCAGAAGTCTCACGACTTCGAATACCCACTGACCACTAATTTATTACCATTCCTATCCTTCATATACACGCTGATGGGTGGGCCCTATGGTAATGTGCGTTGTTGAATGTGGACCTTTTGACTGGTCAATTGATCGTGTTATCAACAAATTACGGGGTTGTATGGTGAGCCAGTGACCGTATGATCACCATAAAATCTACTCCTATTTTATTAACACAGTATAGACTCAAACTACCATTTTCTTTCTTTCATATACGGGCTGACAGGTGGGCCCCACAGTTATGTACCCCGATGGTGCAACACTAGTTGTGCCGCGTGGAACGTTTGACTGGTCAATTGATTGTGTCATCAACAAAATACGGAGTTGTATGGGTGAGCCAGTGACCCTATAATCATGACATGTATTTGTTTAACACGGTACAGATGCAAGGGCTCATATATACGCGCAAGCACTCACCGCTATAAGCGCACACACGCGGACCCTACCCCTATGAGCACCTTCGAGAGAGTGGGCCAGCATATATGATCTTGAGATTTTACGAAGTCACCATTGGTGCCTCGTAGTCGAGTGGAACGTCTCCTCCCACTGAACGCACATCGCCGAAAAATACTGAAATTAACACAAGATAAATGCGAGCACCGGGACTTTAACCTTGGCGGGCTCGAGAAACCACTGTCCTCCTAACCATCCAACCACATGTTGGTTAGCACGACAAAATGTATGTGGAGACCATGATGAGCTTATTCTGAAGTCCAGTGACCACATCGTGCTTTCTCTTCAAATACAATGACTGTAAGTGTCGCCAACAAAATACGGAGCACGCATCAAATGCAAAGTCTGTCAATGTCATCAACAAAATATGGAGACGTATCATGAGCTAGATACCGTTGTACTGTTGTATATGCTTATTTTCTTTGTGGCCGATTGCGTGTGTGGTGTGGTGGGCACATCATTTCTAGTTGTGGTGGGTCAATATGAAGACTCATGGGTCGGTTCCATCCTGTGCCACATATAGGTTGGACCGAGACGCGTTATACGAAGACCCATGTGGAGCATTCGGCATACAACACGAAGCTACCAGAGTCGCGGAGGACTCTATCCCCACTAGTGATAAGCTGACTATATATGATTTGTAACCCTAGGCCCCTAGTATGTTACAGAAGCTTGGGGGCTAGTTCATCGAGAGTATACACACACACAATGCCTGGTATTCACGTGTACTTTGTACACACCCCTATCACTAATATACAGTACCAGGAGTAGGCTCTTTCTTCAACTGCAAGGGTCTGAACTTGGGTAAAACTTTGCCTCGTATTACCATCCAGCCTAACAGCCAGGGATATCCTACCGAATGATATGATGAAATCATATCTGCCAACTACTAAGAGAGAGGTGTGTTCGGGGGGGGGCAATGTGTGCGAGAGAGGCCTAAAGATAATGTGCGTGCGGGAGACACGTAAGCACATATATGTGCGTATAGAGGGCTAGTAGAGACTCTGCGTGTGTGTATATGCATGTGAGAGAAATAGTGTTTTCCAACTGAGATTAGTGAAAAGAGTGGTACATAGTAGTCAGATAGAGAGAGAGAGAGAGAGAGAGAGAGAAACAGAGAGAGCATGTGCGTGAGACACCCCGACACCCTGAGAGAGATTGTGAGCATGTGTGAAAGAGAAATGCCAATGCATATAAAGTTTGTGCACTTATGCGTTAGACAGAGAGATATATAACGCGTTTGTGAGAACGGGCCGAGGCATAGCGCATCTACGTGTAAAAGGCGGTTCTACGCATTAAATTAAAATATAAATGGCACTATTATTTTTGGATGAGATCATGAATTTTGCAAATTGTGTATGGACGAAAATCGGTTTATCAGACACCCATACTCGATTGAATTCTAGCATGTGCATGTGTTTATTTCATATTATCGATCCATAGAGTGAGAGCGGTTTGAAATACATGATATGGATGCTTTTGCAATTCATATATAAACATTAATTAGTGCACTCCATGTTGTTAGTGTGAAGCACTTTATACATTTGTCACTTGCATGGATACATTCCAAATTGCTAGCTACGAAATAGAATACATGTCGAATTCAACATAAAGGGGGTTTCGAAGATTCGAATTCATAGGAAGTGCATTTATATATTTGAACCCAAGATAATGGCATTTGTAAATCAGATGTAAAAGGGGGCATCAATCTTTGTTGTGAGTTTGAACATGCTATATATATTCATACACATATCTAACTTTTTTTGCAATCAAAGAGATTATATCTGGAACCACCCATGAACTGAGGTAAGTTGCATATTTTTTAATATATACTCGTGTACAATGTATATTCAAATGTACCCCCTCCATTCCAAAATAATCGTAGCTATAGGATTTTCAAGAGTAAAGATTTGTGAAGTTTGACAAATCCTGAAAGTTCAATTCAAGAGAACCGAAAACGTTAATGCTTCTGCTCCCAAATATTGAACGAAGCGCCAAATAGGCCTGTGGTCACCCGAAACTGTGCGAGACTAATGTTTGGTGGTAGGAAATTACTGTCCTCACTCTGGCCTGTGTAGCGTATCGGCCCGATGTCCAAAGGTCTAAACCGGGCTAGGTTGGTAACTTCACCAAAACGCTAGTCTCAACCGCCTCCGAGAAGCATTCATACGCCATGGGCACCTAAACACCCATGCATCGGCCGAAATCTATCCCGCCCACATTTGGGACACCTGAGATTACTGTCCTACCCCCAACCCGCAATATGTCCGAAATTTTAGATGGGGGCAAAGTTTGTAACTTTCCCCATATTTCAATTAAGCGCGTCTCAAACCGAAACATTGTTCCCCCTTAGTTTCCCGCTTCCTCCATTTCCCCATTCATACTCCGTGGGCGCCAAAACACCCTCTCCACCAGCCGTGAAACCCCAGCCTCCTCCGTCCTCCACCCCATAGCAGTCAATCCACCGCCGCCCTCCTCCATCATGCTGGAGTCGGTACCCCGACATCGTCGTCCAACGCAACCGCAACCGCAACGCCCTCAAGGACTTAGCAGCTGAAGCCGACGCAGAGCTGCCTCCACGACGCTGACGCTGACGTGTGCCATACCAGAACCACTCCGACCATGCCATCATGCGCCTCACTGCTGCTGCTCCACTGTCGCAACCGTCCACCGCACCGGAGCTGTTCCCGCTACGCCGTCATTTGCCGCCTCGGATCTGGTTCCCCGCCGCTGACAAACGGCCACCACACCACAATCAACAACTTGGCCATGGGTTCGTCCAAGGCTCTACCGTCCTCCACGACATCTCATTTCCAGCGAACCACAAGAAGATCGTTGGAAAAACATAAGGAGGACACAACACTCCCAGCAGAAAGAGGTACTCCTCTTCCCTTATTCGTGCAAATCTTACATCTCCGCTCACACTGTATTCATCCCACGAAAGAAACTAGTTGAGCGCTTCTTACTGCATCTTCTTCGTGATACTAAATGCACAAGGTTTCCTCCGTTTACTATTTCACCTTTGCTAGAGGGCAGTAGCCCGCTTGGATTTCAATTCAGGGTCAGTCGAACCGCAATTAAAAAAAGTAGCACCCGCTTAGGCGCGCAGAGCACCTAGTCCGCGTGTTCCCCGGGGAAGCGTGCATCGGTGTCTATCATAGGGGTGTGCGGCGCAGGAGCTGCTTGTGCCCGATCTGGAGGTCGGTGGGGCTTGAATGGATGGCCGGGGGGCGGTGCCAAGCACGGCGGTGTGGTGAGGTCGAGGGGAGGGTGCAAGCAGGGGAGGAATACTGGGCCGGTGGTCGCTGGCATTTCAAGGAAGATTGTCAACACTAACTGGCTGGAGGTAGCACTACACCACGACACTCAAATCAGCGTCTGACAATCTGTCGTCGTAGGTCACTTAAGGCGACACATTTAGTCTCGGCAAAGAACTTTAGCGACGAAAGGGGGCTGTCGCCTATAGTCCTGCCGGGAAAGGTCATTGCCGATAGATAAATTTATGCCGACATAAAGTATGACACCATTGGTGATATTTACACCGACAGACATTTCTACAGCGACAGGCAGCTTTATGCCGACAGTTTGTCTATCACCATGATATGCCGACGGATTGTGTGATGCCATAGATACGCCGCCAGTCTTTCTGGTACTACGTGTACCGACAGATAGTGCATCACCCATTTCTATTCCCACAGTTTATCTGCCGATGTGTTATACCAACAGTTAATCTGACATGCATCACTTCTACCGACACACTTGGTGTGAGGGTTATACATTTGAGCATAAATGCAAATGCACTTATTAACATGAAATTAAAATCATAATATTCAATTCATGTTCAGTATGCAATACAATTGCACTTTCTATTCATCAGAAGATAACATCCAATCCATTCATTCAGCATATATAAATGATTCCAAATGCACTCTTACATTCATCACAAGATAACAGCCAGTGCATTTATCCAACATATATAGAAGATTCACTAGTTTTCTTCACTCAAGTTAGCTACAGCCATTAAGGAAATACACAAGTCGACATTCAGGTCATGGCCTGTTACAAAATATAATGAGCAAGTTCTCAAGAGATCAATCGTTCGATCACTTGACTACTACAAAATATTATGGAAGATACCCTATCTTCGATCAACCGGACATCAACTTCCATATGTACAAAATGCATCAACCATGTTCCATGTTATGGACAAAAGCGATCAGCGGAACATCCCAGATCAACTTCAGTACTTGCTACTTTCTCCCATTTGTCCCTACAAAAGAACTTGTATCTTTGAGCAATCTTAGAAATTGAGAACAACAAAATGCAGTCGGGATGGAAGAGACATGATTCTCTGGACCATAATACTGTACAAAATGCTATATATTTTAGTCCAAAAGAAATGATAAAAAAATTGTATGCTGACTGCTGCTACAAGTTATGTACCGAATGTTGACTCTGGCTTGTAATATTTGAGTAAAAGTTCCATGAAATTCAGAAACATCAAAATCTAGGACCAAATAGCAGTCTATTTCGTGCTCCCGGCACCAGCCGGCGATCCAATTCATCATTAGAAACTGATGAATACAGGTTTCCTGATGGTCCAAACTAAAGCAAGTACGACAGCCATCAGATTTCTAACATCTCCAGTAGTGTTCAGAAACTGAACCACACAAATAGTTGAAAGAGAAAGAAAGCAACCGGAATGTTCGGTGTGCACTTAGTACACCCCACAAATATTCAGAAACAGGGTGCAAAAGGAAGAAATAACTAAGTAGGTCTACTTGCAGAAGCTATACATTTAACACAACTATCCACATCCCCATTATCATCTCAGAGTAGCTCCTGATTAGCCTTATGACCAAAACTTTCAGTAGCACATTGTCAGACTTCTCCATGCTAGACCCAAAAAAATCACTTGTCTACCAGCTACCGTATCGCTTAGCACTTGAGTAGATTTATTCACCTCAAGAATATTACCTCCTAACTTCACCTCAGTTCTACTAATTAATTATGCTAATAAGAGTGCATTGGAAGAGTATAAGTCAATTTTTTATATCAGTTATAAGTGTCAGATAAAGGTACTTGTAGGGGTATATAACTATATATACTATTTGCTCTCAGTTCTAAGAGTCATATAGAGATGGTGACATTGACAGGAATAATACCTGAATTGTGCGATGATGACGACAACTGTGATTTGCTGCAAGGTTTGATCTACAAAAATAATAATTAGTTAGCATCATGTGATAGTTTACACTAGGTAGGAAAATGTATATAATAAATTTTTATCCTATTTGATGGCCATGCAATGGACATGTGGTGAGCATCGCCCATTGTTTGCATCCCATCATATCCACGGGCAAGCTCGGCCTCTCTTTTCAGTACAACATTCACAAGAACTTCGTAATATTGCAGCCCAAGAACTTCACCTCCCACTATGGTGTCTTGGTTGGTTGAGATAACCATTGCCTTCACCACAGGATCAGATCTCACCAAACGATATAATATGACATCCCTACCAACCTAATTCATGCATCGTCTATTAGAAACATGAAGATTAGAAAACACAACACAACAAGATATATGTAGTTAAGAGATGACATGATTACAAGGTCTTCTTGATTGTGAGAGGCTTGAGGGACCTGACGGGCGCTTGGAGTGGCCACATGGCTTCTAGGTGGTAAATGTGTGGCTGCAACATTATGGCTAGATGGTACACGCTTCTGGATGAACAAGCCTCCATCTTCCTGGACTGTATCATGATGACCCTCATGTTCCTCTTCCTCATCGTCATCATCCGGTAAAATACGTGAGAACTATGGAGGGACACAAAAAGAAAATGAATTAGTGTACCTATGATTCATGTATCTGAACAAAAGTTGATAACTATGCAATTACACAGGTCGAGAGATAGAATTAGGAGGCGAAGGTGTGGGCGTTTCAACACTGTGACTTCCTTGTGAAAACATGGCATGCTACATCTCATCGAAGCGTCGTTCCATTGCTTGCATTCTCTCCTGTAGAGTTGAAACTTCTTGTTCAGCACGTCGACGAAGCTTCATCCACCTCAAAATATGACTGGACACACATGAAAAAGAAGCCATTTAGCGAAAGCCAACTAGCAAAAATAGAGACTATAGGAAAAATATTTTGACAATCTGAACTACTGTTATGTCATCCCATAGCTTTAACTTTAACTCGGGATCAACATATCTCCAGTCCTCAATTAGAACTGACAATTGCTTCCTTACTAATGTTCCAATGAAATTAGCAAATGTTTTACCATTGCTACCAACAGGCTGACCAAACTCATTTAGTTCAACCTTTTGTTTTCGTTGGTCTCTATCATATATCATCCTTAATTTGGTGGGACCTCTTCCTCTCTTCTTTTTTTGTTGTACAATCACAAGTGAAGCATTTGCTTTACAATGCAAAAAGAATGAGTGAGAATCTGAAGTCATAAATCTAAATACATGGTCACACTAAAAAATGTTGTAATGCGAATATAAAGACATAAATCTGAAGTGCAAATCTGCACTCATAACTCTAATGTGTGGAGGAAATGAAAAATTTTAGCGAGAAATGAGAATGATGGAACAAGTTTAGTGCAGGAAATGAACAAGTTTAGCGAGAATACCTTGAACGTCATCAAAGCCATGTCCTATGGGTTCATTATTTGGATCTTCAGCATGATGGTTTAACCTTGAATGGGAACACAGATTACGCCCTCTATTTGCAACTTCACTTGTCTAGTTATTTACCTAGGAAAAAAGCATAAATATGTGTTAAAGATGGTAATGCTTGTGAACAATGAGAAGTACATTGAATGTAAACAATGAGAAGTACACAACCTTTTTCCTTTTACTGGATGGTGGCGGTGAACCTTTCTCACTGGGATTCCTGTTTCCTCCCAATGCTTCATTCCTTTTAAGTTCTATAAGAGCTCTCACCTTTCTCTCATTTTCTGCAATATTTGCAAGCCTCGTAGTTTCATCAAGCAGAGGGACCTCGCTTCCTACTCTTGTTCCTACCATCTTTTTTACTGCAAGTGACAAATGTTAGAACAAGATGCTTAACAAACAATAGTGGATAAATATGCATAGCAAGCAGATTAAAACATAAGGCAGCAAAAAATGCAAATGCCCCTTACTTTCTAGATTTTTTAGCATATACAATTCTCCCATCTATGTCTGTTCTAGCACAATCAATACTTTGAAGATCATTATGGAAACATGAATAGATATGTGGATCAACCATTGGCATAGCGGTCTCTACATCCTCATCTTCAGCTTCATGCATGGCATATGAGCCCCGTGGATTGTAGTGGCTAATAGTAACCCATTCATTATCAATTGGTTCTTCAACATAGAAAACTTGAGTTGCTTGTGATGCTAAAACGAAAGGCTCATCCGATATATTTTCACCAGTATTGACCAAATGCTTGAAACTCATAGAAGTTACCCCAAGGCGATCAACTTTTACCCACTTGTCTTTCCTGCGGTTGTCAACCCAATCACATTTGAAGAGAACTATTTTTCCTTTATTTTCATAGTTCAACTCAAGAATTTCCTTTATGATGCCATAAAATGTTTGGTTTCCTATTATCATATTATCAGCATTTCCTTTTTCATAACGTGTAGTCTGCGCAACTAGAGCTACACCACTATTTTGCACTGGCCTACCATCATCATAGGTCTGCGTATGAAAATGTAACCCATTTCTAGTATAGCTACTAAACTGTTGTGCAACTTTGAATGGCCCCTGAGCTAAAATACGTATCTCCTCTGGCACTTTCTCTCCCATTTCTTCCACCTGTGAATGTGGAATATAGTATTTTTAAAATTGGATGGAACTCACTGCATATATATACATCACAATAAAAGAGAGACATGTGACCACTTACATGCTTCTTAAACCACTCATGGAAGGACTCATGCTGGACACGACTAATTTGTTGATTATTTTTAAGACCAATTGAGGAAAGATATTCCTTATGCTTGCTGCAAAGCATTCATCACTTCAACAACAAGCATAAATAAAATGCAAATTGCAAAACAAGAAAATGGACAACTTACTTCAAATAAGGTTCTATGTGGTCATAGTTGAACAAGACATATCTATGAGCTTGAATCCAAGTCTTATTGTCCAATAACACAGAATGTTTGCCAACTAATCCTCGACCAAGGTTGCTGAAGAAAGGTGTGGTACTACTGGTTTCCATACCCAAACCTTGATCATTTCTAATTTGTCGAGTAAACTGAGTTTCGCCTTTTATATACCGAGAACAGTATGTAAGAGTCTCATCAAATAAATAGCTCTCGGCAATAGATCCCTCTGGATGACTTCTAGTATGAACAAAGCCCTTACACCAACACAAATACCTATAATGAGGTAAACAAATCAAATGACTATGTCTATTTGCAGAAGTATACTTTTGCTGCTACAAAAGTAATTGGTGACCATTACCTTTCTATAGGAAACATGTTGCGAAAATGCACTGGACCAGCTATTTTTACTTGGGCTCGAAGATGCACCATCAAGTGTACCATGATATCAAAAAAGGATGGGGGGAATATAATCTCAAGAATGCTCAAGGTCTCAGCAATTTCAGCCTCTAGTTTTTCCATATCACTAACCGAAATAACATGTGAGTAAATCTGCTTGAAAAAATTGCTAACACGAATCAGTGATGCACTAACTTTTTCGGGCAATAGCCTTCTCACAGCAAGTGGTAGAAAATGTTGCACAAGATGTGGTCATCATGGCTCTTTAGCCATATTATTTTCCTTTCCTTGACATGCACATTACCACGTATATCAGCTCCTAAACCATAAGGGAACTTAGCTCCTTTAAATACTCCACAAAATAACCTCTGCTGGGCAACATTCATTTCATAAGGTGCTGGAGGTAAATAAAATTTACCTTCTACTTCAAGTTCAACAGGATGAAGGTCACTTCTAATGTTTAGAGCTTGAAGGTCCAAGCGAGAGTTCAGATTATCATTAGATTTCCCATCAATGCACAGCAATGTGTTGATTATGTTCTCACATATATTTTTTCCTATGTGCATTACATCTAAGTTGTGACGCAGCAACAAGCTCTCCCAATATGGCAGCCTGAAAAAATAGACTTCCTTTTCCAACTATTAATGGCTCATCATCCTTGCGCTTTCGCTTAGTTTTCTTATTCCCGGAAGGATCCTTCCCAAAAACTGTATGCATATCTTTCGTCTGAGCAACAATTTCTGGTCCAGAGAGAGGAATTGGCGCCGTCCTATGCTCAGCAATGCCATCAAAAGAATGGGTATTGGACCTAAAGGGGTGGTCTTCATGTAAGAACCTGTGATGCCCCATGTAGCATGTCTTGCTACCATTATTCAGCCTAAGAGAACATGTGTCAGAATGACATTCAGGACAAGCTCCTTCACCGGAGGTGGTACAACCAGCTGTATACCCTAGGCCCGGGAAATCATGAATGGTCCATAATATGGCAGCCTTCAAATTAAAGAACTCTTCTTTTGAAGCATCACATGTTCTAACACCGTGAAGAAACATATCTACCATATCATCAACTAACGGCTCTAGATAAACATCCATATCACTACCAGGAGCATGTTTACCAGGAATCAACTATGTGAGAAAAAAATTTGATTGCTTCATGCACATCCAAGGAGGGAAGTTATAAGGAATCAAGATAACAGGCCAAACACTATAATTAACATTATTGGATCTGAAAGGATTAAAACCATCTGCTCCATATCCAAGCCTAAAATGGCGACTGTCCTTAGAAAATTCCTCATGCAACTCATCAAAATACTTCCATTGAGCAGAATCAGCTGGATGCCTGACCAAACCATCTTTTGTACGCCCTTCATCATGCCATCTGGTGAGAGCTGCTGTTCTAGAACACATAAACAACCTCTGCAACCTTTTCTTTATTGGAAAATAATGGAGAACCTTCCTAGGTACCTTGTGGACACGTTTTCCATCTAGACTCTTCTTTTCAGATTTCCATCATGATGTATTGCATATTGGACAAACATCAGCCTTAGCATGGATTTTCCAGAAGAGGATGCAATCATGTTCACATGCATGAATACTAACATATCCAAGTCCTAGGCATTTCACCAATTTCTTGGCCTCATTATAGTTCTTAGCTAGTGAGGACCCTTCAGGAAAAGCATCATTAAGTAGATCTAGCAACAAGTTAAAACTTTTATCTAACCATCCACCAAGCAATTTGACATGAAGTAGTCTAATTATGAAACGCAGTTTTGAGAACTTCTTACACCCAGGATATAGCTCTTGACTAGAGTCATTTTTCAACTTTCGAAGAGCTTCTAAATATGCATCAGTCTGCTCAGAAACTGCGTCATCTTCGAAATCCCCCTCCTTATCTAAACCGCCCCCTAAGTCCCAAAGCAAATCAGAAATGTCATCCTCTTTAGGTGACTCCTCCTCAACCTCATTCTCATGAGCGTCAGGAACATTCAAGAAAGAAGAACTAGATTCTCCATGAAAAATCCAAGTTTTATACCCACGGAGAAACCCATCACATACCAGATGCTCACGCACCTCTCTTTCTTCATTCCAAAATGAGTTTGAACAGTTCTTACAAGGACATAATATTTTGTTTCCGGATGAATTACTAAATGCAAAGCTTAAGAATTTTTCCACCCCTTCCAAATACACCTTTGTGTGCCTACATGTTATATAAATATGCATATGCATCAGATGAGATGTAGTCAAATAATTGCTTAGTGCCCTATAACTGCTACAAAAATTGTGTTGTACCTAGGCTCATCCATCCACCTTTTGTCCATGGTGGTTGCACCTTCACAAGTTATTCATAGACTACTAAGTGAAATGTACACTCAGAGTATCGATGTTGCTGCAAAAATTGGCATTCACTATGAACATACATGTCAAATAGACATAAACTTGAAATAGGGGCATTGAGCTTCTAAAACAGGCTGGATGCTCATAATCATGTTAATGCAAGAGAGATATATCTGCAACTACTTGATAAAAAAAATCACACTAAGTAGGGTTCACACAACCAAATCTGCAACTACTTGAAGTATAAAATTAACAATAAAAAACTGAAACTGAAAGAAAATTATGCAAGTCATCCAATCAGGTCTATCACGCAAGCATCCTTCAATCAGGCCATTAGTGACAATGTGAACTACAGAAAGTACCTCTTTAGTTCTGTATAGGCGGGGCAGAGGAAAGCAATCAGCCGGAACAGAGGTCACCCGTTGAGGAAGAACAACTGTGGATCCTCGCGTCTCACCCTTCCGCTTCTCCTGGCCGGTGGTAGGTGATGCTGCTCCTCGGCGCAGCGGACGGTGCTGCAGCTCCTGGGCGGATGTGGGGGACGGTGCTACTGCTCCTCGATGTGGCGGACGGAGCTGCAGCTCTTAGGCTGATGTGGGGGACGGCGCTGCTGCTCCTCAGTGCCGCGGATGGCGCTGCTGCTCCTCGGCGTGGCGGATGGCGCTGCCGCGATGGATGGAGCTGCAGCTCCTGGGCGGATGTGGGGCAGGGG
>NC_041391.1:76348590-76412054 GCF_002162155.2 Triticum dicoccoides
GGACGGGCATATGTGGCGCGAGGGGGGCAGGGGGATCAGAGGATGGGTGGGGGGGTCAGGGGACGGGTGGTGGCGTGCAGGTTGGGGACGGGCGGCGGCGTGCAGGTTGGGGACGGGCGGCGGCGGCGCTAGGTTTAGGTCGGGACGGGCGGCGTGCTGTGATTTAGGGTAGCGAGAGAAAGGGTAGGACTGGGGATCGAGGGGATATTTGGTTATGTCTTTTTTTCTCCTCTAGTCTTTTTTTAGGGCTTCCTCTAGTCAGCCTTGGAAGTTTCACATGGCACGCGCATGGCTCTCTTTCTGCGCCATATTTTTTGGTGCAGGATGAAGCAAACAGCACTGACACTTTCTGTGTCCCCATGAATCGGCGACGGACAATATATCACTAAAGTCCGTATATGCCGACAGAAAACGCATCGGTGATCTGGTGGTGATTTGGCGACAGATAATGTGTCATGAGGATATATAACAATAACATACTATGTGTCGGCATAGTTTGTGACAAAAAAAGTGTCGGTGATGCTCACTTCTACCAACAGACGCATGTCATCTTTGTAGTTTTGTGGTGTAGTGTAGATGAAAGCGATCTGCCCGTTCTTTGTACATCGGACGGTGCAGAAAAAAATGGACTGACCTATGTGCTTTCAATCAACTATTATTTTCATAGAATCCTGTAGTAAGTTAGTGTGCCATGCAAGTTCTAAGCTATCATATGCCTCACGTCATTTATTTCTCACCGACCTGCTATCTTCTACCTTTACATTGTACTAATTGTGCACACACTTCACCCATACTCACACTATTGTTTTTTTACGCATGGGTATTTCAAACTCCGACGCAGTGTTGATGAATGCAGAAAAGAAAAGACAGAAGTCGCTCTAGTGTAATTCGAAGATAAGCACTAAGCATTTTAGCGCTCCAATGGGTGCAGTGTCAGCAATTGGAGACAGTAAATGTAGCTCTGCAGTTGATGATCTTAATTGCCACACACAACCATCCTAGGTGCTTGCTTTAACTTTGCGCTGTCAAATGTGGTTGCATGTTGCATATGGTGTCTAGCTTGTATTGCTTCCAATTTGGTTAAATTGCATCTGCTTACTTTACACATTATACCTTTGATAATGACATGCCTTCCTGTTTTTGATACATACTACATATGTCTATTAACCATGTCCGTTCATCAAACTAATGCTCTTTTGTATCCCTTCTCAATAACTTATGATGAGACAGTCACCCGAGTGGGTTACTGTGAGACGCCCTACTCGTTTAAAGAGTGCAGTGTCATCCTCCCTACATGATTCTTAAGAAACAGCAAGGCTAAATGGAGATAGTCAACGTAGCTCTCTAGTTGATCACCGCAATTCCCCCACACCACCATCGCTGGTGCTTGCTCTTACTTGGCAGTGTGATATGTGGTTGCATGTTGCATATGGTGTCTACCTTGTAATGCTTCTAATTAGGGTAAATTACATCTGCTTAGTTAAGACATTATACCTGTGAATATGACACACCTTCCTATTTTTGGTACATACTATGTCTTTCTATTAACCATGTTCTTACATCAAACTACTTTTCTTGTGTATCCCTCATGAATGCTCCTAATTTGTTAAATTTCATCTCTTTAGCTTACACATTATACATGTGAATATGATACGCCTTCCTGTTTTTGGTATATACTACATCTGCCTATCACACCATGTCTTACATCAAACTATTGTTCTTGTGTATCCTGCAGCTATCGCTTATGATGAGACTGTCACGCGCGTGGGTTAATATGAGACGCAATACTCTTATAAAGAATGCAATTTCATCCTCTCCACATGATTGTCAAAAAACAGCAAGCCTAAATGAAGATATTGAACGTATCTCTGTACTTGAAGACCGCACTTCCCCTACACCACCATCACAGGTGCTTGCTCTAACTTTGCAGTGTGATATGTGGTTGCATGTTGCATACGGTGTCTAGCTTGTAGTGCTTCTAATTAGGGTAAATTGCATCTTCTTAGTTTACACACTATACCTGTGAATATGTCATGCCTTCCTAGTTTTGGTACACGCTACATCTATGTGTTAACCTTGTTCTTACATGAAACTACCTCTCTTCTGTATCCTGCATCAATCACTTACGATGAGTCACCTTTATTAGTTGTATATTGCATATTCTTTCTAGCCTGTTGCCATGTATTGCTTCTAATTTTGTCAAATAGATTTGTTAGGGCACCCTTTTAATTTGGCAGAGTGATATTGGTTTCATCTTTCATATGGTTTCTAGCTTCCATTGATTCTAACAAGTTCAAGCACTTTGTGCTTAGTTTACACTTTATACATCATACATGTCAATATGTCATGCCGTCCTGTTTTTCATACATATTCCATCCTCCTATCATGCGGCTGCCTTACATGAAAGTAGTGTTCATCAGTATCATGCATCAATGAGTTCTGAAAAGCAAATTTTATTCCTTTTTCTTGTGGGTTTGACTTGACAAGGCAAAATCAAGAAAGAGGAAGGAAAAGAGTAAGGAAGGCGATTATGGTGGTCCTCTGCAGCAACATAAACGGAGCATCTGTACCTATTCTCCTTGTACTGATAGTGCATTACAAGGTCCAAGTCTCTGCTCCCCTACTCCACCATCCAAGGTGCTTGCTCTAACTTGGAAGTGTGATATCTGGTTGCATGTTTCATATGGTGTCTAGCTCGTATTGCTCCTAATTAGTGTAAAGTGCATCTGCTTATCTTACACATGATACATGTGAATATGACACGCTTTCCTATTTTTGGTACATACTACATCGGTCTATCACACCATGTTCTTACATGAAACTATTCTTCTTGTGTATCCTGCATCAGTCACTTATGATGGGACACCTTTAAGTTGGTAGTGTGATATTGGTTTGCCTCTTGAATATGATTTCTAGCATGTATTGTTTCTAGTTTGATGAATGCCACCTATGACGAGACAGTTTTAACTTGGCAGAGTGATATTGATTGCACCGTCCATATGGTGTCTTGCAGTGTTTCTAATTTGTTGAAGTGCCTTCTCCTTAGTTACCACATCATAGGTGCGAATATGTCAAGCCATCCATTTTTTCGTACATATACCATCCTCATATCATGACTTTGCCTTTCATCAGAGTAGTGTTCATCAGTATCATGCATGAATGAGTTCTGAAGAGCGAATTATATTCCTTTTTCTTGTCGGTATGAACTCACAATGCAAAATCAATAAAGTTGAAGGAAATTGGCAAGGCACTGGATGATGGTGGTCCTTCCGAGCAACTGAAATGGAGGTTCTCTATAGATTCTACTCCGCCATCCTCCCAACAAGATTCCCAAGACAACGCAAGGCTAGACAATCAATGTAGCTGTGTAGATGATGAGCACATCTCCCCTACTCCACCATCACAGGTGCTTGCTCTAACTTGGCAAAATTATATGTGGATGCATGTTGTGTATGATGTCTATCTTGTATTGCTTCTAACTTTGTTGAATTGCATCTTCTTACTTTACTTATAATGCCTTTGAATATGACATGTGTTCCTATTTCTACATCAGACTACTGTTCTTGCATATCCCGCATCAGTCACTTATGATAAGGCACCTTTAAGTCGCCACTGTGATATTGGTTGTGTCTTGCATATGATTTCTAGCATGTACCGCTTCTAATTTGTTGAAACGCCATGCAGTTTGAACTTGGCAGAGTGATATTGGTTGCATCTTTCATAAGGTGTCTAGCTTGTAGTGCTTCTAATTTGTTGAAATGCCTTCTGCTTAGTTACCACATCATAGGTGTGAATATGTTACGCCATCCTGTTTTTCATACATATTCCATCCTTGCATCATGTGTTTGCCTTTCATCCGAGTAGTGTTCATCATTATCATGCATGAATGAGTTATGAAGAGCGGATTTTATTCCTTTTTCTTATCGGTTTGACTTCACAATGCAAAATCATTATAGCTGAAGGAAATTAGTCCGGCAGTGGATGATGGTGGTCCTTCGGAGCAACTCAAACAGGGGGTCTCTACATATTCTACTCCGCCATCCTCCCAACAAGATTCGCAAGACAACACAAGGCTGGACAGTCAATGTAGTTGTGTAGATGATGAGCACATCTCCCCTACTCCACCATCACAGGTGCTTGCTCTAACTTGGCACTATTATATGTGGTTGCATGTTGCGTATGATGTCTAGCTTGTATTGCTTCTAACTTGAATTCCATCTTCTTACTTTACACATAATACCTGTGAATATGACACGTGTTCCTGTTTCTAGAACATATGTGTACATGATGAGCACATCTCCCCTACTCCACCATCACAGGTGCTTGCTCTTACTTGGAACTGTTATATGTGGTTGTGTTTTTCATATGATTTCTAGTTTGTATTGCTTCTGATTATGTTGAATTGCATCTGCGTAGCTTACGACTTATACCTACAACGATCACTTACCCATAAGACACATTTAAATTATGACTGTGATGTAGGTTCCATCTTGCATTCTCTTCTAGCTTGTACTGCTTCTAATTTCTTGAAATGGCACCTATGACGAGACACTTTTTACCTGATAGAGTGATATTGGTTGCCTTACATCAAAGTAGTGTTTGTCTATATCATGCATCAACCAGTTATGCAGAGCTAATTTTATTCATCTTCTTGTGGTTTTGACTTCATAAGGCAATATCAGAAAATAGGAAGGAAAAGAGTAAGTTAGGGGATGTTGGTGGTCCTCCGCACCGACGCAAATAGAGACTCTCTAGATTTGCCACTGCTACTGCTAATGAAGTTGAAGTCCCAAGTCTACATGATGAGTTCATCTCCCGTACTCCACCATCGCAGGTGCTTGCTCTAAGTTGACAGTGTGATAATTGGTTTCATGTTGCATATGTTGTCTAGCCTGTATTTCTTCTATTTTGATTAAATTGCACCTGCTGATTTTATACGTTACACATGTGCATATGACATGGCTTTCTATGTCTAGAATACACTACATCTATCTATCATACCATGTTCTTACATCAAAGTACTGCTGTTGTGTATCCCGCATCAGTCACTCATAATTGGACGCTTTTAACATGGTAGTTTGATAGTGGTTGCATCTTGCATTGATTTATATGTTGTACTGCTTCTAATTTTTTGAATTGCCACTTATGACAAGACACTTTTATCTTGGCAGAGTAATATTGGTTGCATCTTTCATATGGTGTCTAGCTTGCATTACTTTTATTTTCTTGAAAATCATTCTGCTTAGTTTGCACATCGTAGCTGTGAATATGTCATGCTGTCCTGTTTTTCTTACATATTCCATCCTCATACGGCTGTCTTACATCAAAGTATTGCTTGTCTGTATCATGCATCAATGAGTTCTGTAGAGTGATTTTATTCTTTTGTGTTGTGGGTACAGGTTGACATGGCAAAGTTAAAAAAGAGCAAGGAAAATAATATAGTAGGGAGTGCTGTTACTCGTCGGGTGAAACGGAAAAGGATCTGCCGTCGAGATTCTGCTAGTACTTATAGTGCAGTAGAAGGTCCAAGTCCACCGGATAAATCTACAAACACAGTATCACCTGCTCCACCAGCTGCAGCATCCGCTTCAACTGTACAAGCATCTCAACGAGTTACTCGTTCGTTTGCTCCAGAACTGGCCAGTTCCAAAGCTGCCTTCACACCTAACACTACTTCCGAAGCACTACTGACACAACATGACTTGGCAAGACCAGATGAACATAATGAGCATCAACACTAAGACGGTACCTGACCGAGTCAAGTTGCAGTTGCATGCTCCTTTATATGTACTCTCACAGCTTGATGTACACTAACACTTTCCATATTCATTGTTGAACTAGCACCACGGCGCAAGCAGAAACAGACATCAGGGATAATGGTTGACAGATTAACAAAATCTAAAGGAGGAAGAAAGGAGATCCATTTTGAGGCAGGTTTAAAAAGGCCACGTGATGCTACAGAGTCAGCCAAGTTAGTATCAGAGGCAGCCGTTGTCGTTAGGTGTCATGCATGTATCCTCCCAACGTGGATCCAGTACAGGAATGAGAAAGACAATACCCAGTTTAACACCTTCCTTGGCCATTTATCCGTAAGTAATGTTATTCATCACAATTAGTAATATTATCTTGCTCTGTCCCATACTTTCTAGCTTCGTCCTAATAAGACTCACATTCTTTTTTCAACAGATGAGGTTCAAGTTGGATCCAAAAGATGATGCAACTAAACAAGCATGCACTCATGTTTTTCAGTATGCTCTGCGACAGTATCGGTACCACCTTAGAAAATCTCACTTTGAAGGCAAGGCTAACAATGAAATCGCCCAAACATCTCAAGTGGAATATATTACAGATGAAGACTGGACAGCCCTCGTTAAACACTGGTCTGATCCAAAGTATCAGGTAGGCTATATGTATTTGATCAGACCACATATTGAACTTGTATTTATGTATGTGCCTTACAAGTGTATCTTGTTCTAGGCTAACTATTTGAAGAACAAAACCAACCATTCTAAAGTGAAATTCCAACAGACAACAGGATCTTGTAGCTATATTGCACACTGCGAGGCTCTTGTAAATAGCTGCTACTTCTTTCTTTTTTTGTGCCATATTATCGTATCTATATTGACTTGTTCCAAATACAGAGGAAAGCCCGTGCGGGCCAAAAAGAACCTAGACCGAATGCAGTGCAAATCTTCAAGGATTTCCACACCAGCAAGATGAAGGGCATGAGCACACCAGTTCAAGCCGCTGTTGTAAGTCCTTACTCCTCCTGCCTTGAACTGATTGGTACTGTGATGTGTTCATTTAACTACTTGGTTTGTAGCCAATGTCAGTTACTCTGTTCACTTTTATACACAGTTGTCTTAACGTATCATTTCACCTTACATGGTTTAAAAGAGATGAAGGATATTCTTTTGGTCTTGATCTGTAATCTAGTTGTTATGTTCACGTGTGCACGCAATGATAAAATAGCTTGTTTGTTTTATATCTGTTTGCCCATGATATGAATGATGTCATACTATGTTCATCCTACTTTAAACCATGTCTCTTTATCCTTAGATGTCAACGAATGTGAGGAAATAGATAATACAATAGGCATACTACACGGACATATGTTCCGAAAGTGATTTTATTATGTAGTTGGCACTACAATACATGCTAATGTATTACAGTAGTTCACCAAAATAAGTTATGTATAACATTTAACCTACTTTGTTTGTTTTTATCTCATTAGTAACTTATCTGGTACACTAATCTACAAGGTAAAACTTTCAGGAAGCTATGGAACAAATGATTGAACAGCCACAACCACCTGAAGGTGACGAGGCTACCACACGAACAATGTCACCTCTTGCTGTAGTGTGTCAGTGTCTCTCCACTAACAGTGCAAAACGCACCTTCCTGCGTAATTCTGGGTTGGTTGTCAAGGTAACCCCGTCCAAATCGCCTACTGAACAAAATCTTCCTGCTAGACAGAGTGATATATCTGTGCTCCAGACACAAGTCCAATCGCTAACGGACATTGTTTCGGAAACAAGAATAGTGGTTGACAAATGTCGTCAAGATATGAATGGTTTTGAAACCAGACTATCAGACATTCGCTTCGTTGTTCAAGAGCAATGGCAGAAAAAAGGTGGAGATCGTGTTGCTCCATCAGATTCTACAGCCTGAAACATTAGCACTCAGGTTAAATGATCTGTGCTTCTATACATCTGATGCAGCTTTTATCTGGAAGGACTGTAAACTTTATGCCAATAGGCCTTTTGTTGTATGGTTGGAATTTATTTTTTTGTGATACAACATTTATGATGCTGCCACAGGCTGCAGTAATTACAACGCTATTTTTGTATATTGTAGGTTTATCTTAGTAATGTATTCGGCCGAAAGCTTCGTAGGAGCCCAACATGCCAACATTCGTCGGGCCCATTCCAATTGGGCTAAAAATGATTACGGACCGAAATTGGCATGTAGCCCACTAAAAATATCTGGGCCTAAATCAGCATAAACTTTCATATTTTTCTGGTATGCATGTTCCCATAGTGGGCCTTTAACAGGGCTAAACATAATTTGGGCCCTCAGTAAAAATAGGCCGTTTATAGGTGTAAATATCTCGAGCCCATAAAAACATGGGCCTTTAATAGACCTAAAGTGAGATTGGGCCCTGATTGTGCCAAATAACCCACTGGTCTTAGCAGGCCGAAATGGTGGCCCATTTATGATGCGGATCTTTGACAGGCCGAAATTCGGACGGGCCGTAAATGGGCTGACCTAATACACGGGCCTTTAATAGGCCGGAACTTCGGTCGGCCTAGATTATCGTCATTTTTATATGGGCTCTTAATGGGCCCGATATGACATTGCGCCACATATGGCCCATGGTTTTTGTCCGGCGTTAACAGGCCGAAAATGACAACAGGCCGAAAGTGGCCCAAATCTATAGTGGGCCGCTAACAGGCTGAATGTCAGACATGGCCGAATATGACCCAAATCCTTCACGGTGGTTTATGGGATGAAAGTTTTGATGGCCTGTAAATGGGCCCAAATGCAGCAGGACCTTTAACAGGCCGGAAATACACCGGGCCGTAATTTCGCCCAATTAGTTGGCGGACTGTTAACGGGCCAGAAGTGACCATGGGCCGCGTTGATGACAAGTTTAAGACAGGCCGTTGACGGGCCGATCTGACAAAGAATATTGGGCCTTTAGCTGGGCCGGCCCATCATGGTCTGCAGAATCTTATGGGCCTTTAGCTGGGCCGGCCCATTGTGGTCCGCAAAATCTTGTGGGCCTTTAGCTGGGCTGTCCCATTATGGTCTACAAAATCGTGTGGGCCTTTAGTTGGGCCGGCTCATTATGGTCCGCTAAATTTTGTGGGCCTTTAGCTGGATCGACCCATTATAGTCTGCAAAATCTTGTGGGCCTTTAGCTGGGCCGGCCCATTATGGTCCGCTAAATCTTATGGGCCTTTGGTTGGGCCGGCCCATTTAAGCTTGATGCGCCACTTTTGGGCCGATCCACGTGTCAACATATCATAGGCCTATCTCGACCGTTGGATGAGTGACACATCTGCCAACGCGGAGCTGACGCGTGGATCCGTCAGCCAATGAGAATTTTACACGTGGAAAATCGGCATTGGTTGTGGCTGTTAGCGGGTTATCGGATCCAAAAACCGGACCCGATAGGTTAACGGCGGTTAACAGCGTCCCGTTACGGTGGATGCCACGTGTCGGTCACCCTTAACGAAAGCACTTATATGACGCGCGATTTATCGTCATGGAAGTGGACACTTCCGTGATGATAATTTTGGTAATGTCATGGAAGACTTCTATGACAGCACGGGTATGACTATCTTGATTCTGTCATAAAATCTTCCTGGATGTACATGCATGACAAAAAACGTGACCTACTGTGACAAACACGTATCATCATGGAAGTGTATTTTTTTGTAGTGTTTATTTGTTCAAATATGAATTTCATATGATTATAATGTTCCTACTTCAGATTTGAAATGTGTGCCTGCCTGTTATAGAGACATAAGGGGTTTGTATTTCTGTGTGTGGTCTGGTCAGCACGGTTGGGGGGTGAACTTTGCATATGTAGGGGTTAATAGGGAGACACTCTTCGAGTTGAATCCGCAATGCATTCCATATATAATCTGACTACTTTTTATGTTTTCATGACTCTCATATTCTGAACAGCATCACAATGATTATGAGCTTGCGTGCATGAAAAGAATAAAGCAGAACAATGCCATGGCTGTCAAACTTGGCATTAAGGGATTGAGATCAAGTCTGGATGCAATGCAATGCAAATGCTCTCCACCTATAGATTCATGCTCAGAATATGATCCTAACAATGATTCTGAGCTAGAGGGAGACCTAAGTCAATGTAGCTCCCTAGTGGAGGAGTCAGAGGAAGATGCCCTATCTTATTCACCCATCAAGGTACTTGCTCTAACTTTCCAAGGTTATATTTCTCGCACCTATCTTGCAACTGATGCTTTGCATTGTTTCTACTTTTTTTAACTGCCATTAGCTTAGTTTACACGTCGTGTATGTGAATACACCCTGCCTATCCAATTTCAGTACATATTCCATCTGTCATCATAGCATATTTATCCATTCAAATGTTGTTCTTGTGTATCAGACGTTCAAAAGGAAGAGGGCGATTGCTAATCATGGAGGAGCACAAGCAAAGTATTTGGAAAAGGTAGTGGCACCTGATAAATCAAATAGCCCATTAGGTGTAGTTGCAATATCACCTGACCCACAAAACACCCCAACTTAGCAGACTCTAGCCCTACTACACTGGTCATTTCTGATGCCCCAACTCAGCAGACCCCAACTGCAGCAAACAGTATGATTGTGCCAATTGACATAGCACCAGCTCTACGAGGCAAAACCACCATTCCAGCAAAGAGTACACCAAATCCAGTTGCCAAATCCCTTTTCGAACCAGAGAGAGCCCCAATTGCATCAAATAGGACCCCTGTTCCATTTCTTCCCAGCTTAGAAGACGAAGCTTATGTTGTTGTCAGGAACTTTGTGCGCATCTTTCCTTCATGGAAAGATTATACCGCAGACACAGAACAATTTCCAGTCTTCCTCCGCAACTTACGCATAAGTAATGTACTAATGTTATTCATGGTCATTATTGCATATGTTTCTGCTGACAGAAGACACAAGATTTCATTCTTTTAAATAGGCGAGGAGCAAACTCGATTGTGAAGACGAGCAAGGGTTGGTTGCGCTTTTCAAGCACTCGTTGATGAAGTATCGTTCCTACCTGAAGCGCACTTCGATGGCAAGCCTCTGAACAAAATTTCTGTAAAGTCTCCAGTGCTACATTTATCCGACAGTGACTGGAATAATCTTGTTACACATTAGTCTCGACTGCAGCATAAGGTACTGTCTATGATATCACATCACAATTTGAACTACATTTCTACATTTGCCTTAATGTATCACTTGTACGAAAACGGTTAGCAGAATAACATTCATTCTCAAGGGACCACAGAATCTCGCAACTATACTGCACACTGCATTGCTCTTGTGAGTACCTCTTGCCCTGTATCACCACACTTACTTTCATAGCTATTTGATTATGTAGCATCACTGCACATGTTAGCCTCGTAATCGTCCATTTGGTGGACATTATAAGATCTGTATGGACTCTTACATAAATTTAGAATCAACCCAATGCTTTTGAAGAGGTTTAGCTCTGCAGTCCTCTTGTAAGGACTGAACGTGGTCTATCATTGTACTTACATTAACAGCTACTCCCTCCGTCCCATAATATAAGAACGTTTTGTACAGTACACCAGTGTTCAAAACACTCTTGTATTATGGGAACAAGGATTGGTTCATTGTGTAGCATTCTGCATCTTATCTCCCTCGTTCACCATTTACTAAAAAAGATCAGATCTATATTTAATCTTACCAACAAGTAGAATACACAGACAATGCCAGTGTAGAAGTGTAGCCCATTGCTCTTATCAGTACATTTTTTCCCGTAACGCTTGTACTTCCAGGGATTGGTAGTTGATTATGTAGCATCAATCTGCATCTTATCTTCATTGTCCTCTATCACTTCCAGTATTATCATATCTATAATTACTCTCTACAAAATGTAGAGTACAGGCAATGCTTCTGAAGAAGATTATGTGCTGAAATTCTTGAGTTATCCTTCCCTTCACATGGAGAAGGGCATTATAAAGCCAGTGTTAACTGTTAATGCAAGTCAGTCCTTCTAAAGCCTTTATCCTCAACTGTTGTTTAATTTGCTCATACTCCCTATCGTTTACTGCTGTTTAGTTTGTTGTTTCGACCAAAATGCATGTTTGCAAGAATCGTAAGTTCTAAGTTTTACTTGTAAAACCAAATTCCTTATTCATACCATGCACATTACTTAATACTCCCTATATGTATGCTCGTTTTTGTGGATCTATAATCCAGTGTGTGGTGAAGGAGCCCACGTTTGCACCTTGTCATCTCTTGTTTTATCTTATTGATGTGGCTGATGATATGAACAACATGCCATGCACATTATCCAAAATAGATACAATGATTTTCTTTGCCCTTCATCTATGCTTGTTATGTTGACATGGTAATAAATTAGTGTGGTGAAGCTCCCAGCATTATGAACAATGCCAAATTATGCTATTGATATTTTGAACTTACTCTTTATTTTCTAATTTGGAATTGGATGGAATTGACAGCACATTTATCATCTTTGTTTATACACGTGCAAAACCTGTCATCTCTCTGCTTTGTTTCAGGGTGATATGCCTAATGGCATGCACAAGTCTGCTGAAGGCTGTGAGACAAACCCAACATATATTGCAGCAAAGAAGGCAAAACATCTTAAAGATAGCGAGACAACCCCAAAGTCTTGTCTTGATGCAGTGTTCAAGTTACTTGAGACTAGCACTCAGACAAGCTCACATAATTCGTTGTCTGAATCAATTCGACTTCTTCAGTCCCAAGTTCTAGCAGAAAGGCATTCTGCAACTCAACTTTGACTTGAAGTCCTATCTCTAAGAAAGATTGCGGAGAACACCAATGAGAACCTCATCGCTAAACAGCTACACCTGGAAGCTATGACCGACATGCTAGGCTGGTCTCACAGCCTTGCTCAACAGCTTGTGCAGCAGTTCCCCCGCAAGGCTAACCTTTCTTGAACTATCTTGGAAGTGGTATCGGTTCAGTATTATTTTGTTACACTGCAATGGTGCCCAGTTTTTGTAATCTGCTTCTTTGTTGCACTTTATGATCACTGGTGGCGAACTTCGATGCCCAGTGGATATAATATACCTTAAATCCTTTATTGCATAGTGTAGGTTTATTCTTAGTTACTATGCCATAATTTCTTTATTGTATAGAGTTGGTTTCTTCTTAATTCCTACTAGTTATTGCCATCATTTGCTATCTGAAAAAAAATCAGATGTAGTCGACCGGGCCGAAACATTCGACTCTAACGGGCCTGGTTTTTAGTGGGCCACAATTGGGCCGGCCTACTTCTTTATTGGGCCCGAATGATTGGGGCCTTCACACATTGCGCCAGGCCCAAACTTACACCGGCCTATATTTTACTTGGGCCTTTTGTCGACCCAGTGCTTAGTTTGGCCCAGGTAGCGTTGGGCCATTCACAGGCTGAATATTGTACTGGCCTGTTATGGCTGAGATGAAACCACGGGCCTTTAGCGGGCCAAAATGCATGTTGGGCCTCAATTTTCACTAGTCGTCGACGGGCCTTCAGCAGGCTAAAATGTAGACCGGGCCTTTTTGGGCCCAGTTAGCTCACGGGCCATTACCAGGCCGAAACATATCTCAGGCCTTAGTTGGCCCACTGATATCATGGGTCTTTAAGAGGCCGAAAGCTTAGTACAGGCATCAACGGGACGAATTACGAGACATGCCTTTAACAGGCCCAAAGTCACATTGGGCTTAACTGTTGCCACCTTTAGCACGGGCCGTTAGTTGGCCCGATGTCCCGTCGGACCATATATGGCCCATGGGCAGCATGGGCCATTCCCAAGCCAAAAGTCACACCGGGCTGAAATGGGCCCATGTCTAAATCAGGCCTCTAACAGGCCGAAAGTCACTAGGCTGTAGTTGGGCCCAAATATTCGGCGAACAATTAACAGGCCAGATCTGGCTTCGGGCCGCAAATGGGCCCAAATATAGGGCGAACAATTAATGGGCCAGATCTGGCTTCGGACCGTAAATGGGCCCAAATATTGGTCAAATAATTAACGGGCCAGATCTGCCTTCGGGACGTAAATGGGCCTTTATTAAGCAGGCCGTTATTGGGCTGGCCCACTAGTACCTGATTAAGTACTACGGGCCTTTTACTGGGCCGGTCTTTTTAACCTATATGGGCCTTTGTTGGGCCCAGCCATGTGTCGACGTATCTTAGGCATGTCTCCTCCAATGGACGGGCGACATCTGGCCCACTAACGAGCTGACAGGTGTTCCCTTCGGCATAACAAAATTTTACACGTGGAAATTTCCCATTGGTCCGGGCTGCTAACGGGTTATCGGATCCAAAACCCGACCCGATAGCTTAACGGCGTTCCGCTACGGTGGATGCCACGTGTCGGTCATGCTTGATGAAAGCACTTCTATGACGCGCGATTTATCGTCATGGAAGTGGACACTTCCATGATGATAATGTTGGCAATGTCATGGAACACTTCTACGACAGCACAGGTATGACTATCTTGATTCTGTCATAAAATCGTCATGGATGTACATGCATGACAAAAAACGCAACCTACTGTGACAAACACGTATCATCACGGAAGTGTATTTTTTTGTAGTGATCACAAGTGACAATATAAAGTGACGTTCTTTTGCATTAAGATTTTGTGCATCCAACCCTAAAAGCACATGACAACCTCTGCTTCCCACTGCGAAGGGCCTATCTTTTACTTTATGTCTTTACATTATGCAAGAGTCAAGGTGATCCTCACCTTCCCCTTTTTCATTTTATCCTTTGGCAAGCATCTCGTGTTGGAAAGATCCTGATATATATATCCAAATGGATGTAAGTTAGCATGAACTATTATTGTTGACATCACCCAAAGGTGAATATGTTTGGAGGCAACCTATAAGCCCCTATCTTTCTCAGTGTCCGATTAAAACTCCATAACCATAAGTATTGTGTGAGTGTTAGCAATTGTAGAAGACTATATGATAGTTGAGTATGTGGACTTGCTGAAAAGCTCTATTCTTGACTCTTTCCGATGTTATGATAAATTGCAATTGCTTCAATGACTGAAATTATAAATTGTTAGTTCTCAATAAAATTTCTGAACCATACTTGACATTGTGAATTGATTCTTACTTCAGTATGAGAAATCATATGACAAAATCTATATATGTTGATGTTGTAAGAATAATCATGATGCCCTCATGTCCGTATTTTATTTTTATCGACACCTCTATCTCTAAACATGTGGACATATTTTTTGATTTCGGCTTCCGCTTGAGGACAAGCGAGGTCTAAGCTTGGGGGAGTTGATACGACCATTTTGCATCATGCTTTTATATCGATATTTATTGCATTATGGACACTCTTACTTATCGAAAGGACTACGATAGATCCCCTATACTTGTGGGTCATCAAGACTCTTTTCTGGCGCCGTTGTCAGCGAGTGAAGCGCCTTTGGTGAGTGGAACTTGGTAAGGAAATATTTATATAGTGTGCTGAAATTTTCTGTCACTTGTTACTATGGAAACTAATCCTTTGAGGGGCTTGTTTGGGGTATCTTCGCCCCGACCAGTAGAGCAAAGAGTTGCTCCTCAACCTACTGAATCTACTGAAAATGTTTACTTTGAGATTCCTTCGGGTATGATAGAGAAACTGCTAGCTAATCCTTTTGCAGGAGATGGAACATTGCATCCCGATTTACACCTTATCTTTGTGGATGAAGTTTGTAGGTTATTTAAGCTTGCAGGTATTCCCGATGATGTTGTTAAGAGGAAGCTCTTCCCTTTATCTTTGAAGGGATATGCATTGACATGGTATAGGCTATGTGATGATACGGGATCTTGGAACTATAAACGATTGAAGTTGGAATTTCACCAGAAGTTCTATCCTATGCATCTTGTTCATCATGATCGTAATTACATATATAATTTCTGGCCTCGCGAAGGAGAAAGCATCGCTCAAGCTTGGTGGAGGCTTAGGTCAATGTTATATTCATGCCCCAATCATGAGTTCTCAAGAGAAATGATTATTCAAAAAATTTATGCTCGACTTTCTCTCAATGATCGCACCATGCTTGATACTTCCTGTGCTGGTTCTTATCTGCTGAAGACTACTGAATTCAAGTGGGATTTATTGGAAAGAATTAAACACAACTCTGAATATTGGGGTTCCGACGATGGTAAGGAGTCAGGTATGACACCTAAGTTTGATTGTGTTAAATCTTTTATGGATACCGATGCTTTTCGTGGATTTAGCGCTAAGTATGGACTTGACTCTGAGATAGTAGCTGCTTTTTGTGAATATTTTGCTACTCACGTTGATCTCCCTAAGGAGAAGTGGTTTAATTATAATCCTCCCACTTAAGTAAAGCTAGTTGCACCTATTACAGTTGAAGAAAAGACTATCACCTATAATGATCCTATTGTTCCTACTACTTATGTTGAGAAACCACCTTTTCCTGTTAGGATAAAGGATCATGCTAAAGCTTCAACTGTTGTTCGTAAGAGCAATACTAGAACATATACACCTCCTGAGCAAATTAAAGTTGAACCTAGTATTTCTACGGTTAAAGATCTCTTGGATGATAATATAGATGGGCATGTTATTTACTTCTGTGGTGAAACTGCTAATATTGCTACACCAGATGCTAAGATACATAGACCTGTTGTAGGCATGCCTATTATTTGTGTTAAAATAGGAGATCATTGTTATCATGGCTTATGTGATATGGGTGCTAGTGCTAGTGCAATACATTTTTCCTTATACAATGAAATTATGCATGATATTGCACCCGCTGAGTTAGAAGGTATTGATATTACAATTAAGCTTGCCAATAGGGATACTATTAAGCCAGTTGGGATTGCTAGAGATGTTGAAGTCTTGTGTGGGAAAGCTAAATATCATGTTGATTTTCTTGTTCTTGGTTCCCCACAAGATGACTTTTGTCCCATTATATTTGGTAGACCCTTCTTGAATACTGTTAATGCTAGGATTGATTGCAAAAAGGATGTTGTTACAACTGGATTAGGGGATATGTCTCATGAGTTTAATTTTGCTAAGTTTCATAGACAACCACGGGATAAAGAATTGCCTAGTAAGGATGAAATTATTCGTCTTGCTTCTATTGTTGTGCCTCCTACTGGTCCTTTAGAACAATATTTGCTAGACCATGAAAATGATATGTTTATGAATGAAAGAAGGGAAATAGATGAAGTATTCCTTCAACAGGGTCCTATTCTGAAACACAACTTACCTGTTGAAATCCTTGCGGATCCCCCTCCACCCAAGGATGATCCCATGTTTGAGCTCAAACCATTACCTGATAATCTTAAATATGTTTATCTTGATAAAAAGAAGATATATCTTGTTATTATTAGTGCTAACCTTTCAGAGCAAGAAGAGGAAAGATTATTGAAAACTCTAAAGAAGCACCATGCTGCTATTGGATATACTCTGGATTATCTTAAGGGCATTAGTCCCACTCTATGCCAACACAAAATAAAATTGGAGAAAGATGCCAAACAAGTTAGAGATCCTCAACGACGGCTAAATCCTAAGATGAAAGAAGTAGTAAGAAAGGAGATACTAAAGCTCCTTGAGGCAGGTATAATTTATCCCGTTGCTGATAGTGATTGGGTAAGTCTTGTCCATTGCGTCCCTAAGAAGGGAGGTATTACTGTTGTTCCTAATGATAAAGATGAATTGATCCTGCAAAGAATTGTTACAGGTTATAGGATGGTAATTGATTTCCGTAAATTAAATAAAGCTACTAAGAAAGATCATTACCCTTTACCTTTTATTGATCAAGTGCTAGAAAGACGATCCAAACATACACATTTCTTCTTTCTAGATGGTTATTCTGGTTTCTCTCAAATACCTGTGTCAGCGGAGGATCAATCAAAAACTACTTTTACTTGCCCTTTCGGTACTATTGCTTATAGACGTATGCCTTTCGGTTTATGTAATGCATCTTCTACCTTTCAAAGATGCATGATGGCTATATTCTCTGACTTTTGTGAAAAGATTTGTGAGGTATTCATGGATGACTTCTCCGTTTATGGATCCTCTTTTGATGATTGGTTGAGCAACCTTGATCGAGTTTTGCAGAGATGTGAAGACACTAGTCTCGTCTTGAATTGGGAAAAGTGCCTTTTTATGGTTAATGAAGGCATTGTCTTGGGGCATAAAATTTCTGAAAGAGATATTGAAGTTGATAAAGCTAAAGTTGATGCTATTGAAAAGATGCCGTGTCCCAATGACATTAAACGTATAAGAAGTTTCCTTGGTCATGCCGGTTTTTATAGGAGGTTCATTAAGGACTTCTCTAAAATCTCTAGGCCTCTGACTAATTTATTGCAAAAATATATTCCTTTTGTCTTTGATGATGAGTGTGTAGAAGCCTTTGAAATACTTAAGCTTTGATCACTGCACCTATTGTTCAGCCACCTGATTGGAATTTACCCTTTGAAATTATGTGTGATGCTAGTGATTACGATGTTGGTGCTATTCTAGTGCAAAGAGTTGATTAGAAATTAAATGTTATCCAGTATGCTAGTAAAACTCTTGATACTGCCCAGAGAAATTATGCTACGACTGAAAAGGAATTCTTAGCAGTTGTATTCGCATGTGATAAGTTCAGACCTTATATTGTTGATTCTAAAGTTACTATTCACACTGATCATGCTGCTATTAAATATCTTATGGAAAATAAAGATGCTAAGCCTAGACTTATTAGATGGGTTCTCTTGCTCCAAGAATTTGATTTGCATATTATTGATAGAAAGGGAGCTGAGAACCCCGTTGCAGACAACTTCTCTAGGTTAGAGAATGTTCTTGATGACCCACTACCTATTGATGATAGTTTTCCTGATGAACAATTAGCGGTCATTAATGCTTCTCGTACTGCTCCATGGTATGCTGATTATGCTAATTACATTGTTGCTAAATTTATACCACCTACTTTCACATACCAGCAAAAGAAAAAAGTTCTTTTATGATTTAAGACATTGCTTGTGGGATGACTCGCACCTTTATAAAGAAGGAGTAGATGGTGTTATTAGACGTTGTGTACCTGAGCATGAACAGAAACAGATCATACGCAACTGTCACTCTGAACCATATGGAGGACACCACACTGGAGACAGAACTGCACATAAGGGATTGCGATCCGGTTTTTATTGGCCTACTCTCTTCAAATATGCCCGTAAGTTTGTCTTGTCTTGTGATGAATGTCAAAGAATTGGTAATATTAGTAGATGTCAAGAAATGCCTATGAATTATTCTCTTGTTATTGAACCATTTGATGTTTGGGGCTTTGGTTATATGGGACCTTTTCCTGCCTCTAATGGATATACACATATTTTAGTTGTTGTTGATTACGTTACTAAGTGGGTAGAAGCTATTCCAACTAGTAGTGGTGATCATAACACATCTACTAAGATGCTTAAAGAAGTTGTTTTTCCGAGGTTTGGAGTCCCTAGATATCTCATGACTGATGGTGGTTCACATTTTATTCATGGTGCTTTTCGTAAAATGCTTGCTAAGTATGATGTTAATCATAGAGTTGCATCTCCTTATCACCCTCAGTCTAGTGGTCAAGTAGAATTGAGAAATATAGAGCTCAAATTAATATTGCAAAAGACTGTTAATAGATCTAGGAAGAATTGGTCCAGGAAACTTGATGATGCATTATGGGTCAATAGAACTGCATATAAAAATCCTAAGGGTATGTCTCCGTACAAGATGGTTTATGGATAAGCATGTCACTTACCTCTCAAACTTCAACATAAAGCAATACTGGGCCATTAAAGAGTTCAACTATGACTTCAAACTTGCCGATGAGAGGACGTTATTTGATATTAGCTCACTTGATGAATGGAGAACCCAAGTCTGTGAGAATGCCAAGTTGTTCAAAGAAAAAGTTAAAAGATGGCATGATAAAAGAATACAAAAGCGTGAGTTTAACGTAGGTGATTATGTGTTGCTATTCAACTCTCGTTTAAGATTTTTTGCAGGAAAACTTCTCTCTAAGTGGGAATGTACTTAGGTTATCGAGGAGGTCTATCATTCTGGTGCCATAAAAATCAACAACTTCGAAGGCACAAGTCCGAGGGTGGTGAACGGTCAAAGAATCAAACATTATATCTCAGGTAATCCTATAAATGTTGAAACTAATATTGTTGAAGCCGTAACCCCGGAGGAATACATAAGGGACACTTGCCATAACGTTTCAGACTCCGAAAAGGAATAGGTATGTGGTACGGTAAGTAAACCGACTCCAAAACAATCCTAATGGCAATTTTTCTCCGTTTTGGAATATTTAAGAATTTTGGGAAGCAGGAAGTAATCCGGGAAGGACACGAGGCATCCACGAGGGTGGAGGGCGCGCCCGCCCTTACTGGGCGAGCCCCCTGTCTCGTGGGCACCTCGTGTGCCTCCTGGACTCCGTTTTCTTGCACATTACTTCTTTTGGTCGGTAAAAATTCATTATATAATCTCCCGAAGGTTTTGACCACCGTATCATGCAAAAATCCTCTGTTTTCGTTTCGAGCTGTTTTTCTGACAGATCTAGAGCATCATGACGTCATCCTCCTTCAATAATGAAGACAAGGATGCTTGGCTATTGAAGATAGAGCTGAAAAGAGAAGAACATGGGGAGATCAACAAGGATGAAGGGATCAAGAAGGCCATGGAGGATCAAGCTCCGGCGCTGGAAGAAGAAAACATCCCTCAACCTCTACCTAACCTCTTTACTCCAACAGAGATTGAAGCTTTCAAGATGATTGAGCTAGCTCGCATACAAAACAAGTTGAAGGATCATATCATCGGACTCAAGGGCATTATCCGCAAGTTGGAGGAGCTTTTACGCTCGATGTGCGATTATCCACCATCATCATCACCACCTTCATCGCCTCCGAGGACATAATCACATGGGTATGGGCACTCCCCTTGGCAACTGCCAAGCTTGGGGGAGGTGCCCCAGTATCATATCACCATCACACTCCTATCTTTACCGTTTTACTTAGTTCGACCCCTTTAGTAATATCTTGATCTAGTAGAATAAAGTTTTGTTATGAATTAGTTTTGAGTTTTGTTTTGTGATCTCTTTATGTAATCGAGTCTGTGAGCTATATAATAAAGATTAGTGTTGAGTCAAGGGCTTTGCAATCCTGCTATGATCTTGAGAAAATAGAAGGAATAAAAAGAATAAAAGAGTTCATATTGATCTTATGGATAGTAATGACTTCACACATAGAGAGTATGAGTCATAAAAGTTGTTGAGAGTTGACAAACATAGTTTTGGTCATCATTGCAATTAATAGGAAGTAATAAAGAAAGAGAGGTTCTCATATATAAATATACTATCTTGGACATCTTTTATGTTTGTGAGCACTCATTAAGTATGACATGCTAAAGAGTTGATGTTGGACAAGGAAGACAATGTAATGAGTTATGTTTTCTCATATCTCAGTTAAAGTATATTGTCATGGATCATTCCAACATGTTGAGCTTGCCTTTCCCCCTCATGCTAGCCCAAAAATTCCTTGCACCAAGTGGAGATACTACTTGTGCTTCCAAATATCCTTAAACCCAGTTTTGCCATGAGAGTCCACCATACCTACCTAGGGATTGAGTAAGATCCTTCAAGTAAGTTGTCATGTTGCAAGCAATAAAAATTGCTCTCTAAATATGTATGACTTATTAGTGCGGAGAAAATAAGCTTTGTACGATTGTGGGATATGGAAGTAATAAAAGCGACAGACTGCATAATAAAGGTTCATATCACAAGTGGCAATATAAAGTGACGTTCTTTTGCATTATGATTTTGTGCATCCAAACCTAAAAGCACATGAAAACCTCTGCTTCCCTCCGCGAAGGGCCTATCTTTTACTTTATGTCTTTACATTATGCAAGAGTCAAGGTGATCCTCACCTTCCCCTTTTTCATTTTATCCTTTGGCAAGCACCTCGTGTTGGAAAGATCCTGATATATATATATATATATATATATATATATATATATATATATATATATATATATATATATATATATATATATATATATATATATCCAATTGGATGTAAGTTAGCATGAACTATTATTGTTGACATCACCCAAAGGTGAATACGTTGGGAGGCAACCTATAAGCCCCTATCTTTCCCAGTGTCCGATTAAACCTCCATAACCATAAGTATTGCGTGAGTGTTAACAAATGTAGAAGACTATATGAGAGTTGAGTATGTGGACTTGCTGAAAAGCTCTATTCTTGACTCTTTTCGATGTTATGATAAATTGCAATTGCTTCAATGACTGAGATTATAGTTTGTTAGTTCTCAATCAAGGTTCTGAACCATACTTGACATTGTGAATTGATTGTTACTTGAGTATGAGAAATCATATGACAAAATCTATATATGTTGCTGTTATAAGAATAATAATGATGCCCTCATGTCCGTATTTTATTTTTATCGACACCTCTATCTCTAAAAATGTGGACATATTTTTGATTTCGGTTTCCGCTTAAGGACAAGCAAGGTCTAAGCTTGGGGGAGTTGATACGTCCATTTTGCATCATGCTTTTATATCGATATTTATTGCATTATGGACACTCTTACTTATCGAAAGGACTATGATAGATCCCCTATACTTGTGGGTCATCAAGACTCTTTTCTGGCGCCGTTGCCGGGGAATGAAGCGCCTTTGGTGAGTGAAACTTGGTAAGGAAACATTTATATAGTGTGCTGAAATTTTCTGTCACTTGTTACTATGGAAACTAATCCTTTGAGGGGCTTGTTTGGGGTATCTTCGCCCCGACAAGTAGAGAAAAGAGTTGCTCCTCAACCTACTGAACCTACTGAAAATGTTTACTTTGAGATTCCTTCGGGTATGATAGAGAAACTGCTAGCTAATCCATTTGCAGGAGATGGAACATTGCATCCTGATTTACACCTTATCTTTGTGGATGAAGTTTGTGGGTCATTTAAGCTTGCAGGTATTTCCGATGATGTTGTTAAGAGGAAGGTCTTCCCTTTATCTTTAAAGGGAGATGCATTGACATGGTATAGGCTATGTGATGATACGGGATCTTGGAACTATAAACGATTGAAGTTGGAATTTCACCAGAAGTTCTATCCTAAGCATCGCTCAAGCTTGGGGGAGGCTAAAGTCAATGTTATATGCATGCCCCAATCATGAGCTCTCAAGATAAATGATATTTCAAAAAATTTATGCTCGGCATTCTCTCAATGATCGCACCATGCTTGATACTTCCTATGCTGGTTCTTATATGCTAAAGACTATTGAATTCAAGTGGGATTTATTGGAAAGAATTAAATGCAACTCTGAAGATTGGGGTTCCGAGATGGTAAGGGGTCAGGTATGACACCTAAGTTTGATTTTGTTAAATCTTTTATGGATACCGATGCTTTTCATGAATTTAGTGCTAAATATGGACTTGACTCTGAGATAGTAGCTGCTTTTTGTGAATCTTTTGCTACTCATGTTGATCTCCCTAAGGAGAAGTGGTTTAAATATAATCCTCCCACTAAAGTAAAGGTAGTTGCACCTAGTACAGTTGAAGAAAAGACTATATGATAGTTCAGTATGTGGACTTGCTGAAAAGCTCTATTCTTGACTCTTTCCGATGTTATGATAAATTGCAATTGCTTCAATGACTGGGATTATAGTTTTTCAGTTCTCAGTGAAGTTTCCGAACCATACTTGACATAGTGAATTGATTGTTACTTGAGTATGAGAAATCATATGACAAAATCTATATATGTTGTTGTTATAAGAATAATCATCATGCCCTCATTTCCGTATTTTATTTTTATCGACACCTCTATCTGTAAACATGTGGACATATTTTTTGATGTCGTCTTCCGCTTGAGGACAAGCAAGGTCTAAGCTTCGGGGAGTTGATACGTCCATTTTGCATCATGCTTTTATATCGATATTTATTGCATTATGGGTTGTTATTACACATTATGTCACAATACTTGATACGTCCATTTTGCATCATGCTTTTATATCAATATTTATTGCATTATGGGCTGTTATTACACGTTATGTCACAATACTTATGGCTATTCTCTCTTATTTAAAAGGTTTATCATGAAGAGAGAGAATGCCGGTAGCTGGGATTCTGGCTGGAAAAGGAGGAAATATTGGAAACCTATTCTGCACAGCTCCAAAAATCCTGAAACTCCATAGAAGTCATTTTTGGAATTAATAAGAATAATTGAGCGAAGAAAATACCAGAGGGAGCCCACACCCTGGCCAGGAGGGTGGGGGCGCCCTCCTACTGGGCGTGCCCCCTGTCTCCTTGGCCCCCTGTTGGCCCTCCGGTGCCCATCTTCTGCTATATGAAGGCTTTTACCCTAGAAAAAATCATAAGCAAGCTTACGGGATGAAACTCCGCTGCCATGAGGCGGAACCTTGGCGGAAGCAATCTAGGGCTCCGGCGGAGCTGTTCTACCGGGGCAACTTCCCTCCGGGAGGGGGAAATCATCATCATCGTCATCACGACCGATCCTCTCAACTAGAGGGGGTCAATCTCCATCAACATCTTCACTAGCACCATCTCCTCTCCAAACACTAATTCATCTCTTGTATCCAATCTTGTATCAAAACCACAAATTGGTACTTGTGGGTTGCTAGTAGTGTTGATTACTCCTTGTAGTTGATGCTAATTTGTTTACTTGGTGGAAGATCATATGTTCAGATCCTTAATGCATATTAAAACTCCTCTGATCATGAACATGAATATGCTTTGTGAGTAGTTACGTTTGTTCCTGAGGACATGGGTGAAGTCTTGCTATAAGTAGTCATGTGAATTTGGTATTCGTTCGATATTTTGATGAGATGTATGTTGTCTCTCCTCTAGTGGTGTTATGTGAATGTCGACTACATGACACTTCACCATTATTTGGGCCTAGAGGAAGGCATTGGGAAGTAATAAGTAGATGATGGGTTGCTAGAGTGACAGAAGCTTAAACCCTAGTTTATGTGTTGCTTCGTAAGGGGCTGATTTGGATCCACTAGTTTCATGCTATGGTTAGGTTTACCTTAATACTACTTTTGTAGTTGTGGATGCTTGCAATAGAGGTTAATCATAACTGGGATGCTTGTCCAAGAAAGGGCAGTACCCAAGCACCGGTCCACCCACATATCAAATTATCAAAGTACTGAACGTGAATCATATGAGCGTGATGAAAACTAGCTTGACGATAATTCCCATGTGTCCTCCGGAGCGCTTTTCTCATTATAAGAAATTGTCCAGGCTTGTCCTTTGCTACAAAAAGGATTGGTCCACCTTGCTGCACCTTATTTACTTTCATTGCTTCTTACCCATTACAAATTATCTTATCACAAGACTATCTGTTACCTAAAATTCCAGTGCTTGCAGAGAATACCTTACTGAAAACCACGTGCCATTTCTTTCTGTTCCTCGTTGGGTTCGACACTCTTACTTATCGAAAGGACTACGATAGATCCCCTATACTTGTGGGTCATCAAGACTCTTTTCTGGAGCCGTTGCCGGGGAGTGAAGCGCCTTTGGTGAGTGGAACTTGGTAAGGAAACATTTATATAGTGTGCTGAAATTTCCTGTCACTTGTTACTATGGAAACTAATCCTTTGAGGGGCTTGTTCGGGGTATCTTCGCCCCGGCCAGTAGAGCAAAGAGTTGCTCCTCAACCTACTGAACCTATTGAAAATGTTTACTTTTAGATTCCTTTGGGTATGATAGAGAAACTGCTAGCTAATCCCTTTGCAGGAGATGGAACATTGCATCCCGATTTACACCTTATCTTTGTGGATGAAGTTTGTGGATTATTTAAGCTTGCACGTATTCCCGATGATGTTGTTAAGAGGAAGGTCTTCCCTTTATCTTTGAAGGGAGATGCATTGACATGGTATAGGCTATGTGATGATACGGGTGTTGGAGATATGCCCTAGAGGCAATCATGTATGATGATATTTCCTATGTGTTTATGAATAAAGATAGTCCTTGGACATTATCAATGATGTGTATCAGCAAGTACGTGACTTTTTTGTGGGACTATCTATTGTATGATGACTGTCCTAAAAGGTCCCTAATCTAAAGGGCTGTGTGGACGCGCAGCCGACTAGACTAGCATATGACACGGTCGATGGCTTGGTCTCACTAGCCATGGAGCATTGGATGCTAACCGGATAATATGGACGTGGAAAGGTCTGGTCGGATTCGACATAGTTGGATTCGAGTCGAGATAAGGTCCGAGTCGGATAGACCCAACTATGAGACGCAGCGATATGTCATCTGTGAGTCTCTAGTACAACATACGTTCTATGTCCTAAGACCTGAGCTAACACATGTACTCGGGATGGTGACAGACTTGCTTTGGGCCGACCAAACGCTACTCCGTGACTGGGTAGTTACAAAGGTAGGTTTCGGGTTTGTCCAGTCCATGCTGCGAGACATGGTCGAGCAAGATGGGATTTGCCCCTTCTATCAGGAGAGATATACTCTGGGCCCCTCATGTGATCCGACCCGGATAAGCATGGCCATGCGACAAGGATTATGAGATAATCCGGATTGAGGTCGGTATCACTAGAACGAGAAAGAGGTCGGGCTAGCACAAGGATGACAACATTGCCTTGAGCCCGACAACATATATCGTGTGGCAAAGGGAACAAAAGTGTGACACGTTGTACAGGTTCGCCTAACCAGCTTCATAATCTGCTTGGTGGTCGGCACGCCTTGCTAGAGGCCGCTACCATCTGTGCAAGTCAGAGGTGATCCGAACTGTGACCAAGCCGACTTGAACCTAAGGGGTGCACGCTTAAGGGAAGGAATCTACGAGGTCGGTTCGTAGGACACTGGTCGGATGTGATCCAAACTGGACTAGGAACGTGACCGAGTAGACTTTGGGCTTTAGGGTCCATGCAACGCCCAAGTGTTGAGCCTGCGATGGACGCTTATATAAAGTGGGGGTGCGGCACACTCATGTGGTTGATCGCTTCGGCGCTGCGACTAGGGTTTGCATGTGTTGCGAATAGCCACCTCCACTCGTTGTCGACTGTGTGATCGGACCTAGCAGTCCGCCCCACGGTGTTCCTCCTGCATGCGCAGATACCGTTAGAGGCGGTGCACTTGCGCCACTCCAGCGAACTTGTACGTGGGATCATATGACCGGCTGTTCGAGGGAGATCGGATGAGGAGGAGACGATCCATGCGGACGCGCTGCCCCAACTCTTCTTCCGCTGCACGGCACTGCGCGTCTAGTGGTAACAATCCGTGATCCATCTCCCGTAGCATGTTCTTGGTTGTTCTGTGCATAGGAAATTTTAATTTGTAGTCGACGCGCCCTACCGTAGATCCCAACAGTGGTATCAGAGCCTCTGCTATAGGATTTGGATTCAGATCGTATGCATATTAGATATGTGGAGGCGGCAGATGAGATCTGTTGTCGTTGATAAGATCGTCTATGTGCACTATTGATGTGATCAACTACACATGGCGATCATTGAGGCTATGTTTTCTATCAATCGGGATCGATGAGGTCGTGACATGATCTACCCCTACCGGTCGGTCATCCGCCATCGGGGTTAACAGTGAAACATAAAACCGATTCGGATTTGCGATGATCGATATGATCGGTCAAATCAGAAAATTCGGCGTGAACAAAGTTCAGATGAGATCTGTGATTTCCAAAAACGTGTGCGTAGCGCTGTGTATTTCGTACCCGATCTGGGACCGCCGTGTGCGTAGCACCGTGTATTTTGTACCCGACACACAAAATGGTAGAATGTGATTCTATGCATAACTTTGTTTTGCAGGTTTGGTGTGAATAATATGGCTCATGTGTACGTGATGCATGTGTGTAATTTATATGTGACCTGTGTGTCATGTTTGTCAGACGGCAGGAGCCAAAGTGCTGTTATTATATTGTATAACGACCTGCGTGTCGACCTGTGACTCTATGTAAAATTCATTACTAGTTGTAGTAGTTGGATAATAGAGATCAGGTTGGTGGCTTGGCGCCCCGGCGTGACAAACAAGATGGAGTTCGTAGATGGTCATCGGAGTCGGAGCCGACCTGGAAGAACGTCCATGAAGGAGCCATACTATTTCACAATATATGTCTATATGTGATTGTTATGCTTCTCTGTTTCTATGCATGTTAGAATGGTAGAATAATCCCTCATGAATATCAAGCGAATTGCCATCCCCGATGTTGCACCTTCACACGTCAAGTACGTCTAGTAGTGGGCTCATAAAATTGAGGTGCTGCTGGGTGTCCTTGAACTGAAGGGTTCGTGTCGGACACGGACATGCACTGCGTCAGGTTAACTTGACAAGGCTATCAAAACGGTTTTGGGCCTTGTGGCAAAGAAGGTTGGGAGCCGGGGTATGAGATACCTTCCTAACCGATAGGAGTTGTATAGAGATACGATTAGCAAGGAGTTGCTTACTAGATAGGTATGTTGGCTAGCAGTGATGCTAAAGCTCACTAGTCGCATGTGCTAGTCGGATCCTGAATCACTGAGAGTTTGCGGAGGGATGCTCACTTCAGTGGGAGTATTTCTGTTTAGGATTGAATTACTCTACATAAACACATTGCTTAGTGATTGCATATTTTCTGTTGTAGATCAATGGCACCACCTGCTCAACCAAACTTTGCATTGAAATCAATTCTGGAAAAGGATAAACTGAATGGAACAAACTTTACCACCTGGTATAGAAATCTGAGAATTGTTCTCAAGCACGATAAAAAGGAACATGTTCTAGAGGGTCCACTTCTAGAGGAACCTGCCGATAATGCTAATGCCACAACTAAGAATGCCTACCAGAAACTCGTTGATGAATCAACGGAGATCAGTTGTCTGATGCTGGCTTGTATGGAGCCCGATTTGCAACAGCATTTCGAAAATGTTGAGGCTTACGATATGATCGAGAGTCTCAAGAGCATGTTTTAGACATAGGCTAGGACCGAAAGGTTCAATGTTTGGTGATCCTTGATGGATTGCAAGCTGAAGGAAGGTGATCCACTGAGCCCACATGTGACCAAGATGATCGGATATGTGCAAGCTTTGGATTGTTCGGGCTTCCTGCTCTTGGATGAGCTGGCTACTGATGCTGTTCTCGGTTCTCTTCCGCCCAGCTATCGGACGTTCATCTCGAACTATCATATGCATGGCATGGATAAGAAGCTCACTGAATTGCATGGGATGCTCAAAGTAGCAGAGCAGGATATTAAGAAAGGCACGCATCAAGTGTTGATGGTGCAGAAATCGGCTAAGTTCAAGAAGAGTTGGTCCAAGAAAAAGGCTAAGGCAAAGGGCACGGAGATGGTAACCTCCGCCACTGCGCCAAAATCTGGACCGGACTCGAAGATCGTTTGCTATCACTACAAGGAGACTGGTCACTGGAAGAGGAACTGTAGCAAGTGGCTTGCGGAGCATGGCAAGAAGGTCGGGAATGCTGCTTCAGGCAAAGGTACACTTGTTGCATATGTTATAGACATTTACCTTGCTGACATACCTAGTAGCTCTTGGGTATATGATACCAGATCGGTTGTCATATTTGCAACTCGATGCAGGGGCTGGTAAGAACTAGGCGTGTGGCACAAGGGTAGATTGACATCAGGGTCAGCAACAAAGAAAGAGTTGCTGCGTTGGAGGTCTGCACGATGTAGCTCTAGCTTCCTTCCGGATTCATTATGGAATTGAATAATTGTTATTACATTCCTGCACTTAGTCGGAACATTATTTCTGCCTCATGTTTGATGAGTCAAGGTTATGAATTCAATTTAAAGGACAATTGTTGTTTGATATTTTTGAATGGTATGTTCCACAGCTATGCACCCAATGTTGATGGGCTATTTATATTGAATCTAGAACAAGAACCGGTCTATAACGTGAATGTCAAGAGGCATAAGCCTAATGAGATAAATCCGACATACTTCTGGCATTGCCGGCTTGTACACATTAGTCTGAAACGCATGAAGAAGCTCCATGATAATGGGCTCCTAACTTCGTCCGACTTAGGGTCGTTCGAGACATGTGAATCATGCTTGCTCGGCAAGATGACTAAGTCTCCTTTCGCAAAGAGTTGCGAGAGGGCGTCCGAGCTGTTGGAACTTATAGATAATGATGTGTGTGGTCCAATGAGCACAACTGCCAGAGGCAGCTATCAGCACTTTGTGACTTTTACCAACGACTTGAGTAGATATGGATATATCTATTTGATGAGGCACAAGTCGGAAACTTTTGAAAAGTTCAAAGACTTTCAGAACAAGGTTGAGAATCAGCTCGGCAAGACTATAAAGGTTCTGCGATCTGATCGTGGAGGTGAGTACATGAGCCAGGAGTTTGATGATCATCTGAAAAGCCGAGGTATAGTACCTCAGCTAACACGTACTGGTACGCCACAGAGAAACGGCGTGTCGAAACGGAGGAATAGGACCTTGTTGGACATGGTCCGGCCAATGATGAGCAAATCGGATTTACCCTTGTCATTCTGGGGATACGCTCTAGAAACTGCAGCTTTCACAATTAATAGGGTACCATCAAAATTCGTAGACAAGACACCACATGAGATGTGGATTGGGAAGAGTCCCAGTTTGTCTTTTCTAAAGATTTGGGGTTGTGAAGCATTTGTCAAGCGACTTATGTAAGACAAGCTTACACCCAAGTCGGATAAATGCATATTCATGGGATATCTGAGGGAAACCTTGGGATATAGCTTCTACAACCGGGAAGAGAACATAGTGTTTGTTGCTCGGAACGGGGTTTTCCTTGAGAAAGAGTTTCTAGGTCGGGAGGCCAGTGGGAGGATGATAACCCACAAGTGTAGGGGATCGCAACAGTTTTCGATAAGTAAGAGTGTCCAACCCAACGAGGAGCTAAAGGTAGAATAAATATTCCCTCAAGTTCTATCAACCACCGATACAACTCTACGCACGCTTGATGTTCGCTTTACCTAGAACAAGTATGAAACTAGAAGTACTTTGTAGGTGTTGTTTGATAGGTTTGCAAGATAATAAAGAGCATGTAAATAAAAGCTAGGGGCTGTTTAGATAAAGATGAAATAAAGTAAATATAGCGAGTGTGGAAAAGTGGTGGTAGGAGTTGTGGAATTGTCCCTAAGCAATTGACTATGTTACTAGACCGGTAATCACTATTGCAATTCTATTTGAGGGAGAGGCATAAGCTAACATACTTTCTCTACTTGGATCATATGCACTTATGATTGGAACTCTAGCAAGCATCCGCAACTACTAAACATTCATTAAGGTAAAACCCAACCATAGCATTAAAGTATCAAGTCCCCTTTTATCCCATACGCAAACAACCTACTTACTCGGGTCTGTGCTTCTGTCACTCATGCCACCCACCATAAGCAAATCATAAACATATTGCAAACCCTACAGCGGGAATCCCACACGCTTGCGCGACACGGAGGGCACAATAGGACAGCACCAATAATAAAACATGCAACTCAAACCAATCATAGCAATTCATCAATCACTGATAGGACAACGAAAATCTACTCAGACATCATAGGATGGCAACACATCATTGGATAATAATATGAAGCATAAAGCACCATGTTCAAGTAGAGGGTACAGCGGGTTGCGGGAGAGTGGACCGCTGAATATAGAAGGGGGAAGGTGATGGAGATGTTGGTGAAGATGGCGGAGGTGTTGGTGAAGATCGCGGTGATGATGATGGCCCCTGGCAGCGTTCCGGCGCCACCGGAAGCAAGGGGGAGAGAGCCCCCCTTCTTCTTCTTCTTCCTTTACCTCCTCCCTGGATGGGAGAAGGGTTTCCCCTCTGGTCCTTGGCTCCCATGGCGTGGGAGGGGCAAGAGCGCCTCCGATATTGGATCTATCTCTCTGTTTCTGCCTTCTCAGATTCTACCCCTTCGCCGTTTCTTAAATATCCGGAGATCCGTAACTCCGATTGGGGTGAATCTTTCGCCCAGATTTTTCTCATAAAAATAGCTTTCTTGCGGCAAAAGAAGGGCATCAACCGCCTTACGGGTGGCCCACGAGAGCCCAGGGTGCGCCCAGGGGGGAGGGCTCGCCCCCCTATCTCATGGCCACCCCGGACACCGTTTCACGTTGATTCTTCCTCCGGAAAATCCCAAATATTCCAAAATAATTCTCCGTCCATTTTTATCCCGTTTGGATTTCGTTTGATATTGGGTTTCTGCGAAACATAAAACATGCAACAGAGAGGAACTGGCACTGGGCACTAGATCAATATGTTAGTCCCAAAAAATAGTATAAAAAGTTGCCAGAATTATATGAAAGTTGAAGAATATTGGCATGGAACAATCAAAAATTATAGATACAATGGAGACGTATCAGCATCCCCAAGCTTAATTCCTGCTCGTCCTCGAGTAGGTCAATGATAAAAAAGATAATTTTTGATGTGGAATGCTACCTAGCATAATCTTGATCATATGTCTAATCATGGCATGAATATTAAGACACGAGTGATTCAAAGCAATAGTCTATCATTCGACATAAAAAACAATAATACTTTGAGCATACCAATAAAGCAATCATGTCTTTTCAAAACAACAAGGCCAAAGCAAGCTTATCCCTACAAAATCATATAGTTTGGCCATGCTTCATTTTCGTCACACAAAAATGCTCCCATCATGCACAACCCTGATGACGAGCCGAGCAATTGGTTCATACTTTTTAACGCACTTCATCTTTTTCAACCCTCATGCAATACATGAGTGCAAGCCATGGATATAGCACTATAGGTGGAATAGAATATGATGGTGGAGGTTTATATGGAGAAGACAAAAAGGGGAGAAAGTCTCACATCAACGCGGCTAATCAACGGGCTATGAAGATGCCCATCAATTCATGTCAATGTGAGGAGTAGAGATTGCCATGGAACGGATGCACTAAGAGCTATAAGTGTATGAAAGCTCAAACGGAAAACTAAGTGGTTGTGCATCCAACTTGCTTGCTCATGAAGACCTAGGTCATTTGAGGAAGCCCATCGTTGGAATATACAAGCCAAGTTCTATAATGAAAAATTCCCACTAGTATATGAAAGTGACAACATAAGAGACTCTCTATATGAAGAACATGGTGTTACTTTGAAGCACAAGCGTGGAAAAAGGATAGTAACATTGCCCCTTTTCTTTTCTTTTTTTCTTCTTCTTTTTTTTCTTTTTTTTTTCTTTTTTCGGTGGGCTTCTTTGGCCCCCTTTTTTATTTAGGCTTATTTGGCCTTTCCTTTTTTTATTTTGATATTTTTCATTTTTTTATGGGGCAATGCTCTATAATGATGATCATCACACTTTTATTTACTTACAACTCGATATTACAACTCGATACTAGAACAAAGATATGACTCTATATGAATGCCTCCGGTAGTGTACCGGGATGTGCAATGATCTAGCATAGCAATGACATCAAAAAACGGACAAGCCATGAAAACATCATGCTAGATATCTTACGATCATGCGAGGCAATATGACAATAAATGCTCAAGTCATGTATATGATGATGATGGAAGTTGCATGGGAATATATCTCGGAATGGCTATGGAAATGACATGATAGGTAGGTATGGTGGCTGTTTTGACGAAGATGTAATGAGGCTTATGTGTGATAGAGCGTATCATATCATGGGGTTTGGATGCACCGGCGAAGTTTGCACCAACTCTCGATGTGAAAGGGCAATGCACGGTACCGAAGAGGCTAGCAATGATGGAAAGGTAAAAGTGCGTATAATCCATGGACTCACATTAGTCATAAAGAACTCATATACTTATTGCAAAAGTTTATTAGCCCCCGAAGCAAAGTACTACTACGCATGCCCTAGGGGGATAGATTGGTAGGAAAAGACCATCGCTCGTCCCCGACTGCCACTCATAAGGAACACAATCAAAGAAACACCCCATGCTTCAAATTTGTCACACAACGGTTACCATATGTGCATGCTACGGGACTTGCAAACCTCAACACAAGTGTCTCTACAATCCACAACCACTGAGGGAGTCTCGGACTATGGGGTGTCCGGACAGCCGAACTATCATGATCAGCCGGACTCCAAGACTATGAGGATACAAGATTGAAGACTTCGTCCCGTGTCCGGATGAGACTTTCCTTGGCGTGGAAGGCAAGCTTGGCGATACGGATATGTAGATCTCCTACCATTGTAACCGACTCTGTGTAACCCTGGCCCTCTCCGGTGTCTATATAAACCGGATGGCTTTAGTCTGTAGGACGAACAACAATCATACCATAGGCTAGCTTCTAGGGTTTAGCCTCCTTGATCTCGTGGTAGATCTACTCTTGTAACACACATCATCAATATTAATCAAGCAGGACGTAGGGTTTTACCTCCATCAAGAGGGCCCGAACCTGGGTAAAACATCGTGTCCCTTGTCTCCTGTTACCATCCGCCTAAATGCACAGTTCGGGACCCCCTACCCGAGATCCGCCAGTTTTGACACCGACATTGGTGCTTTCATTGAGAGTTCCTCTGTGCCGTCGCAATCAGGAAGGATGCCTTTTCCCGTCTTTAAAGACGGCGCCGTCGTCAAGGGAGCTTTGGCCGCCGGCCAAACTATCCGGCTAGGTGGTTTTCTTATGACCGCATGTTCAGCCACCGCTCCGACGATGACCTCTCAGGTCATCAAAAGCGATCTTCACGTCAGCTCGGAATTCGCCGAGCAGCTAGATCCGATGGAGCTCTCCTCCGTAAACGAGCTCTTGGATCGCATTGCCGCCCTGGGAGTCGCTACAGACTATGATCAGATTGGGCTTAAAACCGATCTGAGAGAAATTAACTCTCCCCAGGCTACCCACCACGTTGTTGTGGTAGAGGAACAATGCGGCGACTCTTCTTCTATGTTAAAAACCAGCTACGTCCGGATTCCCGATCCCTCCATGCCGGATTCCTGCGGAGGGACGGACGTCAATCAAATATTGAACCTAAAGTCAGGCATCGGACCAGATTTGTTGGAAAGCATCCAACCAACCAAGCTTCCAAATCTGGAAACTTCTTGGACTTTGAGCCTCAGATCGGGCGGGGTTCCGAACTTAATTCCACCCGCCCACACAAACATAAGCGATCTATCTCAAATACGGCAAGAGCCCGATGAAACAGTACATCATTACTGGGCCAGATTCCTCCTGGAACAGGATAAAAGACTGCCGTGAAGAAAGCGCGATTTCAATTTTCTGCAACAATTGCACGGACAAGGGAATCGTAAACGCCATAAGTCGTCGCGAAGTTACACGCTTCACCGACCTAGCGACCATTGTACAAAAATACTGTGCCATGGAGAGTGCCTGGAAAACCGAAACCAGGTTTTGGGACAATCCGGGCCTGAATACAACCCCAGTCTGAAATAAAAGGGTGCGTCATACTCAAGCACCTGGATTAAAAACCAAAAAGCAAAAAAACCCTAAAGGGCACGGAACCGTACTGGAGGAATGGCTCAACGGACCCTGCAAAATCCACAGTATGGAGGGCGCCACTCCAACACATAGCCTTCGAGCATGTTGGATACTACGGCAGGTGGCCAAAAGTGGCGAAGGCTTTCTAGCCCCGGGCAACCAGCCCAGCAGTACCAGTACGGTATTAACAGTCTTCGAGACTTTCGCATCAAATAATATGCGGAAGCGAACAATCCGCAGCCTCGCCGAAGTCTACCAAGTAGCAACAACAAATCCATGGAGCGACACGGCTATCACCTTCAATGCCAGCGATGAACCTAAATTCCGAACAGCTCGAGCACCAGCCGCATTGGTCCTCAGTCTGATAGTGGACAGCTTTCGTCTTACCAAGGTACTCATGGATGGCGGCAGCGGATTAAACCTCATCTATGAGGAAACCCTTCAAAAAATGGAAATTGACTGGAGCCGCATTGAGCGAAGCAGCACAACCTTCAGGGGAATAATCCCTAGTCGAGAAGTACGCTGCACAGGAAAAATCACACTAGACGTAGTGTTCGGCTCGCCGGACAACTACAGGTCCGAAGAGGTCACGTTCCAAGTGGCCCCATTCGGCAGCGGATATCATGCCTTGTTAGGGCGAGAGGCATTCACAATCTTCCAAGCTATACCCCATTACGGGTACATGAAGCTCAAAATGCCCTGGCCCAATGGAATAATCACTCTCGTCAGTGATCCAGATATAGCACTCCGCGCTGAAAATAAGACAGCCGCACTGGCCCTAGAGGCATTATCCGAAGCCCTAGCGGCAGAGGAACTCACTGCACTGCACTCCATAGTGGATAGGGACGATGTGATACTCGATAAGAGGTCTAAGTCCACCTCTTTTAAACCAGCAGACGAAATAGTCAAATTCCAGGTCCATCCAACAGACCCCACAAAGACGGCCTCCATTGGGGCACAATTAAATCCTGATGTAGAAGCCGCACTACGAGAATTCCATCGGGAAAATTGGGACATTTTCGCCTGGCACCCTTCAGACATGCCAGGAATCCCACGCAGGCTGGCAGAGCACAGCCTAAATATCCTAAAAGGATTCAAGCCAGTCAAACAGGCTCTTCGGCGATTTTCCGAACCCAAAAGACAATCAATGGGAGAGGAGCTAGCCAAACTCTTAGAAGCCGGATTCATCAGAGATATAAAACATCCAGACTGGCTAGCCAACCTGGTAATGGTACCCAAAAAGGACAAATCCTGGCACCTTTGTGTCGATTTCAAAGACCTTAACAAGGCCTGTCCAAAGGACCCTTTCCCTCTCCCTCGCATCGACCAAATCATCGATGCCACCGCAGGGCACGATTCATTGTGCTTCCTCGACGCATACTCTGGATATCATCAAATCAAGATGGTGGAAAAAGACCAGGCCGCAACGGCATTCATTACTCCATACGGACCGTTCTGCTTCAACACAATGCCATTCGGACTCAAAAATGCCGGCGCAACATATCAGCGCATGATTCAGACATGTCTGGCTACCCAGATAGGCAAAACAGTAGAGGCATACGTAGACGATGTGGTCGTCAAGACCAAACACGTTGAAACTCTAGTAGACGACTTGAGGGTGACATTCGACAATCTCCGAGCATATGACATTAAGCTCAACCCGGAAAAATGTGTTTTCAGCGTACCAGCCGGAAAGCTCTTGGGCTTCATTGTATCCGATAGAGGAATTGAAGCAAACCCAGCCAAGATCCGAGCTCTGTCACAATTGGATATCCCAAAAGACCTCAAGCAAATACAAAAACTAACTGGATGCGTGGCGGCTCTAAGACGCTTCATCTCCCGTTTGGGAGAAAAGGCGCTGCCCCTCTATCGCCTCCTCCGGCGCACCGAACACTTTGAATGGACGGATGCTGCCACGGCCGGACTCGAAGAAATTAAGACCATATTGGCAACAAATCCGGTCCTGGCCGCGCCCAACCTGGGCGAACCTATGTTATTATACATCGCAGCAACACATCAAGTTGTCAGCGCTGCACTCATCGTCGAACGAGAAACAGAAGGGCACAAATTCCCTCTTCAAAAACCAGTGTACTATGTATCCACTGTCTTAACTCCATGCAAGTCCCGGTACCCACATTATCAAAAGATAGCGTATGTGGTGTTCATGGCATCCCGGAAGCTGAGACAATACTTTCAAGAGTGTTCCATAACGGTAGCCTCCGAAGTACCTCTCAACGATATCATAAACAATCGCGACGCGACGGGCAGGATTGCAAAATGGGCCATTGAGCTCTTACCATTTGACATAACCTACAAACCGCGGCGAGCTATAAAGTCGCAAGTTCTGGCTGACTTCATCTCCGAATGGACCGAAGCCGAACTCCCTAAAGAGTACGGCGCATACTCCAATTGGATCATGCATTTCGACAGCTCCAAAATGTTGGCTGGCTTGGGGGCTCGCATCGTCTTGACGTCCCCAACTGGAGACACAGTCCAATACGTGCTTCAAATAATGTACACGGACTCCAACAATGCAGCCGAATACGAGGCCCTTCTACATGGCCTCCGGATGGCAATCTCCATGGGTATTCAACGCCTAGAGGTGCGCGGGGATTCAAACCTTGCAATATCCCAAGTAAATGGAGATTTTGACGCCAAAGATCCGAAAATGGCGGCTTACCGTAACGCCGTCCTAAAAATGTCAGCCCGGTTCGAAGGACTCGAATTTCACCATGTAGCCCGGGATAATAACCAGGCAGCAGACGTGTTGGCACGCATCGACGCAAAACGCGACACCGTCCCTCCAAACATCTTCCTGGAGAGGCTCTTTAAGCCATCCGTATTATGGGAAGTGGAGTCCGGAAATAACAATCCGGAACCAACCGCATCACCTAACACAGAACATTCTGACATAATCGGCGGCTCAGCTAATGAAATAACGGATTCAGCCCACGAAATACTGGCAGTAATTGCCCCGTGGACAGAACCATTCCTAGCCTACTTAATCAGGCAGGAACTTCCCGAAGACCAAAATGAGGCCCGCTACATAGTTCGGCGATCTAAAGGCCACAAGGTCCATGAGGGAGAACTTTATAAGAAAAGCACAACCAGAGTCCTTCAAAGGTGTATCTCCGAAGAGGAAGGGCGAAATCTCCTGGCCGAAATTCATGCAGGACTCAGTGGGCACCATGCCGCCACCCGGGCCCTTGTAGGCAAGGCCTTCCGTACAGGATTTTATTGGCCGACAGCCCGGGAAGATGCTCAGGACTTAGTCCAACGATGTGTCGGTTGCCAGCTCTTTGCTAATCAGAGCCACATGCCACCCACCGCCCTCAAAACTATACCCATCACCTAGCGTTCATGGTCTGGGGGCTTGACATGGTTGGACCCCTTAAAGGGGGAACCCACAAGCACAAATACGTATTGGTCATGGTGGACAAATTCACCAAATGAATAGAGGCCAAGCCGGTTAAAACGGCAGAATCCGGACCTGTGATAGACTTCATATCCGGGGTAGTACACCGTTTTGGCGTCCCCAATAGCATCATCACTGATAACGGCACGAATTTCACGGCCGACGAGGTTAAACTCTAGTGTAAAAACATGGGCATCAAGCTCGACTACGCTTCAGTCTACCACCCTCAAACTAACGGTCAAGTGGAACGAGCAAATGGTCTAATCATGAGCGGCATCAAACCCAGATTAGTGCGGTCCCTCACGGAATCTAACACGCACTGGGTAGAGGAGCTCGACTCCGTACTCTGGGGGCTGCGGACCACGCCAAACCGCACAACCGGATTCACACCATTTTTTATGGTATACGGCGCTGAGGCAGTTTTGCCCTGCGATATAATTCATGACTCACCTCGCGTGCGCATGTATGAGGAAAGAGAAGCCAAGTTGGATCGGCAGGACAGTTTGGATGCTTTAGAGGAGGAGCGCGACGTGGCAAAATCCCATTCCGCATTCTATCAACAGCAGGCTCGAAGATATCAAAGCAGAGAAGTACGGGCCAAAACTTACAATGTTGGCGAGCTAGTTCTACGCCTGCCGGACAAGAAAAAGGACAAACTTAAGCCCAAATGGGAAGGTCCCTTCATCATCGACCAAGTCCTTACCGGCGGTCAATACCGTCTACGCAATGCATCTGACAACCGACTCGAGCCAAACCCATGGAACGCAGCCCGTCTTCGAAGATTTTACGCCTAGCGCCGGACTCAGGGTTCGTCTCCTTCCTCCATCCACCTTTCATATTTTTTTCGCTGTCTTTGTTTTCCCTCTCCCCCCCCCCCTTTTTAGTACAAACCTCTTGAGGGCTGATCTGCGCTTTGTTCGCACCCACTCGATGTGCTACTCGCACTCGCTATACCTGGGGGCTTCTTTAACAGAAGCTTATTTATATGGGCTTCATGCCCAACACATGTGTCACACTTCCGCATGTACCTTTTGATCACCATTATATGCATCGATATGACTTAAGTTTTGGCCAAGCCAGGTTGCCTGGCTCCTGTGCTTACCCCTACGTTCCCGATTGTTCGGCTAGGAGGTAAAGGGAGCACCTCTGCGATTGTTACTACCGGGTCAGCCGGACGTGTACCTCAGACTGGGTGAAGCCGAAGGCTAGCGTTCTTAAGGGAATATTCGGTCGGTGACCTGAAAGATGATTTATTACTTACTTATTTATCTGCCCCCAGATGCTTTTTCTGCTATTTTCGCAGTCCGGACATGCACCTTAGGGCATGCCTCCCAGGGAAAGGAACCCCTAACGGAACTATTCTCCCTGGAAGATGTTTCTTACTAACCATGTAATATAACATAGCTAGTTGGGCACTTGTCTGATAAAGCAATTATGACCCCTACGCCTTGTCTCCATGCATGCCCCAGTTCATTTATAACCTAAAGGGTATTCGGACACACTCCGGACTGTTGGGTCCCGAGGTCGAAGCGAAAAGGTCCGCAAAGACAAACGATCTACAATCCGGCTAGAAGGCATTTTACATGTCATTTTAAAATTACATCGTCAAACTGACTGATTGTACTCCTCTTCAATCCCATCTAACAGGCTGTCTAATTTACAGTCCTGTTGGGAATATTTCGCGGCCAACTCTACTTGGCCGTACATCAGGCTCACAGGGATCTCCTTGCCATCGGGCCCCACAGGTCCGACCTCGGCCATGTGGTTTGGGTCAGCCTTCGGGTACCGCGTCTTCACCATGGCCCAGGCCTCCCTGGCGCCTTGATGGCAGGCCGATATCTTCCACAGACAGAGACGCCACCGTACTCCCTGAAGCTTCTCAGCAAGCCCTCCAAGACCCTCGAGTAGGGAGACGGAAGGCCATAAGGCCTGAACGACGCTGCTCATCGCCTATCGAACACGTTCGTGCAGTTGCAGCAGCTCGGGAGGAGGATCTCCTATGGAACCAGGCATCTCCTCCGCCGAACAACCCATGAGCGCACCTACAGACACATTCCTGTCAATCGACTTCCTCGCCGAACTCTTCTTTTCAAAAGAGTTTGCTCAAGCACTTACTATAAATGCCGCGACGAAGCCGCCGATTCTCCTTTACGGAGTTAGACAGCTGGACCCGAACATCTTTTAGTTCTTCGCCCGGCTGGGTGTTGGCATGTTGGAGTTTGTTCCTCTCCTGCTGCACCCTCATAAGCACCCTCTCGCCAGCCTTCAACTGGCACAGCAGCTGTTGCTTGTCCGGATCTAGTCCGGCACCCTCTGCAATATTATTGTCAGACTATACACACACGCCGCACTTCATAAACTAATTCTCTTTTCGAAATATGAATTACCAGAGGGGGTCTCCGTGGCTCCCCCGGCAGCGGCTAGTGCGGCCTCAAGTTGGGCCTTGCATTCTTCAAGCTCCTGGGACAGGTGGGTATTCTTCTCTGTAAGATCCTACATAACAAATGATCCTTAAATCAGTTAGTTTAACTATTTTAAGTCTCGGGGGCTACTGGCATATATAACTATTAAAATTCCTTACTCGTATGTCCTTTACATACTGCTCCGTGGCTCTGGTTAAACCATCTTGAGCAGCACGGAGGTGCGCGTCTCCCGCATTAAAGGCATTCAACGCCTCGGGGGAGAAACACGCGTCACGAAGAACTGTCCGACGGCGCCTGTGATTCATGGCGCTCTCCACCTCAGACCTGGTGGCGGACAACCTGTCGGCATCCTCCGTTGGAGGAGCATCCGGCTCGCGCCTTGCGCTCGCCTCCCCCTCCGGACCAGGCCTTGGAGCCTGGCTGGCGGAGGCTTGGTTGGCACCTTCTCCGGACTCAGTCCGGCATGCGCTCTTTCTCCTGGAAGAATTATGAGCATTAATATGCCTTCCAGGAGTCTCTCCCTTAAAAGACAATGGTGCACCATACCTTTGCGGCGACGTTTCTATTCGCGCCGCACTCCTCTTCCGCCTGCTAGTCCGCACTGACCTCGTTCGGTCAGTTGCCGCGGGCTCGGCTTCCCGCCGTAAAGGCACCTCCTGCGAAGCACCATTGGTACACGATGGTCAGAAATAAGCATTAAAAAAGTAATGGTGTCAGGACTTCGGTCGTACTCACCTGGGAAGCCGGACATAAACCAGGGTAGTCAGTCGTGATGGCGACTAAAGCATCATCTATGCTGAGCTAGTGGAACACCCCGTCAATCAAATCCACCTTTATGTCCGGATCCTCTTCGGAGGCCGGATCAAGGGATCTTCCTGGATCCTCGGGTTGTGGAGTTGGGCTTTCTATGCCCTCCACATCCCGGCGCAGTTCCTGCGTCGAAATCATAAAGTAAGACACTTATCTTTGAAAGCACGGATCAGATATATAAGCGTCTGCTTACCCAGCTCCGAGGGTTATTCATGGAGAATCCATTCAATGGACTCGTGCGGAGGAAGTCCTCCTTCTCCCCCTTGTACAAGCTGGACAGGATCTTCACCAGATCGGCAGCCGATCCCGGCCCCGTGCGGCCATGACGGGTGGCGTCATTCTCCCCGTTGAAATCCCACATGGGGTGGCCCCTATATTGGAGTGGTTGCACCCCTCGCATAATGCATGTGGCCATGACTCCAATCATGGTTAATCTGGAATGGGCTAGTAACCGTATCCGGCCCATCAGATAGTGGACGCTCCTGTCATCTTCCCGTTGAGGGCTCCGTGGGCGCCAACTCAGGCGTTTCTTCAGAGGAGCGTTGCTAAACTCCGGGAGGCCGATCCGAACTAGATCCGGTAGCGGGGCGTCTTCCATATAGAACCATTCCGAAGGCCAGTCTTCGGACGCCTTCTTCGGGGTTCCGGATAGATATCCGGTCCCGGCGATGCGCCATATTTCGGCTCCGCCCACTTGATATATCGACCCCTCGTGAGAGCGGGGTACGAGGCAAAACAGCCTCTTCCACAACGCGAAATGGGGCTCGATGCCCAAGAACAGCTCACAAAGAGCTACAAAGCCCGCGATGTGCAAAATGGAGGCAGGCGTGAGGTGGTGAAGCTGGAGTCCATAGAACTCCAGGAGCCCCCAGAGAAACGGATGTATGGGAAATCTGAGTCCCCTTATTAAGTAGGGGACGAAGCATACCCGCTCTCCTTTGGAGGGATTGGGGACGCTCTCCGCCTGCTTCCCACCCTTGTAGGTGGCCAGTCTGGCTCGAACCGGGACCATAAAGGCTGGGGGAAGGTATCCCTCTGTTTGGAGCGTCACTAACTCGCTATGCGGGACTGAGCATCTCCTCCAATCTCCTGGCTGAGGACTGGGAGTGCGAGAAGAGGAGCCGCGTCGACTATCCATGTTGGGATGGATTTTTTGTCAGATGCGCCTCGATAAGTACTTGCAGAAGGAGGATGGTGTGATTTGGATATGGATCCTCGCCTCTCTTATAGGCAGCTTATTCACGCAGCTAGGGGGTAAAACGTAAGAATACCCTGGCTTTTCGCATTCGTACAACACGTGGAAGAAGGCCATTATTGGACGTGGAAGCCAAGGAGCGCAACATTTATGAAGCAACCGGACACTATCCGGAAAACACATGGAGCATGAAGGAGAACCCGCCTTGCAAACGCCGAAGACAACATACGCGCCGGACTCGTCGTCATTGAAGCCTGGTTCGGGGCTACTGAGGGAGTCCTGGACTAGGGGGTGTCCGGACAGCCGAACTATCATGATCAGCCGGACTCCAAGACTATGAAGATACAAGATTGAAGACTTCGTCCCGTGTCCGGATGGGACTTTCCTTGGCGTGGAAGGCAAGCTTGGCGATACGGATATGTAGATCTCCTACCATTGTAACCGACTCTGTGTAACCCTAGCCCTCTCCGGTGTCTATATAAACCGGATGGCTTTAGTCCGTAGGACGAACAAAAATCATACCATAGGCTAGCTTCTAGGGTTTAGCCTCCTTGATCTCATGGTAGATCTACTCTTGTAACACACATCATCAATATTAATCAAGCAGGACGTAGGGTTTTACCTCCATCAAGAGGGCCTGAACCTGGGTAAACCATCGTGTCCCTTGTCTCCTGTTACCATCCGCCTAAACGCACAGTTCGGGACCCCCTACCCGAGATCCGCCGGTTTTGACACCGACAGCCACCCACTAGCATGACTCTAATATCACCATATTTATATCGCAAAACTATTGCAAGGAATCAAACATATCATATTCAGCGATCTACAAGTTTATGTAGGAGTTTATGACTAACCATGTGAATGACCAATTCCTGTCATCTCTCTAAATAGATATAAATGAAGCAAGAGAGTTTAATTCTTTCTACAAAATATATGCCCACGCTCTAACAAATATAAATGAAGCAAAAGAGCATTCTACAAATGGTGGTTTTCTATGTGAAGAGAAACAGGCAATCCAAACTTCAAACGATATATGTGAAGCGCATGAAGCATTCTATAAAGCCATACTCAAAGGATTTAAATGAAGTGCAATGAGCATTCTATAAATAAACCAAGGACTATCTCATACCATCATGGTGCATAAAGTAAAAAATGAAAATAAATGCAAAAGACGCTCCAGGACTTGCACATATCGCATGAACGAAACGAATACAAAAACATACCGATACTTGTTGAAGAAAGAGGGGATGCCTTCCAGGGCATCCCCATGCTTAGACGCTTGAGTCTCCTTGAATGTTTACTTGGGGTTCCTCGGGCATCCCCAAGTTTGATCTCTTGCCTCTCTTCCTTTTCCTCATATCGAAACTTCCTCGATTAGACACTTCATCCACACAAAACTTCAACAGAAAACTCGGTAAGATCCGTTAGTATAATAAAGCAAATTACTACTCTAAGTACTGTAGCAAACCAATTCATATTTTGATTTTGCATTGTGTCTACTGTAATATAGATTTTCCATGGCTTAATCCACTGATATAAATTGATAGTTTCATCAAAACAAGCAAACTATGTTGGAAATATGCCCTAGAGGCAATAATAAAAGCATTATTATTATATTTCCTTGTTCATGATAATTGTCTTTATTCATGCTATAATTGTGTTATCCGGAAATCGTAATACATGTGTGAATAACAGACACCAACGTGTCCCTAGTGAGCCTCTAGTTGACTAGCTCGTTGATCAACAGATAGTCCTGGTTTCCTGACTATGGACACTGGATGTCATTGATAACGAGATCACATCATTAGGAGAATGATGTGATGGACAAGACCCAATCCTAAACATAGCACAAGATCGTATAGTTCGTTTGCTAGAGTTTTCCAATGTCAAGTATCTTTTCCTTAGACCATGAGATCGTGTAACTCCCGGATACCGTAGGAGTGCTTTGGGTATGCCAAACGTCACAACGTAACTGGGTGACTATAAAGGTAGACTACGGGTATCTCCGAAAGTGTCTGTTGGGTGACATGGATCAAGACTGGGATTTGTCACTCCGTATGACGGAGAGGTATCACTGGGCCCACTCGGTAATGCATCATCATAATGAGCTCAGAGTGACCAAGTGTCTGGTCACGGGATCATGCATTACGGTACGAGTAAAGTGACTTGTCGGTAACGAGATTGAACAAGGTATTGGGATACCGACGATCGAATCTCGGGCAAGTAACATATCGATAGACAAAGGGAATAGCATACGGGGTTGATTGAATCCTCGACATCGTGGTTCATCCGATGAGATCATCGTGGAGCATGTGGGAGCCAACATGGGTATCCAGATCCCGCTGTTGGTTATTGACCGGAGAGTCGTCTCGGTCATGTCTGCTTGTCTCCCGAACCCGTAGGGTCTACACACTTAAGGTTCGGTTACGCTAGGGTTGTAGGGATATGTATATGCAGTAACCCGAATGTTGTTCGGAGTCCCGTATGAGATCCCGGACGTCACGAGGAGTTCCGGAATGGTCCAGAGATAAAGATTTATATATGGGAAGTCCTGTTTCGGGCATCGGGACAAGTTTCGGGGTTATCGGTATTGTACCGGGACCACCGGAAGGGTCCCGGGGGTCCACCGGGTGGGTCCACCTGTCCCGGGGGGCCACATGGGCTGTAAGGGGGTGCACCTTGGCCTAATGGGCCAAGGGCACCAGCCCCACATAGGCCCATGCGCCTAGGGTTTAAGGGGGCAAGAGTCCTAGGAGGGTAAGGCACCTCCTAGGTGCCTTGGGGGGGAGGGAAACCCCCCCTTGGCCGCCGCACCCCCTAGGAGATTGGATCTCCTAGGGCCGGCCACCCCCCTTGGCACCCCTATATATAGTGGGGGAGAGGAGGGACTTCATACCTGAACGCCTTGGCCTTCGGTTGCCTCCTTCTCCCTCCCCAACACCTCCTCCACCTCCATAGTGCTTAGCGAAGCTCTGCCGGAGTACTGCAGCTCCATCAACACCACGCCGTCGTGCTTCTGCTGGTGCCATCTCCCTCAACCTCTCCTCCCTCCCTTGCTGGATCAAGGAGGAGACGTGGCTGTTCCGTACGTGTGTTGAACGCGGAGGTGCCGTCCGTTCGGCGCTGGTCATCGGTGATTTGAATCACGTCGAGTACGACTACATCATCACCGTTCTTTGAACGCTTCCGCTCGCGATCTACAAAGGTATGTAGATGCATATAATCACTCGTTGCTAGATGAACTCCTAGATGATCTTGGTGAAACGAGTAGGAAAATTTTTGTTTTCTGCAACGTTCCCTTCAGTGGCATCATGAGCTAGGTCTATGCGTAGTTCTTCTTGCGCGAGTAGAACACAATTAGTTGTGGGCGTGGATTTGTCAACCTTCTTGCCGTTACTAGTCCTTTCTTGCTTCAGCGGTATTCTGGGATGAAGCGGCCCGAACCAACCTTACACGTACGCTTACGTGAGACCGGTTCCACCGACTAACATGCACTAGTTGCATAAGGTGGCTGGCGGGTGTCTGTCTCTCCTACTTTAGTTGGAGCGGAATCGATGAACAGGGTCCTTATGAAGGGTAAATAGAAGTTGACAAATCACGTTGTGGCTTTAACGTAGGTAAGAAAACGTTCTTGCTAGAACCCTAATTCAGCCACGTAAAACTTGCAACAACAATTAGAGGACATCTAACTTGTTTTTGCAGCAAGTGGTTTGTGATATGATATGGCCAAAGTTGTGATGAATGATGAATGATCTATATTTGATGTATGAGATGTTCATGCTATTGTAATAGGAATCACGACTTGCATGTCGATGAGTATGACAACCGGCAGGAGCCATAGGAGTTGTCTTTATTCTTTTATATGACCTGCGTGTCATCAAGAAACGCCATGTAATTACTTTACTTTATTGCTAAACGCGTTAGCCATAGTAGTAGAAGTAATGATTGGCGAGCAACTTCATGAAGACACGATGATGGAGATCATGATGATGGAGATCATGGTGTCTAGCCGGTGACAAGATGATCATGGAGCCCCAAGATGGAGATCAAAGGAGCTATGTGATATTGGCCATATCATGTCACGTTTATTATTTGATTGCATGTGATGTTTATCATGTTTTGCATCTTGTTTACTTAGAACGACGGTAGTAAATAAGATGATCCCTCACAATAAATTCAAGAAGTGTTTCCCCTAACTGTGCACCGTTGCGACAGTTCACTGTTTCAAAACACCACGTGATGATCGGGTGTTTTATTCAGACGTTCACATACAACGGGTGTAAGACAGATTTACACATGCAAACACTTAGGTTGACTTGACGAGCCTAGCATGTCAGACATGGCCTCGGAACACGGAAGACCGAAAGGTCAAGCATGAGTCGTATAGAAGATACGATCAACATGAAGATGTTCACCGATGTTGACTAGTCCGTCTCACGTGATGATCGGACACGGTCTAGTTTAACTCGGATCATGTAATACTTAGATGACTAGAGGGATGTCTAATCTAAGTGGGAGTTCACTAATAATTTGATTAGTTGAACTTAATTATCATGAACTTAATCTAAAATCTTTGCAATATGTCTTGTAGATCAAATGGCCAACGTAGTCCTCAACTTCAATGCGTTCCTAGAGAAAACTAAGCTGAAAGACGATGGCAGCAACTATACGGACTAGGTCCGGAACCTGAGGATCATCCTCATAGCTGCCAAGAAAGATTATGTCCTACAAGCACCGCTTTGTGACGCACCCGTTCTCCCTGCGGAACAAGACGTTATGAACGCTTGGCAGGCACGTTCCGATGACTACTCCCTCGTTCAGTGCGGCATGCTTTACAGCCTAGAGCCGGGGCTCCAAAAGCGTTTTGAGAAACATGGAGCATATGAGATGTTCGAAGAGCTGAAAATGGTTTTCCAAGCTCATGCCCGGGTCGAGAGATATGAAGTCTCCGATAAATTCTTCAGCTGTAAGATGGAGGAAAACAGTTCTGTCAGTGAGCACATACTCACTATGTCTGGGTTGCATAACCGCTTGACTCAGCTGGGAGTTAATCTCCCGGATGATGCGGTCATTGACAGAATCCTCCAGTCGCTTCCACCAAGCTACAAGAGCTTTGTGATGAACTTCAATATGCAGGGGATGGAAAAGACCATTCCTGAAGTATTTGCTATGCTGAAATCAGCAGAGGTAGAAGTCAGGAAGGAACATCAAGTGTTGATGATCAATAAAACCACTAAGTTCAAGAAAGGCAAGGGTAAAAAGAGCTTCAAGAAGGACGGCAAGGAGGTTGCCGCGCCCGTCAAGCAAGCTGACGGGAAGAAGCCAAAGAATGGACCCAAGCCCGAGACTGAGTGCTTTTATTGCAAGGGAAGCGGTCACTGGAAGCGGAACTGCCCTAAGTACTTAGCGGATAAGAAGGCCAGCAAAACAAAAGGTATATGTGATATACATGTAATTGATGTGTACCTTACTAGTGCCCGCAGTGGCTCCTGGGTATTTGATACCGGTTCAGTTGCTCACATTTGTAACTCAAAGCAGGGGCTGCAGAATAAGCGGAAACAGGCAAAGGACGAGGTGACGATGCACGTCGGGAATGGTTCCAAGGTCAATGTGATCGCCGTCGGCACGCTACCTCTGCATCTCCCTTCGGGATTAGTTTTAAACCTTAATAATTGTTATTTAGTGCCAGCTTTGAGCATGAACATTGTATCGGGATCTCGTTTAATTCGAGATGGCTACTCTTTTAAATCTGAGAATAATGGTTGTTCCATTTTTATGAGAGATATGTTTTATGGTCATGCTCCTATGGTGAATGGTTTATTCTTTATGAATCTCGAACGTGATGCTACACATGTTCATAATGTGAGTACCAAAAGAAGTAAGGTTGATAATGATAGTCCCACATACTTGTGGCACTGCCGCCTTGGTCACATAGGTGTTAAACGCATGAAGAAGCTCCATGCTGATGGACTTTTAGAGTCTCTTGATTATGAATCATTTGACACGTGCGAACCATGCCTTATGGGTAAAATGACCAAGACTCCGTTCTCAGGAACAATGGAGCGAGCAACCGACTTATTGGAAATCATACATACCGATGTGTGCGGTCCAATGAGTGTTGAGGCTCGCGGTGGCTATCGTTATGTTCTCACCCTCACTGATGATTTAAGTAGGTATGGGTATATCTACTTAATGAAACACAAGTCTGAAACCTTTGAAAAGTTCAAGGAATTTCAGAGTGAGGTTGAAAAACAACGTGACAGGAAAATCAAGTTTCTGCGATCAGATCATGGAGGAGAATACTTGAGTCACGAGTTTGGGGCACACTTAAGAAAATGTGGAATAGTTTCACAACTCACGCCGCCTGGAACACCTCAGCGTAATGGTGTGTCCGAACGTCGTAATCGCACTCTGTTAGATATGGTGCGATCTATGATGTCTCTTACCGATTTACCGCTTTCTTTTTGGGGCTATGCTTTAGAGACTGCCGCATTCACTTTAAATAGGGCTCCGTCGAAATCCGTTGAGACGACACCGTATGAATTATGGTTTGGGAAGAAACCTAAGCTGTCGTTTCTAAAAGTTTGGGGATGCGATGCTTATGTCAAGAAACTTCAACCTGAAAAGCTCGAACCCAAATCGGAAAAATGCGTCTTCATAGGATACCCAAAAGAAACTATTGGGTACACCTTCTACCTCAGATCCGAAGGCAAGATCTTTGTTGCCAAGAATGGGTCCTTTCTGGAGAAAGAGTTTCTCTCGAAAGAAGTAAGTGGGAGGAAAGTAGAGCTTGATGAAGTATTGCCTCTTGAACCGGAAAATGGCGCAACTCAAGAAAATGTTCCTGAGGTGCCAGCACCAACTAGAGAGGAAGTTAATGATAATGATCAAGATACTTCTGATCAAGCTCCTACTGAAATTCGAAGGTCCACAAGGACACGTTCCGCACCAGAGTGGTACGGCAACCCTGTCTTGGAAATCATGCTGTTAGACAACGGTGAACCTTCGAACTATGAAGAAGCGATGGCGGGCCCGGATTCCGAAAAATGGCTAGAAGCCATGAAATCCGAGATAGGATCCATGTATGAAAACAAAGTATGGACTTTAACTGACTTGCCCGTTGAGCGGCGAGCCATAGAAAATAAATGGATCTTTAAGAAGAAGACAGACGCAGATGGTAATGTGACCATCTATAAAGCTCGGCTTGTCGCTAAGGGTTATCGACAAGTTCAAGGGGTTGACTACGATGGGACTTTCTCACCGGTAGCGAAGCTGAAGTCCGTCCGAATCATGTTAGCAATTGCCGCATTCTATGATTACGAAATATGGCAAATGGACGTCAAAACGGCATTCCTTAATGGTTTCCTTAAGGAAGAATTGTATATGATGCAGCCGGAAGGTTTTGTCGATCCTAAGAATGCTGACAAAGTGTGCAAGCTCCAACGCTCGATTTATGGGCTGGTGCAAGCATCTCGGAGTTGGAACATTCGCTTTGATGAGATGATCAAAGCGTTTGGGTTTACACAGACTTATGGAGAAGCCTGCGTTTACAAGAAAGTGAGTGGGAGCTCTGTAGCATTTCTCATATTATATGTAGATGGCATACTTTTGATGGGAAATGATATAGAACTCTTGGACAGCATCAAGGCCTACTTGAATAAAAGTTTTTCAATGAAGGACCTTGGAGAAGCTGCTTATATATTAGGCATCAAAATCTATAGAGATAGATCGAGACGCCTCATAGGTCTTTCACAAAGCACATACCTTGATAAGATATTGAAGAAGTTCAATATGGATCAATCCAAGAAAGGGTTCTTGCATGTGTTACAAGGTGTGAAATTGAGCTCAGCTCAATGTCCGACCACGGCAGAAGATATAGAAGAGATGAGCGTCATCCCCTATGCCTCAGCCATAGGTTCTATTATGTATGCCATGCTGTGTACCAGACCTGATGTTAACCTTGCCGTCAGTTTGGTAGGAAGGTACCAAAGTAATCCCGGCAAGGAACACTGGACAGCGGTCAAGAATATCCTGAAGTACCTGAAAAGGACTAAGGAAATGTTTCTCGTTTATGGAGGTGACGAAGAGCTCGTCGTAAAGGGTTACGTCGACGCTAGCTTCGACACAGATCTGGATGACTCTAAGTCACAAACCGGATACGTGTATATTTTGAATGGTGGGGCAGTAAGCTGGTGCAGTTGCAAGCAAAGCGTCGTGGCGGGATCTACATGTGAAGCGGAGTACATGGCAGCCTCGGAGGCAGCACATGAAGCAATATGGGTGAAGGAGTTCATCACCGACCTAGGAGTCATACCCAATGCGTCGGGGCCGATCAAGCTCTTCTGTGACAACACTGGAGCTATTGCACTTGCCAAGGAGCCCAGGTTTCACAAGAAGACAAGGCACATCAAGCGTCGTTTCAACTCCATTCATGAGAATGTTCAAGATGGAGACATAGAGATTTGTAAAGTACATACGGACCTGAATGTAGCAGATCCGTTGACTAAACCTCTCCCGAGAGCAAAACATGATCAACACCAGAATTCCATGGGTGTTCGATTCATCACAATGTAACTAGATTATTGACTCTAGTGCAAGTGGGAGACTGTTGGAAATATGCCCTAGAGGCAATAATAAAAGCATTATTATTATATTTCCTTGTTCATGATAATTGTCTTTATTCATGCTATAATTGTGTTATCCGGAAATCGTAATACATGTGTGAATAACAGACACCAACGTGTCCCTAGTGAGCCTCTAGTTGACTAGCTCGTTGATCAACAGATAGTCATGGTTTCCTGACTATGGACACTGGATGTCATTGATAACGAGATCACATCATTAGGAGAATGATGTGATGGACAAGACCCAATACTAAACATAGCACAAGATCGTATAGTTCGTTTGCTAGAGTTTTCCAATGTCAAGTATCTTTTCCTTAGACCATGAGATCGTGTAACTCCCGGATACCGTAGGAGTGCTTTGGGTATGCCAAACGTCACAACGTAACTGGGTGACTATAAAGGTAGACTACGGGTATCTCCGAAAGTGTCTGTTGGGTGACATGGATCAAGACTGGGATTTGTCACTCCGTATGACGGAGAGGTATCACTGGGCCCACTCGGTAATGCATCATCATAATGAGCTCAGAGTGACCAAGTGTCTGGTCACGGGATCATGAATTACGGTATGAGTAAAGTGACTTGTCGGTAACGAGATTGAACGAGGTATTGGGATACCGACGATCGAATCTCGGGCAAGTAACATATCGATAGACAAAGGGAATAGCATACGGGGTTGATTGAATCCTCGACATCGTGGTTCATCCGATGAGATCATCGTGGAGCATGTGGGAGCCAACATGGGTATCCAGATCCCGCTGTTGGTTATTGACCGGAGAGTCGTCTCGGTCATGTCTGCTTGTCTCCCGAACCCGTAGGGTCTACACACTTAAGGTTCGGTTACGCTAGGGTTGTAGGGATATGTATATGCAGTAACCCGAATGTTGTTCGGAGTCCCGGATGAGATCCCGGACGTCACGAGGAGTTCCGGAATGGTCCAGAGATAAAGATTTATATATGGGAAGTCCTGTTTCGGGCATCGGGACAAGTTTCGGGGTTATCGGTATTGTACCGGGACCACCGGAAGGGTCCCGGGGGTCCACCGGGTGGGTCCACCTGTCCCGGGGGGCCACATGGGCTGTAAGGGGGTGCGCCTTGGCCTAATGGGCCAAGGGCACCAGCCCCACATAGGCCCATGCGCCTAGGGTTTAAGGGGGCAAGAGTCCTAGGAGGGTAAGGCACCTCCTAGGTGCCTTGGGGGGGAGGGAAACCCCCCCCTTGGCCGCCGCACCCCCTAGGAGATTGGATCTCCTAGGGCCGGCCACCCCCCCTTGTCACCCCTATATATAGTGGGGGAGAGGAGGGACTTCATACCTGAACGCCTTGGCCTTTGGTTGCCTCCTTCTCCCTCCCCAACACCTCCTCCACCTCCATAGTGCTTAGCGAAGCTCTGCCGGAGTACTGCAGCTCCATCAACACCACGCCGTCGTGCTGCTACTGGTGCCATCTCCCTCAACCTCTCCTCCCTCCCTTGCTGGATCAAGAAGGAGTAGACGTGGCTGTTCCGTACGTGTGTTGAACGCGGAGGTGCCGTCCGTTCGGCGCTGGTCATCAGTGATTTGAATCACGTCGAGTACGACTACATCATCACCGTTCTTTGAACGCTTCCGCTCGCGATCTACAAAGGTATGTAGATGCATCTAATCACTCGTTGCTAGATGAACTCCTAGATGATCTTGGTGAAACGAGTAGGAAAATTTTTGTTTTCTGCAACGTTCCCCAACAAACTATGCATCAAAAACAGAATCTGTCAAAAACAGAACAATCTGTAGAAATCTGAACATTCACCATACTTCTGATACCCCAAACATTCTACCAAAATTAGGAAAAATAAATAAGTTGTACAGCAAGACTGTGCAAAAGGAATCAGAACCAATTGACGTTCCAGTTAAAAATGTAAAATTGGGCACTACAGCCAAAGCTTCTGTCCTGCACCGTACAAACCAACAAGCATTGTAAACATCCTAAAGACAAACCTTGGCACATTATTTTTATAATACAACGGAATTGTACAAGGGGATAATTATTTTTGATGAAAAGTTTCTGTAATCAATATTCACAAAGTTTCCGTGAGCATGAACAAAGTTCAAGGCTAGCTCCCACTTCAACAATGCTTGTCTCTCTCACTTTGACTTTCCTTTTTGAAAAGTTTTCAGGTTCCCCAATTTATTTTTTTGTTTTTAAACTATATGAAAGCACTCAATAGAAATAAATGACTCTCTAAAACTTCCAGGTTGTCTCCCTGGCAGCGCTTTCTTTAAAGCCATTAAACTAGGCATTTAGTGCTCAAGTAATGAATCCACCCGGATCCCAAGGTATATCAAAGCCAATTTTAATTAACAATGATTTGTAATTTAGTAGTGAGCACAAAGTACATATATCATGCAACAATGAAGTCTAACTCTCTTCCTATGCATCGGCATGTCATAAAAGAACAATTCATGCACACATAATAAAGGCCAATGCATAGTATAAATAGTTTCTTGCAATTCTATCATATTGGAAACATAAAGAGACGGAGATATAGTTTCTCTTTCATAATAATTGCAAGTAGGAGCAGCAAGCACATGCATATTATATCTATCAAAATCATCATGTGCAACGGTAAAAGGTAACCCATCAACATAATCCTTAATAAGCACAAACTTCTCCAATATAGTGTAGTTTGGAGAATTCAAAAAGATAATAGGACTATCATGTGTGGGTGCAATAGCAACAATTTCATGTTTAACATAAGGAACTATAGCAAGTTCATCTCCATAAGCATAATTCATATTGGCATCTTGGCCACAAGCATCATCAAAAAGGGATATTTCAAGAGAATCAACGGGATCATAATAATCATCATATCAATCATCCTTCGGTAAGCACGAAGGGGAATTAAACAATGTATGAGTTGAAGAGTTACTCTCATTAGAAGGTGGGCACGTGTGATCAATCCGCTCTTCCTTCTTTTGTTCTTCGCTCTCCTCATCATCTTTTTCATCCAATGAGCTCACAGTTTCATCAATTTCTTCTTCCATAGCTTCCTGCAAAATATTATTCTCTTCTTGGACAGCGTTGACTTCCTCAATAAAAGTGTTAATATTGTAAGTATTCATAATTCTCATAGCAATATCTAAGTATAGCAAAATTTTCAGGTCTGTAAACAGCATCATCCAAATTTTCACACGTTTTAAACAAAGATTCTATTTCATAAGCACCCATAAAAGCAACAAATTCTTCTATTTGTTCCACATCATAGTAATCATATCTACCATTATCATAAGAAGCTAAGGTTTTATTATCATTAAATTTGCATGAAAAGTCAAGGTGTGGAGCCTTCATCCTAGAGCAACAAGTATAATCATATCTCAAGCATAGTTGCCTAGCATACCACTTCAACATTTGAATTTGATCCCATAATAGTTTCCCTTTTTGTGTCAAGCGATAATCCCTAAAGTATTCACGTTGATCCAACGTGTCTCCCATAACACTCGGGATTATTAAAGTAGTACATAATTTCTTTCACATAACGAGCATCGAGGGTTTTAGGAGGTTCCCCATCTCCATGAGTAGCAAGTACACCTAATCCGTAGACAAGACACCACATGAGATGTGGATTGGGAAGAGTCCCAGTTTGTCTTTTCTAAAGATTTGGGGTTGTGAAGCATTTGTCAAGCGACTTATGTCAGACAAGCTTACACCCAAGTCGGATAAATGCATATTCGTGGGATATCCGAGGGAAACCTTGGGATATAGCTTCTACAACCGGAAAGAGAACAAAGTGATTTTTGCTCGGAACGGGGTTTTCCTTGAGAAAGAGTTTCTCAGTTGGGAGGCCAGTGGGAGGATGATAACCCACAAGTGTAGGGGATCACAACAGTTTTCGATAAGTAAGAGTGTCGAACCCAACGAGGAGCTAAAGGTAGAATAAATATTCCCTCAATTTCTATCGACCACCGATACAACTCTACGCATGCTTGACGTTCGCTTTACTTAGAACAAGTATGAAACTAGAAGTACTTTGTAGGTGTTGTTTGATAGGTTTGCAAGATTATAAAGAGCATGTAAATAAAAGCTAGGGGCTGTTTAGATAAAGATGAAATAAAGTAAATATAGCGAGTGTGGAAAAGTGGTGGTAGGAGTTGTGGAATTGTCCCTAAGCAATTGACTATGTTACTAGACCGGTAATCACTATTGCAATTCTATTTGAGGGAGAGGCATAAGCTAACATACTTTCTCTACTTGGATCATATGCACTTATGATTGGAACTCTAGCAAGCATCCGCAACTACTAAATATTCACTAAGGTAAAACCCAACCATAGCATTAAAGTATCAAGTCCCCTTTTATCCCATACGCAAACAACCTACTTACTCGGGTATGTGCTTCTGTCACTCACGCCACCCACCATAAGCAAATCATAAACATATTGCAAACCCTACAGCAGGAATACCTCACGCTTGCGTGACACGAAGGGCACAATAGGACAGCACCAATAATAAAACATGCAACTCAAACCAATCATAGCAATTCATCAATCACCGATAGGACAACGAAAATCTACTCAGACATCATAGGATGGCAACACATCATTGGATAATAATATGAAGCACAAAGCACCATGTTCAAGTAGAGGGTACATCTGGTTGCGGGAGAGTGGACCGCTGAATATAGAAGGGGGAAGGTTATGGAGATGTTGGTGAAGATGGCGGAGGTGTTGGTGAAGATCGCGGTGATGATGATGGCCCCCGGCAGCGTTCCGGTGCCACCGGAAGCAAGGGGGAGAGAGCCCCCCTTCTTCTTCTTCTTCTTCTTCTTCCTTGACCTCCTCCCTAGATGGGAGAAGGTTTTCCCCTCTGGTCCTTGGCTCCCATGGCGTGGAAGGGGCGAGAGCCCCTCCGAGACTGAATCTATCTCTCTGTTTCTGCCTTCTCAGATTCTACCCCTTCACCGTTTCTTAAATATCCGGAGATCCGTAACTCCGATTGGGGTGAATCTTTCGCCCAGATTTTTCTCATAAAATTAGCTTTCTTGCGGCAAAATTAGGGCATCAACTACCTTACGGATGGCCCATGAGAGCGCAAGGCGCGCCCCCCTGTCTCGTGACCACCCCGAACACCGTTTCGTGTTGATTCTTCCTCCGAAAAATCCCAAATATTCCAAAATAATTCTCCGTCCATTTTTATCCCATTTGGATTCTGTTTGATATCGGTTTTTGCGAAACATAAAACATGCAACAGACAGGAACTGGCACTGGGCACTGGATCAATATGTTAGTCCTAAAAAATAGTATAAAAAGTAGCCAAAAGTATATGAAAGTTGAAGAATATTGGCATGGAACAATCAAAAATTATAGATACGATGGAGACATATTAGAGGACGGTCTGACTCAAAGAAATTCGAGGACCACTCAGGGACGGCTCGGCTGGTGATGAGATACCGGAGTCAGTCGGGGAACCTGTAGTGGAAGCGGCACCGGAACCACGAAGGTCGGAAAGATTGCATAGAGTGTGCGATGTATTGTTGCTAGAAAGCGACGAGCTGGCCACATATGCGGAAGCGATGGTGAGCCCAGATTCCGAGGCATGGCTGGAGGCCATGAGATCCGAGTTAAAGTCCATGGATGAGAATCAAGTCTGGGACTTGGTTGATCTGCCGCCTGGCGTAACAGCCATTGGTTGCAAATGGGTCTTTAAGAAGAAAACCAACGTGGATGGAAATGTTCAGATCCACAAAGCTTGGCCTGTCGCTAAATGTTATGGACAAGTTCAAGGAATTGACTACGACGAGACTTACTCGCCAGTAGCGATGCTGAAATCGGTGAGGATCATACTAGCTATAGCTGCATATTTAGATTACGAGATATGGTAGATGGATGTCAAAACGGCTTTCCTTCATGGAAATTTAACCGAGGACGTGTATATGATACAACCCGAGGGTTTTGTCGATCTGACTAGCACTAGTAAGGTATGCAAGCTCAAGAGATCCATTTATGGGTTGAAGGAAGCATCTCGGAGTTGGAATAGTTGTTTTGATGAGGTCGTCACTGGTCTCGGTTTCATCAAAAGCAAAGAGGACTCTTGTTTATACAAGAAGTTAAGTGGGAGCTTGATAGTGTTTTTGATCTTGTATGTGGATGACATATTGTTGATCGGGAACAATGTTTCGATGCTAAACTCGGTCAAGGAATCATTGAATAGCAAGTTTTCGATGAAAGACCTTGGTGAGGCAGTGTATATTTTTGGCATTAAGATCTATAGAGATAGATCGAGGAGGCTGCTTGTCTTAAGCTAGAGCACGTACATAGATAAAGTGTTGAAGCGGTTCAACATGAGTGAGGCAAAGAAAGGGTTCTTGCCGCTCTCACATGGTATAAGGCTAAGCGAGACTCGGAGTCCTTCGACATCTGATGAGCGAAGCAGGATGAGTAGGATTTCGTATGCCTCGGCAATCGGATCTATCATGTATGCCATGATATGTACAAGGCCTGATGTTGCTTTTGCAATAAGCCTAACAAGTAGATACCAGGCAAACCCAGGTGAGAGTCACTAGGCAGCGGTAAAGACTATTTTGAAGTACCTGAAAAAGGACTAAAGAGATGTTCCTAGTTTATGGAGGTGAGGAAGAGCTCGTCGTAAGGGGTTACGCTGATTCTAGTTTCCAAACCGACAGAGATGATTGTCGATCATAGTCCGGATTCGTGTACATCCTGAACAGAGGAGCAACGAACTGGATGAGTTCCAAGAAGGATACGGTGGCTGATTCTACAGAAGCCGAATACATTGCGGCTTGTGAAGCTGCAAAGGAAGGTGTTTGGATCCGGCATTTTCTGGATGATCTTGGTATTTTCCCAGCCTCGGTGAAACCGTTGGACCTTTATTGTGATAATTCTGGTGCCACCGCACAAGCCAAGGAGCCGAGGAATCACCACAAGGTCAGACATATAGATCAGAAATATCACCTGATACGAAAGATCGTAAAGAATGGTGATGTAGAGTTATGCAAGATTCACACAGATGCAAATGTTGCAGATCTGTTGACTAAGCCGCTTCCACAACCCAAGCATGAGGGGCACGTTAGAGCTATGGGCACTACTAGGAAAAGGGCTATAGATGATATGGCCTCTAATGGCGCACCAGACATGTGGTGCGCCACTACTATATAGCAGTGGCGCACCATGTGTCGGTGCGCCATTAGTGTGATAGACACTAATGGCGCACCAGACACACGGTGCGCCACTAGTAACAAATTTTTTTATTAATTTCCCAAAAATACTAATGGCGCACCAGGTTTCAGTGCGCCATTACTAGTTAAACTCGTAATGGCGCACCGGCCACAGAGTGCACCACTACAATATTTTTTTCTTTTTTTTGCAAAACTACTAATGGCGCACCAGCTGGCGCACCACCAGCTGGTGCGCCATTAGTAACTAGGGTTACTAATGGGCATTTGTAGGTGGTGCGCCATTAGTAACCTGGGACCTGCTAGATATTTTGGACAGCCACACCTACACACTCACTTTCCCCACTTCATTCTCTCCACCTCCTCCTCCAAACTTGTCTCGGCTGCCTCCTCCTCCTCACCTCATTTGCACCATAGGTTCATCCAAATTAAGTGGTTAAATTACCTTTTTTTGATAGGTAAGCAAGGGGAAAGCTATCTTTATGTTGTAGATCTACTTTTTTTCTCCGTCCAACAACGTGCACATGCACTTTTTATGGCCTAGCTAGATCTATGTATGTTTGCGGTGTTGCTTATGTTTGTGGTGTTGCATATATCTTTGTGTTTGCAGGTACCGGTATTTGAAATGCGATAGTTGCCAATATTTTGCCGGAATGTTGATTCATTTCCGTTTCGGCGAGAATTTTGACACTATGTATTCTTTTTGGTCCTATTTTTAGGCAAAGTCATGCCAAATTTTTTCTTGGTTCTAAAATATCGTTTTGCTCTACCCCGCAGGCGACCATGGTCCACACGATGACCGAAGGCATCGTGAATAGGTTTTTAAGCTCAGCGAAGGCCGAGATGCTTCAAAAGAACGAGACGGAGATAAGATGTCTGTGTCGAAGATGCAAGCTGAGGAGCCTTATGGACACGGATTCCGTACAGGTGCGGGACCACCTGCTCTTGCATGGTTTCATGGATGGCTATCGGTGGCAAGGTGATGAAGATGATTATGAAGTCGTCCATGGGGGCTGGGCATGAATTGAGGAAGGGCAGCAAGACAACCGCGGCGAGGGCGGGCGAGAAGACGAAGAATCTCCAGGACATGATCACGACGGTGATGCTGTACACAGTCATCATGTAGAAGATACCGGACATGATAATGAGGAAGATGCCAGAGCAGACGAAGGGCATGATCATGAAGATGAAGATGCCAGAGCAGACGATGATCAACCATCGATGGGCTGGGTGCAGGACCCTCATATTCAAGAGCTGCTTCTCAAGCAGACGGATAACGCAAGAGCTGCCGCCCGAGAGAAAGCCAAGCTGGATCAACTGGAGATAGACGCGGTTACTCCATTGTATGAAGGATGCAGGCCTGATGATACCCGCCTGAAAGTAACGCTCATGGCTCTGGAGATGAAGGTAAAACACAAAATGACCGACGCATGCTTTGACTAGAACATGTCATTCTGGCGCGAACGCCTTCCCAAGGGGAACAAGTGCCCAACCAGTTTCGAGCAGGCGAAGAAAATCGTGTGTCCTTTGGATTTACCACACGTGAAATACCATGTGTGCATGAACAATTGCATCATTTATTGGGACGAGCACGCGGAGTCTACCATATGTCCGGTGTGCGGCGTTACTCGATACAAGAAGAGCAAGAAAGCTCCTCGAAAAGTGGTGTGGTACTTTCCGATCACTCCTCGTCTGCAGCGGTATTTCGTGGACCCTAAGGTATCAAAGCTCCTACATTGGCACGCAGATAGGGAGGAGAAGAAGCGAGAAAATGACGCAAATGATCCGGAGATAAATAAAAAAGATAAGATGCTGAGTCACCCTAAGGATGGGAGCCAGTTGCAAGCATTGAACTTCGAACACCCTAAATTTGGGAAGGATCCAAGGAACATCGTGCTGGGCGCGAGCACTGATGGAGTCAATCTGTTTGGCAGCCAGAGAAGCACACATAGCACCTGGCATGTGTTTGTGTGGATGTACAACCTTCCCCTGGTTGTGCATGAAGAGGAAGTACATTCACATGAGTATGCTAATTGAAGGGCCGAAACAACCAGGGAACGACATCAATCTGTATCTGGGGCTGCTGAAAGAGGAGCTAGACACGCTGTTGAAAACGCCAGCCAATACGTGGGATGTCACAGAGAAAGAATATTTCCCTATGAGAGCCGCACTACTCAGACAGTGCACGACTATCTCGGTTACGGATATCTCGCGGGGCAGGTGGTCCAGGGATTTTCTGGATGCGTCAGGTGCATGGATGACACAACGTATCGCCAGCTAGATAGAGATCCCGGGTCTTTGAAAACCGTGTTCATGGGACATCGAAGGTGGCTTCCCGATGATGACCCGTGGAGGAAACACAAGGATCTGTTCGATGGTGAAACCGAACCCCGAAGACGCCCGCGTACGAGGAGCGGCGAGGAAATAGACGAGCTGTTGAAAAATTGGAAAGATTGTCCACTACCGGGAAAGAAGCAAAAGGCGCCAGAGCCGGGAAAGAAGCGAAAGGCGCTAGAGCCGCTGCTGAAGGTATGGAAATGAGGTCTTTTTTCTGGGACTTGCCATACTGGAAGATCCATCGTGTGCATCACAGCCTTGATGTCATGCATATCACGAAGAACGTGTGCGAGAGTCTGCTTGGTACCCTGCTCAACATGCCAGAGAGGACCAAAGATGTGCCGAAAGCAAGGGCAGACTTGAAATCAATGGGCATCAGGGAGGAGCTTCACGCTAATGATGATGATGATGAGGCGAAGCAGGACACTGAAAGTCGTTGCAAAGGCAAAAAGGCCAAGAAGACCGGAAATGACTTCCCTCCCGCGTGCTTCACTCTAAGTCCGGAGGAGATTGATCAGTTTTTCACTTGCCTCGTAGGAGTAAAACTTCCTTACGGTTACGCGGGGAAGATAAGCAGATACCTAGACCCAGCGAAGCAGAAGTTCAGCAGGATGAAGTCTCACGACTATCACGTGCTGATGACGCAGATACTTGCAGTTGCAATCCGTGTGATCATGGACGCGCACGACCGTGAAACGCTATTTGGCCTATGCAAATTTTTCGACGTCATCTCTCGGAAGTCGGTTGGCGTGAGGCAACTCAGAAAGCTACAGGAAGAGATTGTGGTGATACTATGCGAGCTTGAGATGTACTTCCCGCCCGCATTCTTCGATGTTATGGTGCATCTGCTGGTCTATATCGTGGAGGATATCATCCAACTCGGGCCGACGTTCCTGCACAGCATGATGCCGTTCGAAAGGATGAATGGTGTCATCAAAGGATACGTTCGCAACATGTCACGTCCAGAGGGAAGCATAGCCAGGGGCTTTCTGACCGAAGAGTGCATCTCCTACTGCACAAATTATCTAGGCATCGAGAACCCCATTGGTCTGCCCGTCAACAGGCACCTCGGCAGGCTCGCTGGATGGGGTCACCGTGAGGGTCGCCGCGAAATGCATGTCGACTTCGAGCGTCGACTCGCCGACTTTGAAAGAGCAAACCTAATCGCGCTACAACACATAGACGTGGTCGATCCTTGGGTGGTAGAGTACAAAACCTTTATTGAGAAGACGTACAATGACCGAGGCCAACAGAGGACGGATGGAGATATAATCAAAGAGCACAACTCATGTTTCACGCGTTGGTTCAAGCAGAAGCTTTTGTCATACCCTTTACAGGAGGATTCTTCCACGGAAGAAGAACTCATATTCGCCTTATCACAGGGCGCCGAGCACAACCTGATGACGTATGAGGCGTACGATATCAACGGCTACACATTCTACACCGAGAGAAAGGACACGAAGAGCGATGGTTATCAGAACTCCAGGGTAACGATGGAATCCTACACCAGTAACGACAAGTACAGATACTACAGAAGGATCGAGGAGATCTGGGAGCTGAGCTACGCTGGAGAGAAGGTCCTGATGTTCCATGTCAGATGGGCCAAGAGCGACATAAAAGAAGACAGGTATTTCACCACCATGGTTATACCCCAAGCCAAATCCAAGACCGCGGGCGCAAACGTCACCGCAAAAATTGAGCCATGGGTACTGGCTTCCCAAGTGAACCAATGCTTCCTCAATACCAACCCGCCAAAGCCCAGTCGTGTTGTCGTGAGGAGAGGCAAAAGGAAGATCATCGGAATGGATGGAGTAACCAATGAGCAAGACTTCAACAAGTACGGCGAACCGAAGATGGAACATGACGACGATGATGAAGTATCAGCATACAGCACAAGAAGAAGCAGGACCACCCTACCTAAAGGACGTCTGTTCAAGAGAAGAACTCCATTTACGAAAAATAAGGGCAAGAAGATTGTGAACAGATAGCTAGCTAATATTGATTGTATTTAAATTGTAGCCTTCATTTCTCGATTGTATTTCATGGGCACTTTTTGAACTCATGAATATTTTTAAATTTCATGGCCACTTTTTGAAGTCATGAATATTGTTTTCAAATTTGATGATATTTTTTCATATTCAGTATGAAAAAATATTGAATATTCATGAGGACACTCGATCTTGATCCCCCTCCATCTCGATCTCGATCACCCTCCATCTCGATCGCTATCCTGGCCCCCTCCATCTCGATCTCGATCCCCGCTCCACCGCCGCCGACGACCCCCCGCACCCTCCCCGGCCCGCTCCAGCGCTGACAAGCACCCCCCACACGCTCCCCCGCTCCACCGCCGCCGACGACCCA
>NC_041391.1:76412520-76468147 GCF_002162155.2 Triticum dicoccoides
GCCGCCGACCCCCCGCACCCTCCCCAGTAATGTTTTACCAATTCACAAATGAATGCAACTAAAAATCCAAAAAAACAAATTTGATTATATTTTCAAATAACAAATTTGATGATATTTTCAAATAACAAATTTGATGATATTTTTCATATTCATAAATATTTTCAAATAACAAATTTGATGATATTTTTTAAAAAATTATTACTGTTTAGTGCATCCTCAGGTTTTGCCCAGTGTGCCAATTGCATAGTGTCGTAGAAATTGCACAATCTGATTTTGACATATGCAATATACCCATGTTTACCGTTGATTCGTAGAGTTAACCGTTGATTCGTAGAGTTAACCATTGATTCATGGAGGTATGTGGTTGGTCGATGCTGTTGAATGCTTCAGTAACTTGTCACCACATTTTGCTGTGACTACATCCCTTATTATTAGGTTGCAACTGTAGTATCATGGAACGAAACATATGTTGTCAGATTAGAACTATTGATGTGTGCATGGCACGTTTAGCAATTCCCCCTTGCATGTATGTCTGCCCTTCCTATTTGTTATCTCACTCAATTTAATAAACCTAGCTCTTCTGGTATGTTCATTTATGTACACGACAAACCTGATGATCTTACTCGGCCTGTGTTTATCTACCTGCAGATCAACGGGTCTCTAAGAAGCAGATCACGCCCTCTATCCTCTCCGAGCGCCTCAGGGTAACCTCCTCCCTCCCTCCGCCGGATCTCTTCTTCTTGCTTGCCTCCTTCCTTACTTCCCATGAGAACCGAGATCTCTGGACCATAGGATATGTGGGTGATGCATCATGGCTCCTGGTGAAGTGTTCTGCTCTGAGCAAGAACAAGATCTCTGTTTTGGGGCCAGTCAGTCAGATTTTGCTTGGTGTGCCATGTTATAGCTAGGATGCGGAGTGCAGTGGTGATCATTCATGTCTAGTGTCACAGATATTTCATAATCTGATTTGGACATGCGCAGTGCTAATGCCTGATGGTGTTTTACGTGATTCAACATCACCATCGATTTTTAGGGTTTCAGAGTTATTAAATGTTGTTTGGCGACTCTGCTGAACAATTCAGAGAGCACTAGTCCATTCTTGGTTGTAGACTTTAAATTTGTTACATACTTTCTTTGTATGTATGGTCATCTAGCTACACATGCATATATTGTTATGTTATGCAAATTGTATCATCTTGCCACTTAAGTCAGCCTTCCCTTTAAGCAGAGTGGTGCCTTTCGATGTCACACAATAATGTTTGTTGCAAGAACATTCTGCTCTTAGTGTTCGTTTGTTTACAGAGATCCTGCTTATATATACTGATGATGAGTCTTGTTGAAACCTTACATATGTTGGTTCCTGCTTATTTGCTTCAATGGCACAAACTTGAGCTGCTAGCATAAAAAGTGTTGCAGGCGACAGACGGTGAGGAGCTACTGTCAAAAACTTAAGCTACTGTCCAAAAATTCAGTTAGGTACAGTTAGCGTCATGTAAGAAAATGGCCATAATGTGCCCTGGTAATGATGTATTTTGTCATAAAAATATATAGTGGACTGCCATGATAATGACATGCTGCTAGTAGTTACTTCCATGAGTTGTTTTATTGACATGGCACATTTGCAATGGAGTTTTATATATCTTTAGCCACTGTTCATTAATAGCAAGTCAGTTTTGTTTATAGTTGAATTTGTGATGATGTTGTACTTGTGATGATGCTACTTGTGATCTTCTGAAATGACCCATTGGCGACTTCATTACGCGGGGATAATGATGTTGCAGGTACCCCGATAGGCCCTTGAGTTTGTCGGAATGTCGATTAACTTCCGCTCCGGCAAATTCGGGTACTCCATATGTCCTATTTTCAGCAAAGGTCATGCTGAAATTTTCTGTGAATTTTAGCATGACTTTGCTAAAAATAGGACATATGGGGTACTTGCGACTAATGCATGGGCCGGGGTATCTTAGTACTTAATTAAGTAGGATCAACTGCCCCGCCATTCTTGCTGCATTAAACCATAGGTGGCAATAGAGCCAAGTGATTAGGCCCAACTTAGAATTCTCATTCCATTTTCTTGATAGGGTATATTATTAGAAGATACCCATATTGAAAGTGCTAGTTATCGACTAGAGGGGAGGTGAATAGGCGATTTTTATCAAAGTCTTCAAAACGTGGAAGTTTCAAAGATAAACAATAGAAATGACCTAATTGATATGCAGCAGAAGATAAACTACACAAAGCAAGCCATAGTCAAGTATGCAATAGTGGTAACGTACGAAGACTAACAGTAGCTAGGTAGTAAGGATCAGGATGGAAGATAGTATGAAGCCAATCAACAATAGTAGTCAAGCAATGAAGTCAATCAGATAAGACAGATAAGCAATGACTTCACGAAGACAAACTCAAAGTAAAGGAGGGAAGAGATAGAACCAGTCACTTGTTGAAGACACAGGATTTGTTGGACCAGTTCCAGTTGCTGTGATAACTGTACGTCTGGTTGGGGAGGCTGAGATTCAACTCAGAAGACCGTGTCTTCACCTTATTCCCCTTGAGCTAAGGACACCCAGTCCTCGCCCAATCACTCTGGTAAGTCTTCAAGGTAGACTTCCGAACCTTCACAGACTTCGTTCACCCGGCAATCCACAATTACTCTTGGATGCTCAGAACGCGACGCCTAACCGGCTGGAGGATACACAGTCCTCAAGTGTAATAAGTCTTCAGGTCACACAGATAGAAAGACTTCAGTGATGCCTAACACTCTTTGGCTCTGGCTGTTTGGGCTTTGTCCTCGCAAGGATTTCTCTCTCAAAGGCTTCGAGGTGGGTTGCTCTCAAAACGACAAAAGCCGTAAACTAACTCTGAGCAGCCACCAATTTATGGTGTAGGGGGTGGGCTATTTATAGCCACAAGGCAACCCGACCTGATATGTCCGAAATGACCCTGGGTCACTAAGGAACTGACACGTGTTCCAACGGTCAGATTTCAAACACACACGGCAACTTTACTTGGGCTGCAAGCAAAGCTGACTCATCCAGCTCTGGATAAGATTTGCTCACATTGTCTTCGCTCGAAGACATAGGATTTGGGTTGAGCATCACTTCAGTCACTCTGACTTAGTTCACTTGGACCCCACTTAACAGTACGGTGGTTCCTATGACTCAACAAAGAAGAAAAGGAAACAACGAAACGACTCAGTCTTCGCGCTCCATAGTCTTCACTCAATGTCTTCTCATGTCATAGACTTCAGTGTGAATATCTTCACACACCACCATTGTCTTCAATGTCTTCATACATTTTTAGGGGTCATCTCCGGTAGGTAAACCGAATCAATGAGGGACACTACCTGCGTTATTCTGCAATTCTCACAAACGCATTACTCCCTCAACCAACTTTGTCGTCAATACTCCAAAACCAACTAGGGGTGGCACTAGATGCACTTACAATCTCCCCCTTTTTGGTGATTGATGACAAACTGGTTGAAGTTTTCAACGGGAAAGAAGTATGTGAAATTGTAAAGGATAGCATATTGTCTTCATGAGTGGGAAGGGCTCCCCCTGAAGATGTGCATATAAATAATTTGCTTTTGGAATGCAAATGCACATGGCAAGTTATACTTGCGGAGATCCTCTTCAACTTATGAAGATAATTCATCATGCATGAAATGATATAGCTAAGAGAATGACATGCATAATGAAAAATGGACGTATGCAGAATGATCTAAGTGCGAAAGTTATCATCGCACGTGGAAACGCAAATAAGTAGCAGACGACCATCAAGTTTAAGTGTTACAACTCAAAGAACGAAGTGTATCAAAGGCAAGAGTTGTAAGCACTAGGCAAAAATATAAAGCAACCGCCCTAATGAACCCGCTTGAAGACTATCAACTCATATGCTTCTCCCCCTTTTGTCAGTAACGACCAAAAAGGTTTGAAGACATAGAGCATCTACTCGTCCTCATGAGGAGTAGATGAAGCAACAGGGTTGTCGTTGTCGTTTGGCGGTGCAGACGAACTTGGTGCAGTGTTGATGCGTGGAGAAGTAGGGGGCGGTGAAGTAGCATCGTCTTCATCATCGATCACATTGGCATTGACAGTTGCCGCGGAGGAAGAATAGTCAGAGTCTTCAAGAGATGGAGTTCTTCGTAGGACGGCATTCCGTGGAGGAGTGGAGTCAAACTTGAATCTTTCAGTGAAGCCATCATCTTGAATATCAGCTTCAGCACTAAGTAGGGTCAAACTCTTCCATGAACGCCGACAAGTTTCGTGAGTGACAAATGCATTCTTGGTGGCAAGGTTTTGAATGTGATTTACATCCACCAAGAGGCTTTGCATCTGACGCTTCAGCCAAAAATGATGCTTATCTTGCTTCTGATGTAGGGCCACAAGAAGTTCTTGGTCATTGAGGACCCGAGAGCGCTTCCGAGGCCTTTGAGCAATGGTGCTCGCAGTGGCTTCAGTTGATGCATGATGAGGCAGACGAATATTTCCAGCCATTGGATAGACACGCGTGATAGCTTGGACTCCTTCCATAGGCTGAGTGAAGCTTTGATGTTCAGCATTCTGAAGACAAAGAGGCTTCTTGGCAGGTTCAGGATATATGGCTTCAACTGACATATCAACCTCTGGTAGGAAGATCACATGATTGCGAGCAGATGGTTGATAGTTGATAGCAGAGTGTTGCTTGATGAGGCGCATGACCCATGGAGCATAGAATTTCAGTCCGAAGAGGTCAGATCCAGATGCATCCAGTTGCCTGATGAAGAAATCTTGCGCATTGAAGTTGATGCCATTGAGGATGTAAAAGACCAATGTCTTCATGGCTCCTTCGAGTTTTGCAGCTGATGAATGTCCTTTGATAGGCCATAGAGTCCGCCTGATGATGTGATATATGGTGCGTGGCAGATACTCAAGGTCATCAACAAAGAACTCCTTTGGATATTCAGCATCACGTGGCAAAGGCTTCATCATGCTCAACATCTGGCTCATATTGGGCTCAGGCTTATGGAAGATGCTCTCCAGTGCATTGCGGTGGTTTTGACAACCAGGTTCATATAGCTCTCCAGGAGTGGATAGGCCTGTAAGCTCAATGATGTCAAGAGCTTTGGCTTCATGATGAACATTTCCTGTCATCCACTCGAGAACCCATGTCTTCGTATCTCTGTTATAACCGCGAATGTGGAGTGTAGCATAGAATTGAAGCAATAGCTCTTCATTCCAATGTTCTTTGTCTGTGACAAAGCTGAGCAGACCAGCATCACGAAAGCAGTCAATTGCTTCTTCTAAGCAGGGCAGTCCAGCAATGGCTTCAGTGTCGAGGCGCATATGAGGGAAAATGCGCCCTTGATCATACAGAACACAGGAGTAATAGCTTCGTTGTTGATGACTCCAGAACTGATCTGATGATATTCTTGGCTTCGTGTAGGGGTTCTTTGAGCTGTCAAAGAATGTGTTGTGGCTCTTGAAGCCATTTGCATTGAAAGACCCGACAGATGTGGCAGTACCAGGAAACCTTGGCAGTCTTGGTTTTGGCTTCTGGACCGAAGGCCTATGCTCAATGTGATAGTCAAATTGAGGACCAGAGACAGTAGGCGGAGGGACCAGAACAGGCCATCTTACGGTGATTAGCTCACCATGGTTGTATGCTTGCTCAATTGTATAGGGCCTTGGTGGCGGAACAGGAGCAGTGGCAGCAACAGTGGCTTCGGGCGGCACATCAGAAGCTTCAGGTGCATTATCAGCATTGGCTTTTGGTATGGGGCTTGGGATAGGCTCCACATTTGCTTCAGCCATGACTATGTCATCGGCTTCATTGGTGTTGGTGGTGGTAGCCTCAAGGTTTTCAACCTCCACTTGCTGAGCTGGAGGGTCAGGCACAGACACGTTCACATCGTGAACAACTTCTTCAGGAATGGGGGGTGTAGAGACACGTTCTTCTTAACGTTCGTCATCGGCTGATGCAGCCGGATTGTCTTCAGCAGCTGGTGCTTCAGACTCAGAGACATTCACAGCAGGAGTGGCTTCTGAAAACACTTGACATGCAACAGGTTGATGGTGCACTTCTCCTTCTGGAATGCTCGGAAGAGGGGCGTGAGGCCTTGGTCCTTTGCGTAGCCTTTGTAGTACAGGCGACGCCTTTGGAGATGGAGTGGGCAGGTCCCCATCCTCTTCAACTTGTATGGATGGTGTGGTTTGTTGTTGTTGGGGAGTGCTGGGGGAGTCTTGTTCTTGCGGGCGATCAGCCCATGAAGCATCCTGAGCAATTGGCGTCAGAGGACGACCAATGCTGATGATTTCGCTGTTCGTACGAACAGGCGATGATACCACATTATATTCAATTTGAGGAAGAACTTCATCATCTTCAACATTGTCATTATGACCAATGTCTTCAGCAGTGGTGGGATCAACTGCTGGAATCTCTTCAGCTTCAGGAGCCTCTGTGGAAGCAGGCTCATGAACAGTCATGCGAAGTTCTTGGGATGCAGATGCAGGACGAACCACTAAGATGGGTTCAACGACAAGGGGCTCTGTGGGAGCATCCCGACTCTTCTTGGTCTTGCGCTTCTTCTTGGAGGGAGCAGCTTCAGAGGCTTCGGAGGTTTTCCTTTTTCTGGCTTCAGCCTCTGCAGCCCTCGTCTTCTTCTGTTCTGAAGCAGTAGTAGTGACTCGTGGCTTCGAGCCAGTCATGCTGCTTGGGAAGACGATGCGAGGTTCATCTGGCCTTGAAGGTGCAGATTGGACAGTCGATTTCTTCTTCTTTGCAGCCATCCTAGGGTCGATGCCAGGACGACCAAGAGCCTTGCGCTTCTCAGCCTCATTGTAGGCAAGCACACACTTGTCAGCCGGACTCTTCATACGCTCTCTGGAGCCTCGAGCTTCTTCACGCTTCTTGTGAAAGGCTTCTTTGAGCTCGTGCAGCATGATCTTGAAGTTCCTGACATCTTGCACGTTGAGCGTGGCCACATGCTTCTTGAACTGAGCCTTTTCATAGTCAATCTTGTGCTTCAGTTCGACGATGCGCTGAGCAATAGCTAGCTCAGAAGCAATGGCGCCATTGAAGGCGACGCTGAGGCCAATTGGAAGTTGCGGATCATCAAAGCTGAGATTTGGTGTGTCAAACCACTCATCAATGAAGTTATGGATGATTGCTACGTCAAAGAGAGGCAAGTTGTTGAAGATCTCTGCTTCTTCCTTGCTCTTGATCAGTTGCTCAAGAGCATCATCGGCAAGATCGTCATCGATGGACAGATCAATGGGCTCTTCACGCAGAATAGCAGCAGGAGTCAAAGCCTGATCAGTACTCTTGACGATTTTCTTTTTCTTCTCCGTCTTCTTGGAGATGCGGGAAAGATCTTCAGAATGCACACTGGCTTCAGGAGGTGCAGTGGCCAGTGGCTTCACACGACAAGCTTTTGGAGGTGCAGCTGATGATGAAGCCTTAATCTTCTTTGGCTTCTGCGGCCTTGGAGTAGGAGCTTGAGCTTGAGCTTCATCAGAATTAGCATCGTTGTCAGAATGATCCACTTTGGCACCTTGTACCAAGATGTAAGAGATGAGGCCATCAAGGTTTGCAAAGGGGCCAATTCTGTTTTCTTCAGCTTCACGTGTGCCATCATCACGGGGAGCAGAAGGACCAGGATTGAAGTCTAATCCCCATGACTTCTTGTTTTCCTTTGCTGAAGCCTTAGCATACTGCAAATTGCGCTTGAAGAGATTGTTGTCATGACACTAGATCAATGATGATGGGTCGGCTTCTTCAGGCTGTCGTCCATGGACCATGCAAGGATAGAATTCTTGCGCAATGGCTTAAGCTTTGTTCTTGGGGGGAAGGCCTCGATAGAGAATATCACCCCAAGGGCTCTTGATAGCATTTTTCTCTGCGTACTCCTAGGTCACGAACTTGTACTTGAACCATTGTTCAGCCCAATAGCATTGAATCCATTGGATTCGAGTCTTGCGCTGATTGTAATCTTCTTCAGGGTCTTTTTTGTAGATTTCTGCAAGATCATCAGGCAGATCCGTTGAAGTTCCCCCATGATGCTATTTGCCACCCTTCCTTACTGATTTCTCTGCAGCCATGAACTTCAAACTAAACGGTTTCAATATGTTCAAAGGCTTCAAAGGCTTTCGCTTGCTGGTCAGACAGGAACTGGCTTTAGGAGAATCAATGTGTTGCTGTAAGAATTCTGCAAATGAATGCAGACTATGAGAACCTAGGGATTCTCCCATGGACATGTACCTGTGACAGCATTAGAGATGCGAGGGAAGGGGAAGAGGTCATATGCATTCTCATAAGATTTTGAAGATAACCCAGTTTGAAGACATTGACCTCATGTTGCGAAGACATTCACTTATATGTTGAGAGTCAGTTCCAGATTTGTACGAATCCGTGAATAAGTACAAGTGAGGAATCTAACTAGATGTGAAGCCTAAGTGAATATACTAGGCAGTATGAGATGCAGACAGAGTAGATCTAACTTTGTATAGACAGAAACCAATTTTGGTAAATTGGATGAATCATTGAGGATCAAAAAGCTGGTAAAAATAGAGTTATATTTACCACACGAAGAACTACTAGATGGGAAGAATTTGGAGACCGAGCAGCTCAGTCCACCGTGCCCTAACTTGGCGACGGAGGACACCTACGGCGGCGGCGGAGTGGACGATGCCCGCGGCCGGCGTGAGGACGGCGTCGGAGAAGTCACGGCAGCTAAGCGGTTCGTCGCCGGCGTCGTCGAGAGCTAGCGGTGGCGCTAGGGTTTTGACGAGGTGGAGAGGTGGGAGAAGGTTTTCTTGATCGCAGGGGACACATATTTATAAGTAGGTGTGCGGCACAGCGCAATTACGCAGGTGCCCTGTGTGTTCACATCCGTGGGACACGTGGCAAGCATGCAACATACTCAGAGTTGTCCCACGTTCCCACGCCCGCCAAGTTTGTCGGATGGTTGTTCCGGCTTCTCCGGATATCGACAATAAAGATGAATCATTTAAATAGGACTTCATGTTTGTCTCTGTGTCTTCTGCTGACAAGGATGTAGAGAAGACATTTGACAGTTTCAATAGAATGCATATGATTTGGACAGATAGAGTTTGAGATAGTAAGCATAGAGAGATTAGGGTCCGATCACATTCACTTAGTTCAAAAGATTCAACAGTGAAGACATAGCTATAAGTGAATGCTATAGAGGACAGAATACTAGTATATATATATGAGAAAGCAATCAACTCAACATAGTGAAGTAAATCATGAAGATAAGTTGAACGTTGAAGACAAATCAATATGCGAAGATATTCAACAATAACGCCAAGAGTGAAACACTTCAAACCAAGAAATTTTCGTGGTGGCGTTACCCACCGTATAGGAAGTATTAGACCCAGACACGGCGCACAATTATCGTGGCGCTCCGAAGTCAAATTCCGCATTAATGTATTCACACTCATAATGTAAGTCTTCATTGACTGAAGATATACTTTACTTCATGTGTTGCACATCTAAGTCATCAACATGCATAAGTGTTAGGATGTGTGCCTGATCACAGGACATTTGAGGATTCCAAGATATTTAGCTCACACCGTAACTTGAAAACCTTTTCTCATCCAAGGGCTTTGTGAAGATATCTGCCAGTTGCTCTTCAGTGTTGACATGAATGATGTCAATATCTTTCTTCATGACATGATCTTTGAGAAAATGATGACGAATTTCAATGTGCTTTGTCTTCGAGTGCTGAACTGGATTGTTGGCAATCTTGATGGCGCTTTCGTTGTCGCAGAAGAGAGGGACTTGCTTCAGATCGATGCCATAGTCCTTGAGAGTTTGCTTCATCCACAGAAGTTGAGCACAACAAGATCCAGCAGCAATGTATTCAGATTCAGCAGTTGAGAGTGATACACAGTTCTGCTTCTTTGAAGACCAACAGACAAGTGATCGTCCCAGAGAGTGACATGTTCCTGATGTTTACTTGCGATCCACCTTGTCACCAGCATAATCAGCATTCGAGAATCCAACCAGATCAAACCTTGAGCCCTTCGGATACCATAATCCGAGTGTTGGGGTGTAAGCCAAATATCTAAGAATTCGCTTCACAGCTAAGTGATGTGATTCCTTTGCTGCCGCTTGGAATCGAGCACACATGCAAACACTAAGCATAATATCTGGCCTAGATGCACATAGGTAAAGTAAAGAACCAACCATGGAGCGGTATACCTTTTGATCGAACTCTTTACCATTGTCGTCCGGACCAAGATGATGTTTGGCTGGCATTGGCGTCGTGTAACCTTTGCAATCTTGCATGCCGAACTTCTTCAGACAATCTTTGAGATATTTTTCTTGAGATATGAAGATGTCATTTCTTTGCTGACGAATTTGAAGACCAAGGAAGAACTTCAGCTCACCCATCATGGACATCTGATATTGCTCTTGCATCATGTATCCAAACTCATCACTATACTTCTGGTTGGTGCAACCGAAGATTATGTCATCGACATATATTTGGCACACAAACAGTTCACCATCATATGTCTTCGTAAAGAGTGTGGGATCTAGGGATCCCGGTTTGAAGCCTTTGCTCTTCAGGAAGTCTTTGATTGTATCATACCAAGCACGAGGAGCTTGTTTGAGGCCATATAGTGCTTTGTTGAGTTTGTACACCATATCAGGATGTTTTGGATCTTCAAAGCTAGGTGGTTGAGCAACATACACTTCTTCTTCAATCTTGCCATTGAGGAAAGCACTTTTCACATCCATTTGATATAGCAGGATGTTGTGGTGATTAGCATAGGCTAGCAGTATGCGAAAGCTTCAAGCCTAGCCACAGGAGCAAATGTTTCATCGAAGTCAATTCCTTCAACTTGAGTATATCCTTGTGCCACAAGACATGCTTTGTTTCTGATGACTTGACCATGCTCATCTTGTTTGTTCCGATATATCCATTTTGTGCCAATAATGTTATGCTTGCGAGGGTCGGGGCGCTTGACCAGTTCCCAAACATTATTTAGCTTGAACTGATGAAGTTCTTCTTGCATAGCTTGAATCCATTCAGGTTCCATAAAGGCTTCAGCAACTTTCTTGGGTTCAGATATTGATACAAATGAAAAATGCCCATAGAAATTTGCTAACTGTGTTGCTCTTGATCGAGTAAGTGGACCAGGTGTGTTGATGCTATCAATTATCTTCTCAATTTGTACTTCATTTGCAACACGAGGATGAACTGGACGAAGCCCTTGCTCATGTTGATCATTGTCATCATTGGGAGGATTGTCTTCGGTCTGAGCATTGTCTTCAGGTTGGTTTGGTGCAGAAATGATAAGTTCCTCTTTAGGCTGTGCTTCAGAGGGCATGATTTCACCAGTTCCCATCAGCTTGATAGATTCACTAGAAGGAGCTTCATCTAGTGTGCTTGGCAGGAGCTCTCGTTGTGAACCATTGGTTTCATCAAATCACACATCCACTGTTTCAACGATTTTGTAGTGGAAAAGGTTGAAGACTCTGTAAGAGTGTGAATCCTTTCCATAGCCAAGCATGAAGCCTTCATGAGCTTTGGGTTCAAATTTTGACTTGTGATGGGGATCCTTGATCCAGCATCTAGCACCAAAAATTCTGAAGTAGCTGACATTTGGCTTCTTGCCAGTAAGGAGATCATAGGATGTTTTTCCCAGAAGCTTGTGGATGTAAACACGGTTAATGATGTGACATGCAGTATCAATAGCTTCAGGCCAGAACTTTCTTGGTGTCTTGTACTCATCGAGCATTGTTCGAGCCATCTCAATGAGGGTTCTGTTCTTGCGCTCAACAATGCCATTTTGCTGAGGTGTGTACGGAGCAGAAAATTCATGAGTGATTCCCATTGTATCCAGATATAGATCAAGGCCGGTGTTCTTGAATTCAGTGTCGTTATCACTTCTGATATGCTTGATCTTGATGACATAATTGTTCATTGCTCGATTTGTGAATCGTCTGAAGACATCTTGTACTTCAGTCTTGTAGAGAATTATGTGCACCCATGTATATCTTGAGTAGTCATCAACAATGATGAAGCCATAGAGACACGCCGTTGTTGTGAGGGTGGAGTAGTGAGTAGGGCCAAATAAGTCCATGTGCAACAGCTCAAAGGGTTGAGATGTCGTCATGATTGTCTTCGAAGGGTGCTTGGCCCTCGTCATCTTCCCAGCTTCGCAAGCACCGCACAAATGATCTTTCTTGAACTTGACACCTTCGATGCCTATGACATGCTTCTTCTTGACGAGAGTGTGCAAGTTCCTCATGCCAGCGTGCCCCAGCCTTCGATGCCAGAGCCAGCATTCTGAAGCTTTTGCAAGGAGACATACGGCAAGTTGTGGACCTGCTGAGAAATCTACCATGTATAGATCACCTTTCCTATACCCTTCAAAGACTAGAGACTTGTCAGATTCCATTAGTGCAAGGCAACGATATTTTCCGAATATCACAATCATGTTTAAGTCACAAAGCATTGAGACAGACATTAAGTTAAATCCAAGGGATTCAACAAGCATCACTTTATCCATGTGTTGATCCTTTGAGATTGCAACTCTACCTAGATCCAATACCTTGCCTTTACCAGTGTCAGCAAATGTGATTTGACTCTTGTCGGATGGACATAAGGTTGAGTCCATGAGAAGACTTCAATCACCAGTCATATGATTAGTGCATCCGCTGTCCATAATCCATTCTGAAGCACGAGGTGTCATACCCTACAGTGCACTTAGGAGGATAGGCTTCACAATGTATGTTGTGAAGCATAAGCAGTTGATGCACACATGGATTATCACAGCATAGATGAAAGTTAGCACACAGTATGACAGGTAAGCGATTCATATGTGGAGTACATAGTAAGTCATTTTATCATGCGTCCCCTTGTGTTTTAGGTTCCCAGCAATAATATCGGACGCAGTTGATTGCTGGCTGGAGACCATGTTCTGCAAAAGAGAGTTAGTTCTTCTTCACCACCCACATCTTTAGGGGTGGCTTAGAAGCAATGAGTCTAAGTGCAGCATCTGAGAATTTCGGCTTCGGAGCCCTAGCAAATAGCCTTGCAGGAGATGAATGATACTCATATGAATAAGCAGAAAAGTTCTTAGTATTATTAACATAGCGGTTTGAAGACACACACTCATATTCATAAGTTTGAGTGTGATTTCCCTGCAAAACATTGGCGTTAGGGTGACTCAGATGAGTCTTGTTTCCGTATGAAGCCGTTGGACCATGTGACGCCTTTGGTCTGGGGTTTGTCTTCTTCCCCGATGGTGTCATGACAACATTCACAGGAAGATTCTCAAGACAGCTTTTGGGAACCTAGATCTTCTTCATTGGTGGTCCATTCCTGCAGTTAGTACCAATAAACCTGGCAAACACTTCACCATTCTGATTTTTGAACAGTTTATAGTTTGCATCAAGGGATTCATCAATGATAATAGGATTAGCACAGGTAAAGCCAGATAAAGTGGATGGATCCACTGAAGGTTCCTTTGCAGCAACCCATGTGGTTTTGGGATACTGCTCAGGCTTCCAGTAGGAACCATCAGCATTCATTTTCCTCTCGAACCCAACACCCTCTTTCCTAGGGTTTCGGTTCAGAATCTGCTTTTTGAGGACATCACAAAGTGTCTGATGCCCTTTCAGACTTTTATACATCCCTGTTTCAAGCAATTTCTTCAACCTAGCATTTTCATCAGCAATAGTAGTGGTATCCTTAGAAGAGGGGTTAGTTACCACATCAGTAGTTGAAGACAGAGCAACAGTAGCTGCAGTCGAACATTCAGCAACAGAGGCAGCGTTATCACGCTCAATGCATTTTAAACATGGTGGTTCAAATTCATCCTGAGCACCACTGATTTGTTGAGCAAGTAATGAATCATGCTTCTTCAGAAGAACTTCATAATCCACTCTTATCTTTTCAAGATCTTGCCCTCTTTGAAGACATTCAGAAGAAAGTTTCTCATGATCAGACAAGAGAGCATTATGTTGATCTTGAAGGGCGTCAAACTTGGAATGAAGTCTCTGAAGACTCTCAGCCAAAGCTTTTGACTGATCCATTTCTTCGCCCAACATATCATCGCTCTTACTAAGCATGTTTTGAATCTTTTCCAAAGCTCTTTGTTGTTTAGTGGCAAGGGAAGCAAGTTTGACATAGCTAGGGCCAAATTCATCACCTGATTCATCATCACTAGTTTCAGAGAGATAGCATTCAGTTACCTTGGCACCCCCTGCCATGAGGCATGGTGAAGATGAAGATAATTCAGGTGGAAAGGTCATCTCTTTAAGAGACTCCTTGTAGTCATCATGCCAAGGATCATGACGATTAAGATGACTTTCATAGACCTCAGAAAGCCGGTCCCAGATTAGCTTCGCGTGATTGAGGTGCATGACGTTCCTGAACTGATTTTGGGACAGGCAGGAGAAGATGACATCCTTCACTATGAGGTTCAGAAGAGTGTACTTGCGAATGTCATCAGCCTCCGCCATCTTGCATAGATCGGTAAGACCAATCTCGGCGACGGTCCACAATTCGCTGTCCATAGCCATGAGTCACTTCTTCATCATGGCTTTCCACCGAGGATATTCGTGACCGTCAAAGGTGGGGCAAGATACATTCCTCAATCCTGCAGTCGACATAGATAAACTCCAGGTGGTTAAACCGAATCACACAGAACAAGGGAGTACCTTGCTCTGATACCAATTGAAAGTGCTAGTTATCGACTAGAGGGGGGTGAATAGGCGATTTTTATCAAAGTCTTCAAAACATGGAAGTTTCGAAGATAAACAATAGAAATGACCTAATTGATATGCAGCGGAAGATAAACTACACAAAGCAAGCCATAGTCAAGTATGCAATAGTGGTAACGTACGAAGACTAACAGCAGCTAGGTAGTAAGGATTAGGATGGAAGATAGTATGAAGCCAATCAACAATAGTAGTCAAGCAATGAAGTCAATCAGATAAGACAGATAAGCAATGACTTCACGAAGACAAACTCAAAGTAAAGGAGGGAAGAGATAGAACCAGTCACTTGTTGAAGACACAGGATTTGTTGGACCAGTTCCAGTTGCTGTGACAAATGTACGTCTGGTTGGGGAGGCTGAGATTTAACTCAGAAGACCATGTCTTCACCTTATTCCCCTTGAGCTAAGGACACCCAGTCCTCGCCCAATCACTCTGGTAAATCTTCAAGGCAGACTTCCGAACCTTCACAGACATCATTCACTCGGCAATCCACAATGACTCTTGGATGCTCAGAACGCGACGCCTAAATAAGTCTTCAGGTCACACAGACAGAAAGACTTCAGTGATGCCTAAGACTCTTTGGCTCTGGGTGTTTGGGCTTTGTCCTTGCAAGGATTTCTCTCTCAAAGGCTTCGAGGTGGGTTGCTCTCAAAACGACAAAAGTTGTAAACTAACTCTGAGCAGCCACCAATTTATGGTGTAGGGGGTGGGCTATTTATAGCCACAAGGCAACCCGACCTGATATGTCCGAAATGACCCTGGGTCACTAAGGAACTGACACGTGTTCCAACGGTCAGATTTCAAACACACACGGCAACTTTACTTGGGCTACAAGCAAAGCTGACTCATCCAGCTCTGGATAAGATTTGCTCACATTGTCTTCGCTCGAAGACATAGGATTTGGGTTGAGCATCACTTCAGTCACTCTGACTTAGTTCACTTGGACCCCACTTAACAGTACGGTGGTTCCTATGACTCAACAAAGAAGAAAAGGAAACAACAAAACGACTCAGTCTTCGCGCTCCATAGTCTTCACTCAATGTCTTCTCATGTCATAGACTTCAGTGTGAATATCTTCACACACCACCTTTGTCTTTAATGTCTTCATACATTTTTAGGGGTCATCTCCGGTAGGTAAACCGAATCAATGAGGGACACTACCTGCGTTATCCTGCAATTCTCACAAACGCATTAGTCCCTCAACCAACTTTGTCGTCAATACTCCAAAACCAACTAGGGGTGGCACTAGATGCACTTACACATATATATATTAGTCAACCTAGGGTGCCTCGGCATTGATAAACTCTAAATGATGAAAACTTAACTTAGTATTTAAGGTGCCTCGGCGTCGACAAACCCTAAATGATAAAACCTTGGCTTTTAGGGTGCCTCGGTGTCGATGAGAACCTAAATGATGTACGCTTAGGCTTTTAGGGTGCCTCGGCGTCGACAAACCCTAAATGATAAAAGCTTAGCTTTTAGGATGCCTCGGAGTCGACAAACCCTAAATGATGAGACCATGATCTTGTTCCTTGACAATAACCAACTTTTTGACCAAACTTTTTTCCTATTTAGAGCGAAACATGGCCCACAATGATGAGGCCGGCGGTTCGGGCGGCAAGAAATTCTGGGAGCTGTCCCAGGAGATGGGGGAAGAACCTCACCGCTATGAGGATGCCGCGAAAGACACCGATCCTGACTACACAACCCCTAGTGGCGTCGGGGATGACACCATTGATGGTGCCACCGAGGATGCCACCACTGATGATGGCGGCACACGCATAGATGGCAGCCAACCGAAGAGGCAACGGAAGGACCGGCGCCCGAACATGCTCGGCACCGTCAAGGAGGAATTTACTGAAGTGAACTCCGACGGGCATCCAACGGCACCCAAAGAATTAGTCAAGGCGTACTCGGTTCAGCTCGGGTGCATTCTCCGGAGCACCGTCTCGATCAACACCGAGAACCTAAGGCATAAGGACCGAGGGAATTTGCGCAGCCTCCTCTTCATGAAGCTGCACGAATGATACAAGTTCCCCGCTGACTTTGTGAACACACGCCTCCTAGGGAATAAAGTGAACAGTGCCACCCTCACGAGGATGAGCACGTCCCTGTCTACTTGGAGAAGCTCAGTGAAGAGAATGATTGAAAAAGGTGATAGTTATGAGAAGATCCAGGCGAAATATCCTTCGATCAGCGAAGTTGACTACAAGGAGTTCAAGATCAAGTGCGAGAGCAGCGCAACCGTGGAATCTAGTCAATGGGGGAACAAATGCGGGAGTTGAACTTAGGGGTCCACCAACTCGGTCCCGGCGGTTACAGAGTGGCGGAGCCTATATGGGACAAGGAGGACGCGGAGCGTGCCGAGCAAGGCCTACCGCCCCGCTTCGAGAAATACCGTGATAAGCATACCAGGAACTTTGTCAGGGCCTGGTACAAGGAGGACCCGGTAACAAAGGAGCTTACCACGGATCCGAAGACCAAGGCGCTTGATCTTGTTCTGGTAAGGAATACACCCCCGCGTAATTAGCTCCATATGGTTGCATTCTAATGAATGAAGCCAAATTTCTAAATGGTTCACATTCCTTCCGCAGGAGACTGGAAGCAGTAGTGCGGGGTCGTCTTAGAGCTCCCCTGCTTGGGACAACACTCTAAATAGGGCATTGAACGTAATGGAAAACAAGGATAAGCTCAGTAAGCCGTTGTCAGCTGGTCGTGTGGGCGGCAAAGTCTTGTCCACAAAATGGTCGTCATACTATACAGCTGGTGGGCGAAAGGAGAGAAAGACCAGCTTGGAAAGCCAGTCGCGCGAGGTTCAAGAACTCAAGGCACAAGTGGCACAGATTCCAGAGAATATCCAAGAGCAAGTGCAACAACAACTGGGAACAACGCTCGCCGCCATGGTGCCTACCTTGATTCAGGGGCTGACGACGTGGATTGCAGGTGGCCAATAGGTGCCGCCCCCGATTCCCAACTTCACGGCCAGCAACTCGCACAACACGTAGGCGGTGCCATTGGTGTCTCTGGCGGAGGCGGTATTCATGTCTCTGGCGCTGGCACGGGCATTGGAGCTTAATGCACCCGGCGGGTGTACGCCGGCCGGCACCTCGCCAGCAAGCGGCCCCTCCGTCAGTTGCACGCCCTCCGTTGGCGGTGCCTCGACATTAGCCGAGCTCGACGGCATCACGGTAACTAAGCCTCTCGGTCGATGACTTCATCTCCTTGCCTTTGACTGGGCAACCCTGACGCCCTACATGTTTTCGCAGGGCGCCGCCGACATTCCATGCACTCTCCTGCACTTCGTGGGCGGCGAGTTGATTGATGTCGCCAAGGGCAGAATCATTCAACCGGGCAACCCCGTGTTCCAAGGTAATCCAATGCCACCCACAGTGTATAGGGTTGAACTGGTTCGGGTGCTGCCAGGCTGCGACGAGTTGTTACCTCCAATTCGACCCACTAGGGCCGACGAAGATGATGAGATGACCTTCAGCGCCTGCGTAAGCTGGCCCCTGCTTTGGCCGAAGAGCCAGATTCGTTTGGGGGAGGGGGACAACAACCCCACAGACAAGACCGCCAGTTGTGCGGCGCCAAGCCATGGCAAGAACGCCGCAACGCTACCGGACATGTCAGACATCCCTATGGCACAGGATCCAGACATGCATATGGCACAGGATCCGGACGATGATGACAACGACGACGGTACATTTACCAACATTGATAAGTATTTTGCCGAACATGGGTACGGTGACGAATTCTGCGGGCCTCCTTCTCAAGAACCCAACCCTGAAAAAGACGACCGCGATCTAGCTGGTACCACGGAGAAACCTAATTGCAATAGGCGTCGTCTGGCGTTCAATTCTCAGGAGACGCCTCCAGCTGCTGCCTTCACTGAGCCTCAGATAGCCGAGGTGCGAAATATTATCAGCACCAACATGCTCAAGAAGGCGGTCTGTGAGCAGAACTCGATCCCATTACAGCAGATCAAGAAGAAGGGACAGAAATGAAAGACTAACAAGGGCGCCGATGTGAGCCAGCCGGCACCGAGTATGATCCGTGCTCAGGACGGGCAACCTTCACCTAAGGATATCTTGAGGAGGGTTCATGTGGCGGGTAGGGCGATGCTACCGACAAATATGCTCAATGCTGCAACCGGTGCTATGCGGAGTCTGCATGACAGTGTTCTTTCTTTGGAGAAGCGGCGTCTCTCCCAGAATGATGTGGCATACCCGGTTTTCGTGGCCAAGGTGCCAGAGGGCAAGGGCTTTGTGGATAGCGCCATTGGGGGTACGATCGTCCTGTGGTTTGATGACATCTTTGCTAGGTTTAACCTTCATCCGCTGCACTACACCTTCGTTTAGCTGTTTTCGCTGAGTATGGAGATGCGGATCATTCGAGACAATACCCCGGACATCGTGATAGTCGACCCCTTCTACATGTGTGCCAAGATCTTGGGCAGCGCTGGGGACTGGAAAGTCACGAGTTCACACCTCGAAGGCGTCATTCTGGCAAACCCAGATAAGGATAACTTCCTCGTTCCTTACTTTCCCAAGTAAGTCATCCCCTCACCGCCCCGTAACATATGGTTTCTTAGATTTCGATCATTTTTTTTCTAACATTCCGTGTTTTGTGCAGTGACACACATTGCACACTCATCCTCTTAAGCCCAAAATATTCCTTGACCACGTATTTTGACCTGGACTGTAAGTCAAAGATAGACTACACAAATATGAAGAAAGTTCTTGATGATGCTCTCCCCGGCTACGCCAGATCTGGAGGCACCTTCAAGAGGCCAGTTCATAGGTACGGCAACCACGTGTTAACCCACAATACGACGTTCCCCTACGTCAAGCAGCCGCCTGGCGGTCAGAAGGATGCCTACTACGCCCTCCATCACATGCGGGCGATCGTACGGGACCATAATCACCTTCTGCTACCAGATAATCTCAAAGATTGGGCCACTAGCTTGTCAGCAATCCAGGACGCGGACATCAGACAAGAATTCTTTCGCATCCAGTCGGAGTTTGCGGAAATCATCCATCAAGATGTCCTTCGTACCTCGGGGCATTTCTACCTCAGATCTCAATCGTCCAACAGTGAGATTGAAACAATGCTACAAATGCAGGCTGACAACGCCCGCGATTTCATGACCATCATGAAAGACGGCGGCTTCATCCATGCTCCGGTCTCCTAAGTCAATCGAGTCAAAAGTAGTGATGCTATCTGAAATGTCGATTGGCTCATGTTGTAATATTAAACTTTTATGAACTTGTATATCTCTTTGGTTTGGACAATCGTTCAACTTATATGTAATCGATGCTATTTATTAGTAGGACCATGAATCGTGCTGCTATAGTTGTAATATTAAACTTTAATGAACTTGTATATCTCTGTGAATTGCTACTAACGTTTTGTTTGGCTAGTGCATAGAGATGTCGTCGTATGTCGTATACAAGGGTAAGGTTACCGGAGTCTACGATGACTGGGAGGAGTGTCGGAGACAGGTTCACCATTTCAGTGGTAACAGTTACAAAGGGTACACCACTAGGGCAGAGGCCGAAGTTAGATACGTGCGGTATCTAGCGGGAGAGAGGAGGGAGCGTTGGAGGAACCGGATGAAGACCAGTTTCATCGCGATTATGCTCATCGTGATGATCGCAGCTCTCTTCTATGTGATGGTAGTTTAGATGATCGATATCGACTTTAATGTGAAGACAAACTCGCTACTCGCGGTTTCGAGACTTGTAATGTTATAACTTTGTTCGGTATTTGAAATTCGGAGACTAATATGATGAATTGTATTCAGAGACTAATCTTCTATTGTATTCGATAAATCTGTTGTTTATATGGTGTGCTCTCTATATTATGTGCAGTAACATGTTTTGTAACCTGTGCAAATATCAGAAAAGAAAAGAAAAATCCCTAATATTCATACTAATGGCGCACCACTCAGCACACTAATGGTGCACTGCAGAAAGGACACTAATGGCGCACCACACCCTAGTGCGCCATTAGTATGCCAAAGCACATGGGTACATAAGCCCCCCTGTGAGGCATACTAATGGCGCACTGTGGGCTATACTAATGGCGCACTGTGTGGTGCGCCATTAGTATACCAGATACTAATGGCGCACCAGGGGTACGCCATTAGTATTTAATTCCAGTGGCGTGGTGCTAGTGGTGCACCAGTGGTGCCCCATTAGTAGGCAAAACTGGTGTGCCACTAGCAGGCATTTTCCTAGAGTGGGGCATTCGATGTCTATTTGATTGGCTGTAATGCAAATGGGAGACTATTGGAGATATGCCCTAGAGGCAATCATGTATGATGATATTTCTTATGTGTTTATGAATAAAGATAGTCCTTGGACATTATCAATGATGTGTATAAGCAAGTACGTAACTTGTTTGTGGGACTATGCATTGTATGATGACTGTCCTAAAAGGTCCCTAGTCGAAAGGGATGTGTGGACACGCAGCCGACTAGACTAGCATATGACACGGTCGGTGGCTTGGTCTCACTAGCCATGGAGCATTGGATGGTAACCGGATAATATGGACTTGGAAAGGTCTAGTCGGATTCGACGTAGTCGGATCCGAGTCGAGATAAGGTCCGAGTCGGACAGACCCAACTATGAGACGCAGCGATATGTCATATGTGAGTCTCTAGTACAACATACGTTCTATGTCCTAAAACCTGAGCTGACGCATGTACTCAGGATGGTGACAGACTTGCTTTGGGACGACCAAACGCTACTCCGTGACTGGGTAGTTACAAAGGTAGGTTTCGGGTTTCTCCAGTCCCATGCTGCGAGACATGGTCGAGCAAGATGGGATTTTCCCCTTCTATCAGGAGAGATATACTCTGGGCCCCTCGTGTGATCCGACCCGGATAAGCATGGCCATGCGACAAGGATTATGAGATAATCCGGATTGAGGTCGGTATCACTGGAACGAGAAAGAGGTCGGGCTAGCACAAGGATGAGAATCTCGCCTTGAGCCTGACAACATATATCGTGTGGCAAAGGGAACAAAAGTGTGACAGGTTGTACAGGTTCGCCTAACCAGCTTCATAGTCTGCTTGGTGGTCGGCACGCCTTGCTAGAGGCCTCTACCAACCATGCAGGTCGTAGGTGATCTGAACTGTGACCAAGCCGACTTGAACCTAAGGGGTCGCGCACTTAAGGGAAGGAACCTACGAGGTCGGTTCGTAGGACACTGGTCGGATGTGATCCGAACTGGACTAGGAACGTAACCGAGTAGACTTTGGGCTTTAGGGTCCGTGCAAGGCCCAAGTGTTGAGCCTACGATGGACGCTTATATAAAGTGGGGGTGCGGCACACTCATGCGGTTGATCGCTTCGGTGTTGCGACTAGGGTTTGCATGTGTTGCGAATAGCCACCTCCACTCGTTGCCGACTGTGTGATCGAACCTAGAAGTCCGCTGCATGGTGTTCCTCCTGCATGCGCGGATACCGTTAGAGGCGGTGCACTTGCGCCGCTCCGGCGAACTTGTACGTGGGATCGGACGACCGGCTGTTCGAGGGAGATCGGATGAGGAGGAGACGATCCACGCGGACGTGCTGCCCCAACTCTTCTTCCGCTGCACGGCACTGCATGTCTAGTGGTAGCGATCCGTGATCCATCTCCTGTACCATGTTCTTGGTTGTTCTGCGCGTAGGAAATTTTAATTTGCAGTCGACGCACCCTACAGTAGATCCCAACAACAGGATCTTGGAACTATAAACGATTGAAGTTGGAATTTCACCAGAAGTTCTATCATATGCATCTTGTTCATCGTGATCGTAATTACATATATAATTTCTGGCCTCGCGAAGGAGAAAGCATCTCCCAAGCTTGGGGGAGGCTTAAGTCAATGTTATATTCATGCCCCAATCATGAGCTCCCAAGAGAAATGATTATTCAAAAAATTTATGCTCGGCTTTCTCTCAATGATCGCACCATGCTCGATACTTCCTATGTTGGTTCTTATATGCTGAAGACTACTGAATTCAAGTGGGATTTATTGGAAAGAATTAAACGCAACTCTGAAGATTGGGGTTACGACGATGGTAACGAGTTAGGTATGACACCTAAGTTTGATTGTGTTAAATCCTTTATGGATACCGATGCTTTTTGTGGATTTAGCGCTAAATATGGGCTTGACTCTGAGATAGTAGTTGCTTTTTGTGAATCTTTTGCTGCTCACGTTGATATCCCTAAGGAGCAGTGGTTTAAATATAATCCTCCCACTGAAGTAAAAGTAGTTGCACCTGTTACAGTTGAAGAAAAGACTATCACTTATAATGATCCTATTGTTCCTACTACTTATGTTGAGAACCACCTTTCCCTGTTAGGATAAAGGATCAAGCTAAAGCTTCAACTGTTGTTCGTAAGAGTAATACTAGAACATATACACCTCCTGAGCAAATTAAAGTTGAACCTAGTATTGCGATGGTTAAAGATCTCTTGGATGATAATTTAGATGGGCATGTTATTTATTTCTGTGGTGAAACTGCTAATATTGCTAGACCCGATGCTAAGAAACATAGACCTGTTGTAGGCATGCCTGTTATTTCTGTTAAGATAGGAGATCATTGTTATCATGGCTTATGTGATATGGGTGCTAGTGCTAGTGCAATACCTTTTTCCTTATATAAAGAAATTATGCAGGATATTGCACCCGCTGAGTTAGAAGGTATTGATGTTACAATTAAGCTTGCTAATAGGGATACTATTAAGCCGGTTGGGATTGTTAGAGATGTAGAAGTCTTGTGTGGAAAGCTAAATATCCTGCTGATTTTCTTATTCTTGGTTCCCCACAAGATGACTTTTATCCCATTATATTTGGTAGACCCTTCTTGAATACTGTTAATGCTAGGATTGATTGTGAAAAGGATGTTGTTACAATTGGCTTAGGGGATATGTCTCATGAGTTTAATTTTGCTAAGTTTCGTAGACAACCCCGTGATAAAGAATTCCCTAGTAAGGACGAAATTATTGGTCTTGCTTCTATTGTCGTGCCTCCTACCGATCCGTTAGAACAATATTTGCTAGACCATGAAAATGATACGTTTATGAATGAAAGAAGAGAAATAGATGAAGTATTCCTTCAACAAGGTCCTATTGTGAAACACAACTTACCTGTTGAAATCCTAGGGGATCCTCCTCCACCCAAGGGTGATCCCGTGTTTGAGCTCAAACCATTACCTGATAATCTTAAATATGCTTATCTTGATGAAAAGAAGATATATCCTGTTATTATTAGTGCTAACCTTTCAGAGCAAGAAGAGGAAAGATTATTGAAAACTCTAAAGAAGCACCGTGCTGCTATTGCATATACTCTGGATGATCTTAAGGGCATTAGTCCCACTCTATGCCAACACAAAATAAAATTGGAGAAAGATGCCAAACTAGTTAGAGATCCTCAACGACGGTTAAATCCTAAGATAAAAGAAGTGGTAAGAAAGGAGATACTAAAACTCCTTGAGGCAGGTATAATTTATCCTATTGCTGACAGTGATTGGGTAAGTCATGTCCATTGCGTTCCTAAGAAGGGAGGTATTATTGTTGTTTCTAATGATAAAGATGAATTGATCCCGCAAAGAATTATTACAGGTTATAGGATGGTAATTGATTTCCATAAATTAAATAAAGCTACTAAGAAATATCATTACCCTTTACCTTTTATTGATCAGATGCTAGAAAGACTATCCAAACATACACATTTCTGCTTCCTAGATGGTTATTCTAGTTTCTCTCAAATACCTGTGTCAGCGGAGGATCAATCAAAAACTACTTTTACTTGCCCTTTCGGTACTTTTGCTTATAGACATATGCCTTTTGGTTTATGTAATGCACCTGCTACCTTTCAAAGATGCATGATGGCTATATTCTCTGACTTTTGTGAATAGATTTATGAGGTATTCATGGATGATTTCTCTATTTATGGATCCTCTTTTGATGATTGCTTGAGCAACCTAGATCAAGTTTTGCAGAGATGTGAAGACACTAGTCTCGTCTTGAATTAGAAAAAGTGCCACTTTATGGTTAATGAAGGCATTGTCTTGGAGCATAAAATTTCTGAAAGAGGTATTGATGTTGATAAAGCTAAAGTTGATGCTATTGAAAAGATGCCATGTTCCAAGGACATAAAAGGTATAAGAAGTTTCCTTGGTCATGCCGGTTTTTATAGGAGGTTCATTAAGGACTTTTCTAAAATCTCTAGGCCTCTGACTAATTTATTGCAACAAGATATTCCTTTTTTCTTTGATGATGATTGTGTAGAAGAATTCGAAATACTTAAGAAAGCTTTGATCACTGCACCTATTGTTCAGCCACCTGATTGGAATTTACCCTTTGAAATTATGTGTGATGCTAGTGATTATGCTGTAGGTGTTGTTCTAGGGCAAAGAGTTGATAAAAAATTAAATGTTATCCAGTATGCTAGTAAAACTCTTGACACTGCCTAGAGAAATTATGCTACTATTGAAAAAGAGTTCTTAGCAGTTGTATTTGCATGTGATAAGTTCATACCTTATATTGTTGATTCTAAAGTTACTATTCACACTGATCATGCTGCTATTAAATATCTTTATGGAAAAGAAATATGCTAAGCCTAGACTTATTAGATGGGTTCTCTTGCTCCAAGAATTTGATTTGCACATTATTGATAGAAAGGGAGCTGAGAACCCCGTTGCAGACAACTTGTCTAGGTTAGAGAATGTTCTTGATGACCACTACCTATTGATGATAGCTTTCCTGATGAACAATTAGCAGTCATTAATGCTTCTCGTACTGCTCCATGGTATGCTGATTATGCTAATTACATTGTTGCTAAATTTATACACCTACTTTCACATACCAGCAAAAGAAAAAGTTCTTTTATGATTTAAGACATTACTTCTGGGATGACCCACACCTTTATAAAGGAGTAGATGGTGTTATTAGACGTTGTGTACCTGAGCATGAATAGGAATAGATCCTACGCAAGTGTCACTCCGGACCATATGTAGGACACCACGCTGGAGATAGAACTGCACATAAGGTATTGCAATCTGGTTTTTATTGGCCTACTCTCTTAAAAGATGCATGTAAGTTTGTCTTGTCTTGTGATGAATGTCAAAAAATTGGTAATATTAGTAGACGTCAAGAAATGCTTACGAATTATTCTCTTGTTATTGAACCATTCGATGTTTGGGGCTTTGATTATGTGGGACCTTTTCCTACCTCTAATGGATATACACATATTTTAGTTGTTGTTGATTACATTACTAAGTAGGTAGAAGCTATTCCAACTAGTAGTGCTGATCATAACACCTCTATTAAGATGCTTAAGGAAGTTATTTTTCCGAGGTTTGGAGTCCCTAGATATCTCATGACTGATGGTGGTTCACATTTTATTCATGGTGCCTTTCGTAAAATGCTTGCTAAATATGATGTTAATCATAGAATTGCATCTCCTTATCACCCGCAATCTAGTGGTCAAGTAGAATTGAGCAATAGAGAGCTCAAATTAATTTTGCAAAAGACTGTTAATAGATATAGGAAGAATTGGTCCAAGAAACTCGATGATGCATTGTGGGCCTATAGAACTGCATATAAAAATCCTATGGGTATGTCTCCGTATAAGATGGTTTATGGAAAAGCATGTCACTTACCTCTCGAACTTGAACATAAAGCATATTGGGCTATTAAAGAGCTCAACTATGACTTCAAACTTGCCGGTGAGAAGAGGTTATTTGATATCACTACAAGAAATATGTCAACTAGTGACCTTCTGTCAGTGACCCTAGAAGAATTGGTCATAGATCTATGACCATTTCAGACCAATTGGTCAAAAGCTGTTTGGGGGGCTCCTAACCCTAAACCATTGCGACCATTTTGGTGAGAAAGGTCGTAATTTCCTTACATGAAATGGTCACAAAGCAAATAGTGCTAGTCCGATGCCTTATTTCTAGCTGTTAATGACCAATATAGATGGTCATAGCCTTGTAGATTGTGGTGGGTTGTGATGACTAGGCGCCATCTCATCAGTTTTGCCTATGTGTCATGTCCATGTGGCAGTTTTTGCCCTAGGTTGTGAAGCAACCTATATTTCTGTTATTCCAAAAATTCCCAAAAAAATCTCATAAATATTTTGGATCATATCTTCATCAAATATGTGAAAAACATTCCTTGCCTAGTTCAAAAATAATTCGAAAATATTCATTTTCCTATTCTGTTCGGAGTAGCACTTTATGAAGGAAGTACCACTTTGGCATGTCCAAATGGTATCCATTTTCTACAGTGCTTTCCTATGCCCAAATAACCAGCCTCCACCAAATGCCAGCTCAATCCATTCATTATTTTCAGCCCAGCTTCAACATTCGTATTTATGTCCAGTGTGGTACTTTGTAAAGCAAGTACCACCTAGGCTCCTTCTTTTGAGGTGAAAATTTGTGAAGATGGTCTTCTTAGTAACTGATCATCCTCAGCCAAAACACACGCCTATTAGCCATGTGCATTTCCCGTACCGCAAATCAAACACTTGGCTACTTATTCATGTTTGAGCATCGATCGGTCTCCTCGTGAGAATCTTATGTTGTGATTTTCTTCCTAGCACCTACCTGGGGAGTGCCCAACCCACTAGACATGCCTAGGCCGCCCAGAACACATGGCAACGCCACGGTCACGCGGTGACCACGCAGCGGGCATGCGAGCTTACGCGCTCTAGAGTTGGGGCCCTCGGCCACCGTCCAAACCTCGATGTATCGCCATCAAACCATGTATTTCTGATTAAATAGATACTTATTTACCTAGAAATGATTTTTGGAAAAAATAAAGAGCAAACTATGAGGCAGCTGCAGTTCAAATTTAACCCGCTTCCAGCTGAATCGACGGGAATTTGTCTTTTCACCAGAGGTGGATCAAAACATTTGACACTCAACCATTTTGTCAATTGTGCATTAAATATGGCCTAGTATTTTATAAAATTGATTAGGTCCAATTTTGCAACAAATATATGGTAGGTCCTTCACAAAAAAACTCATTTCAGGCACTCAGAAAATGGAAAATGGTTTTTTCGTCCAAAGAAAATGAAAACTTCCTTAGGCAACATTGTTTGCCATTCCAATATGCACCCTTGTGCACAATATGAGATCATTTGAACAAACTATGCCATGAATGTGGCCATAAGATTGATCATTTGGCTTGAAAGCCATGAATCTTCACACTTATAGCTCATTTCTGAGAACACTTTTTAAAATAATTACTGTATTACAAGTTTATTATTTTTCCTGGAAACTTGCTCACATATAATGACACAATGCGAAGGTTTTCCAAATTTTTGATTTTTTTTGAATTTTTTATGCCCGTTTCAAAATGCGGTCAAAACGTCGGGCTTGACCGTTCCTAGCTAGTGGTTGAATCTTGGAAATATTTTGGTGTTTCTATGATTAAATAGATACTTATGTACCTAGAAATTATTTTTGGAAAAAATAAAGAGCAAACTATGAGGCAGCTGCAGTTCAAATTTGACCCATTTCCAACTGAATCGACGGTAATTTGTCTTTTTCACCAGATGTGGATCAAAACTTTTTTCACCCAACCATTTTGTCAATTGTGCATTATATATGGCCTAGTGTTTTATAAAATTTATTTGGTCCATTTTTGCAACAATTATTTGGTAGTTCCTTCACAAAAAAACCTTCTTTGGGGCACTCAGAAAATGAAAAATGAATTTTCCGTGCAAAAAAAATGAAAACTTACTTAGGCAACATTGTTTGAAATTCCAAGATGCACCCTTGTGCATAATATGAGATCATTTGAACAAACTATGCCATGAATGTAGCCACAAGATTGAGCATTTGGCTTGAAAGCCATTCATCTTCACACTTGATAGGTCGTTTCTGAGAACACTTTTTTTAAATAATTACCATATTACAAGTTTATAATTTTTGTTGGTAACCTGGTCACATATAATGACAGAATGTGAAGGTTTTCCAATTTTTTTAATTTTTTTTGAATTTTTTATGCCCGTTTCAAAATGCGGTCAAAACGGCGTGCATGACCGTTCCTAGCTAGTGGTTGAATCTTGGAACTTTTTTGTGTTTATCTAATTAAATAGATACTTTTATACCTAGAAATGTTTTTGGTAAAAATAAAAAGCAAGCTATGAGGCAGCTGCAGTTTAAATTTGACCCGCTTCCTGCTGAATCGGCGGAAATTTATCTTTTTCACGAGAGGTGGATCAAAAGTTTTGACACCCAACCATTTGGTTATTTGTACATTAAATATGGTCTAGTATTTTAGAATAATGATTTGGTACAATTTTGCAACAAATATTTGGTAGGTCCTTCACAAAAAAACTCATTTTGGGCACTCGAAAAATGAAAAATGAAATTTTCGTGCAAAGAAAATGAAAAGTTCCTTAGGCAACATTGTTTGGAATTCCAAAATGCACCCTTGTGCACAATATGGGATTATTTGAACAAAGTATGCCATGTATGTGGTGTGGGACAGTGATGCGTGGCGTCGCTGGGTGTCGGGTAGTGGCCACCAGTCATGCATGGCGCCGCAAGGTCGTCGAGGGTTGCAGCAGAAGGTGATGCTACAATAGTCAGCGGTGATGCAACAGAGCATCACCGGGGACCGCCGGTGCTGTGATCCGACATCGTCGGGACCGACGGAGTTGCAATGAAGCAGTGTCGGGCCGCTAGTGTTTTGATTTTCTAGCTTAATTGTATACGGTTGTGATCTTGACATTTTAATTAATTGTAAATAAGTTGTGGACTAATATTTTTGAAAAAAATTGTGGTCCTTTTTACAAGACAGGTTTGTAGTTTTTCTTAAAAAACTTAAGAAATTTTGGGTCCAAATTTTGAAGATTCCAGCACAAAACAATCGGCCAATGAGAAGCAAGAAACCACAATCACGCGGATCACCCCGTCCGAAGCAATCTAAGCCATCCATATCACACCTATCAACAGTGGAGCGTCTCCCGAGAAACCCGAACCCTAACCCACCTACCCACCAATTCCTCACATCCGATCAAGGCACCCCGCCGCCCCCGCCTTCCTCTCCCTCATCTCTTCTTTCTCCTAGATCCGATCGAAGCACCGCCGACCTCTCCACCATCTCCTTCCCGTCCCCCATCGCGCCGCCATCCACCTCGTTGCCTCCCATCTCCTCCCGCCCCCTCCCTCCCCCACCTTCCCCTTTTGCCCCTCCTTCCTGGACCCCGAGGGCGCCCGCATCGGCTCTGGCGCCACCACGCTCCACGCCGTCGCCTCCCTCGCCCGCCACCTCGTCTCCCAGGTCAGGAAGCCCTACCTCGCTCCACCTTTCCCTCGCCTGCTCGTGCAGTCAGTAGATTTCTGCTCCCTTGACCTGAATTTTGACATCTGAACTCAATTTCTCTTGCAGGCCACCAAGGAAGAGATCACCGAATTCCTCCCCGAAGCGACCGGATCCTCCGCATCCGTGGTGTGCTTCATGGCCACCAAGCACGTGTTGCTGCTGCACGCTGGCGGCGATAGCAAGAGGGTTCCGTTGGCGAACCCCATGGGGATGGCCTTCCTGCCGGTGCCTTACCTGGCCGGGGCAACCCCGACGGGCCTGTCCCGCTGCTCTTCGACCACATCAGGGGGGTCCAACGCAAGGCAATCATTCAAGACCGGCATCGGCAAGTCCAACCTGCCCTCCCGCTTCACCCGCAACGAGTTCAGCCTCGAGTCCAAGTCCACCATCAGGGGGGTCGAGTTCGCCACCCGCTCCCTCTAGGTCGACGGCAAGGTCGTCAAGGCCCAGATTTGGGACACCGCCGGCTCTTCCTATCCCCGTCTGTTCGGCAGCAGGTAGATTCCCCTTCCCCTTGAAGCGCGCGTGTGTGTGTGTCAGCTGTGGGGCTTTTGTTTGTTGGATCTCGCTGCCGAATTATGCTCCATGCTGGCGCGGCTGCGCGCTGAAGTGTAGGTGTAGGTTCAGTCGGTCCTGCTAATGGATCATAACATCGGCTGCTTACGAATCAGTTGGCTGTACGACTTGGGGACTTGCATAGCTAGAATCGCATGATCTGATTGGTGATGTTTTTGGTCCTGGAAATGCCCCCCTTTGTAGATTTAGCTTAGTACACTGTGATCATGTAGTCTGTGTAGGCTTATTACTCTGTGTGGTTTTATCTTGCCACTGCAGTGAAGATCAGGGATTCACCAGCAACGGAGTTAGTTCTGATATTTCAGTTGTAATAGTTGTTACATTTCTCATGTTTGATTCCTGTTCTGGAAGTCCAAGTAACTTACAAAGTACGCCCTATCATGATCGATTCCTTCTCAGTTAGTCTCCGGGGGAAATAATATGCTAGTTTTGCCACATCTGGGAATTCTATTAGTTTTGCTTTTGCCAACTGCGCAAACCGCACAAAACCATAGCATAGCATTTGAAAAAGCGATGACCCTTAACCGTACGCCTGTAGAGACTGCCAGTCATGTACTCTGTTTCACAATTTTGATTTCTTCTCCGGTTACACGCAGTCAGTCTTCCAAGGTCTGTTGTGCGTCCTGCTAGTGTTCACAGTGTTCCAAGTTCATGGGGGTCTTGTTAATTTGTTCATGTGATGATTCTTCTACACATTTCATAGTTTCTTCTACATAGGTGCTACATTTTGGGTAAATCCTGTGCAGATTATGAAGTAACTTTGGTGCCTCGGTAACCATCTTCTTTGTTCTTTTGCAGTTGTGGAGACCATGGATGGGACTATCTCAGAAGCACCATTTTGCCTTTTTCAGTTAGATGCCTTTGGATTGCTTGGCATCAGACCCTGTTCAAGGAGATTTGCTTTTGGTAGATGCAGAGTATAGATTAATTATTCCATAAAATTCACCACATGAGTATACTACTTAATAGCCAATTTCCATGGTCAAATTCAGCCCTTGATGCAAATGGACATCATGATTCTGTTATGCGCCGAGGTCGGTGGTTGAATTCTTGATTGGTGTGGAACACAATGGACAGGGCAAAATCAGGTCCAATTTTTTTTCTTGAATAGCCTACTGTCTTCACTGGACGATTTTTCTTTTCTTCTTTGACCCAGTTGATTGTATGGCACTGAAATATAAATATTTGTTTGCTCGTCCTTCCCTTTGTAAATTCATACCATGCCTGGAAATGTTTGATTGGCCATCTTCTTCTTATTGATCCATAAAAACTTGACATTTTTGTTGTAAAAACATACCTGTATATATGCTGATAGTCTAGTAAGAACTTGTTGTGTCTGGGTTTGTGGATCTTAAAAAATATATCATCTATGCTTTTATCCTTGAACTATTGCTATGGTGATGAATGCCCATGCGTACCTTTGTTGTCACTTTTTAGGGTGTGCGTAGTTTGTTAATTCAGGTAACTACAGGATATCCTTACTCGTACAAAATGCCCAGTTGTTGTTCTTGTAAATATAGGCGTGCCTACCATTGCCCCATCGGCACCATCACCAAACAGAAAAGGGCTCTAGCCTCTTCTTATGACAAGAAAAATAGGCGTTGTTACCTGTTTGCATCTGAGATTGCATAATATTGGAGGAACATGCTTAATTGGCCTGTGCATTTGGCAGATATAGTAGTGTTTGTTCTGCTACTAGCATCCTGTACTGTTTAGTTGGTATTTGGTATTATATATTTTTCTTCTAGCCTATAATTATTCATTTTAGATCTTGTTGCATGATGTGTCATGTATATGACTAGTACTACTATTTCTGCATGCTTATATGTTTGTGCATTGACTAGCTTAGCAAGCACAGTAGTGTTCTATTGAAATTTGAGGCATATCTTTGTTCATAAGTGTCTTTGTTCCCATGCAGTGTGCTTTGAAACGTAGGGCGAATCTTGTGGAGGAGTAGGGCGAATCGGACATTGTCTCGCTTGTGCCGCTCTGGTAAAAACAGAGCACCACTCTTACTTGATGTGCATGTGTTAATACGGCAAAATGATTGAGATCTGTTTGACTTTTCTCTTCTCTGTGTAGATAACATGCTGAATGTTGTTCATGCGACTGTGTATGAATCTTCTGTACGTGCAGATTATCAGGCATTTTTAATGCTGCTGAGAGTGTAACAGAGGTGAGGTTTGTACTGCTGTTGAAACAAATAGCTGAGGAAGTCACAATGTTCTTCTGTTAAGCCATTGTCTCATGTACTTACAAATTTCTGGTTGACGTGTAGTGTTTCAACCAACAGCAGAAAAATCAGTTTGATGTATGGATGCTTCATGCGGTGGTAGCTAATGATCTCTGTACTGATGACAATTTTGTGGTAAGTGTACTGTGGTAAAATGCAGATGTTGATTATTTCCTCGACCATGGTTGTGACGTGCTTGGTTTTAGTGGTCCTGATGTATGAGCATACTTTTCCCGTTTCTTGCTGTTTTAGGATATCGTGTCTGATTTCAATGTTGGGTCGACCGAGTTGTCGATTTTCTCACCCTGGTCATACCATAATATGTTAGTGTTTAGTCATGTATGCATCTCCATCTTGCAAGCCTGCCATACATGATAGGATTAGTAGTTATTAAGTACTCATATGTGCTTGTAGAGAAGGATACAATTATTATTTAACTAGTCCAGATTTTTTACATTTGATGTGCTTCCAAGGGACACAGATCTCTACTCTTCTATATAATGTCGTCCATCTTCTACCCATGTATTTTATTGGCAATCATTCAACTTTCACTCTATCTCACTACTAATTTATGTAGATCGGGATATAATGTCGTCGAGGTGGCTGCTGCTCTTACCGAAGATCAGAAGAAGCTTAGATATGTGCACCAAGTTTTAGTTGATGTTGCCACCAAGTTTTGGTGCATGTGTATTTGTTTTTTGATTGTATGTACACTTGTTGGATCGTCCAGTATGTGCTATTGTACATGTGCTATTGTGAGTTTCATTGATCAATTTTTGGATTTGATTATTTAATTGAAAGAATGTTTTGGTTGTTGCTGTTGAAATGTGTAAATTTGAAATCTATGAATGAAAAGGTTTGGATGTTCTATTGGATCAAATAATATTTAGGCTCTAAAAATGCTATGGCCCAAACAATAGTGGACCGGAATGTTGTGCATATATGAAAAACGGTACAAAAAGGCTTAATGAAATGGACTGTGAAATGGCTAAGGCCTAGAAATAAAATGGCCAAATTGTTGGGCCGGGCCCAGGTAGTTGACTCGAATTGAAAGAAAAAAAACAACAAATCAGCTGAATTAATGGGCTCGGCCCATGTAAAACACTCAATTGGACCGGGCTGAATCTTGCCAGTGACCTTTTGAATTGGTCGTAATTTTGCCACGTCAGATTGCCACGTCGGATCTGACGTGGCCTGGGCAGACAGCCAGTGACCAAAACAAAAGGTCATGAGTTCAACGACCTTCTGTTTTGGTCGTAAACGTCTACGACCTTCTCACAGAGAAGGTCGCTATAGTCAGTTTATGACCGCCAGCTTTTGACCTTCTGTTTTTGGTCACAAAAAGGTCGCAAATGAAAAACCATGACCTTTCAGTGACCAATAGTGGTGGTCACAAGTTGACATATTTCTTGTAGTATATTAGCTCACTTGACGAATGGAGAACCCAAGCGTATGAGAATGCCAAGCTGTTCAAAGAAAAACTTAAAAGATGGCATGACAAAAGAATACAAAAGCAAGAATTTAGCGTAGGTGATTATGTGTTGCTATTCAACTCTCATTTAAGATTTTTTGCAGGAAAACTTCTCTCTAAGTGGGAAGGTCCTTATGTTATCGAGGAGGCATATCGTTCCGGTGCCATAAAAATCAACAACTTCGAAGGCACAAGTCTGAGGGTGGTGAACGGTCAAAGAATCAAACATTATATCTTAGGTAATCCTATCAATGTTGAAATCAATATTATTGAGACCGTAACCCCGGAAGAATACATAAGGGACACTTGCCATAACGTTTCAGACTCCGAAAAGGAATAGGTATGTGGTACGGTAAGTAAACCGACTCCAAAACAATTTTAATGGCAAGTTTTCTCCTTTTTGGAATATTTAAGAATTTTGGAAAGCAAGAAGTAATCCGGGAAGGACACGAGGCCTCCACGAGGGTGGAGGGTGCGCCCACCCTTACTAGGCGCGCCCCCCTGTCTCGTGGGCACCTCGGGTGCCTCCCGAACTCCATTTTCTTGCCCGTTACTTCTTTTGGTTGGTAAAAATTTATTATATAATTTCCCGAAGGTTTTGACCACCGTATCACACAAAAATCCTCTATTTTCGTTTCGAGCTGTTTTTCTTACAGATCTAGAGCACCATGACGTCTCCAAGCGCTCCCAAGGACAAGTTTATCGAGAGGGTTATCAACCCCTATCTCGCGAAGATGCTGCGACACCCTCAAACCATTGAGATGTGTGAGGGGGTGCTGCACATCCACGATGTGGAGGGACCAAGGCGTACCGGAAGTGTGGAGACAAAGCTCGAAGCTATGGAACAACAAGTTTTCAAGTGCCAAGGGATGGTGGAGCGTGGACTCAACGCCAACCAGATGATGATCGCGGAATTCACCAACAACCACAAGCTAGACGCCAAGAACATTGGGGATACCATCTTCAGGCTTCATGAGAAAATCGAGCACCTCCAAGCCTAGATCTATGACCTGCAAAACCAAACCTGTGAGTATGAATATAGATTCAAGAGGATGAGTTTGGCTGCAGATTTGAGGATCCCGGAGACTCGATCATCCTTCTATGATGGTGAGCCTATGCCTTGAAATATGGACGACAAGCCTACATCATCAACAACTCCTTCTTCACCACCTCCGAGGACATAATCACATGGGTATGGGCACTCCCCTTGGCAACTGCCAAGCTTGGGGGAGGTGCCCAGGTATCGTATCACCATCACACTCCTATCATTACCGTTTTACTTAGTTCGATCCTTTTAGTAATATCTTGATCTAGTAGAATAAAGTTTGGTATGAAGTAGTTTTGAGTTTTGCATTGTGATCTCTTTATGTAATCGAGTCCGTGAGCTATCTATAATAAAGATTAGTTTTGAGTCAAGGGCTTTGCTATCCTGCTTTGATCTTGAGAAAATAGAAAGAACAAAAAGAATAAAAGAGTTCATATTGATCTTATGGATAGTAATGACTTCACATATAAAGAGTATGAGGCATAAAAGTTGTTGAGAGTTGACAAACATAGTTTTGGTCATAGTTGAAATTAATAGGAAGTAATAAAGAAAGAGAGGTTTTCACATATAAATAGACTATCATGGACATCTTTTATGATTATGAGCACTCATTAAGTATGACATGCTAAAGAGTTGATATTGGACAAGGAAGACAACATAATGGGTTATGTTTTCTCACATCTCAGTTAAAGTATATTGTTATGGATCTTCCTAACATGTTGAGCTTGTCTTTCCCCCTCATTCTAGCCAAATTCCTTGCACCAAGTAGAGATACTACTTGTGCTTCCAAATATCCTGAAACCCAGTTTTGCCATGAGAGTCCACCATACCTACCTATGGATTGAGTAAGATCCTTCAAGTAAGTTGTCATGTTGCAAGCAATAAAAATTGCTCTCTAAATATGTATGACTTATTAGTGCGGAGAAAATAAGCTTTACGATCATGTGATATGGAAGTAATAAATGTGACGGACTGCATAATAAAGGTTCATATCACAAGTGGCAATATAAAGTGGTGTTCTTTTGCATTAAGATTTTGTGTATCCAACCCTAAAAGCACATGACAACCTCTGATTCCCTCTGCGAAGGGCTATCTTTTACTTTATGTCTTTACATTATGCAAGAGTCAAGGTGATCCTCACTTTCTCCTTTTTCATTTTATCCTTTGGCAAGCACCTCATGTTAGAAAGATCCTGATATATATATCCAATTGGATGTAAGTTAGCATAAACTATTATTGTTGACATCACCCAAAGGTGAATACGTTGGGAGGCAACCTATAAGCCCCTATCTTCCCAGTGTCCGATTAAAACTCCATAACCATAAGTATTGCGTGAGTGTTAGCAATTGTAGAATACTATATGATAGTTGAGTATGTGGACTTGCTGAAAAGCTCTATTCTTGACTCTTTCCGATGTTATGATAAATTGCAATTGCTTTAATGACTGAGATTATAGTTTGTTAGTTCTCAATGAAGTTTATGTTCCATACTTGACATGGTGAATAGATTATTACTTGAGCATGAGAAATCATATGAAAAAATCCATATATGTTGCCGTTATAAGAATGATCATGATGCCCTCATGTTCGTATTTTATTTTTATCGACACCTCTATCTCTAAACATGTGGACATATTTTTCAATTTCGGCTTCCGCTTGAGGACAAGCGAGGTCTAAGCTTGGGGGAGTTAATACGTCCATTTTGTATCATGCTTTTATATCGATATTTATTGCATTATGGGTTGTTATTATACGTTATGTCACAATACTTATGGCTATTCTCTCTTGTTTTACAAGGTTTATCATGAAGAGGGAGAATGTCGGCAGTTGGGATTCTGGCTGGAAAAGGAGCAAATATTGGAGCCTATTCTGCATAGCTCCAGAAATCCTCAAACTCCATGGAAGTGATTTTTGGAAATAATAATAATTATTGAGCGAAGAAAATACCAGAGTGGGCCCACACCCTGGCTAGGAGGGTGGGGGGAGCCCCCCCCTCCTACTGGGCGTGCCCCCTGTCTCCTGGGACCCCTGTTGGCCCTCCGGTGCCCATCTTCTGCTATATGAAGGCTTAGGGAGTACGTAGAACTCATCTAGATGAGATATAATTTGGTCTCATTCACTTTAAAAACAAGAACAGATACAACCCACATCAGCACACACGCATCTTATAGCATCACATCCAATGGCTATAAAAAGTGAATGAGACCAAATTATATCTCATCTAGATGAGTTCTAGCAAAACTGATTTTATCCTGGAAAAAATCAGAAGCAAGCTTACGGGACAAAACTCTGCCACCACGAGGCGGAACCTTGGCGGAACCAATCTAGGGCTTCGGCGGAGTAGTTCTGCCGGGGAAACTTCCCTCTGGGAGGGGGAAATCATCATCATCGTCATCACCAACGATCCTCTCATCGGGAGGGTGTCAATCTCCATCAACATATTCACCAGCACCATCTCCTCTCCAAACCCTAGTTCATCTCTTGTATCCAATCTTGTATCAAAACCACAAATTGGTACTTGTGGGTCGCTAGTAGTGTTGATTACTCCTTATAGTTGATGCTAATTGGTTTACTTGGTGGAAGATCATATGTTTAGATCCTTAATGCATATTAATACTCCTTTGATCATGAATATGAATATGCTTTGTGAGTAGTTACCTTTGTTCCTGAGGACATGGGTGAAGTCTTGCTATTAGTAGTCATGTGAATTTGGTATTCGCTTGATATTTTGATGAGATGTATGTCGTCTCTCCTCTAGTGGTATTATGTGAACGTCGACTACATGACACTTCACCATTATTTGGGACTAGAGGAAGGCATTGGAAAGTAATAAGTAGATGATGGGTTGCTAGAGTGATAGAAGCTTAAACCCTAGTTTATGCGTTGTTTCGTAAGGGGCTGATTTGGATCCACTAGTTTCATGCTATGGTTAGGTTTACCTTAATACTTCTTTTGTAGTTGCGGATGCTTGCATTAGGGGTTAATCATAAGTGGGATGCTTGTCCAAGAAAGGGCAGTACCCAAGCACCGGTCCACCCACATATCAAATTATCAAAGTACCGAACGTGAATCATATGAGCGTGATGAAAACTAGCTTGACGATAATTCCCATGTGTCCTCGGGAGCACTTTTCTCATCATAAGAAATTTTCCAGGCTTGTCATTTGCTACAAAAAGGATTGGGCCACCTTGCTGCACCTTATTTACTTTCATTGCATGTTACCCGTTACAAATTATCTTATCATAAAACTATCTGTTACCTACAATTTCAGTGCTTGCAGAGAATACCTTACTGAAAACCGCTTGTCATTTCCTTCTGCTCCTCGTTGGGTTCGACACTCTTATTTATTGAAAGGACTACAATAGATCCCCTATACTTGTGGGTCATCAATACTTATGGCTATTCTCTCTTATTTTACAAGGTTTATCATCAAGAGGGAGAATGCTGGCAGCTGGAATTCTGGACGGAAAAGGAGCAAATATTGGAAACCTATTCTGCACAGCTCCAAAAGTCCTGAAACTCCACGAAAGTCATTTTTGGAATTAATAAAAATTACTTAGAAAAGAAAGTACCAGAGGGGGCCCACACCCTGGCCAGGAGGGTGGAGGTGCCCCCCCTACTGGGCGCGCCCCCTGTCTCTTCGGCCCCATGTTGGCCCTTCGGTGCCCATCTTTTGCTATATGAAGCCTCTTACCCTGGAAAAAATCATAAGCAAGCTTACGGGACGAAACTCCACCGCCACGAGGCGGAACCTTGACGGAACCAATCTAGGGCTCCGGCGGAGTTGTTCTGCTGGAGAAACTTCCCTCCGGGAGGGAGAAATCATCATCACCAACGATCCTCTCATCGGGAGGGGGTCAATCTCCATCAACATCTTCACCAGCACCATCTCCTCTCAAAACCCTAGTTCATCTCTTGTATCCAATCTTGTATCAAAACCACAAATTGGTACCTGTGGGTTGCTAGTAGTGTTGATTACTCCTTGTAGTTGATGCTAATTGGTTTACTTGGTGGAAGATCATATGTTCAGATCCTTAATGCATATTAATATTCCTCTGATCATGAACATGAATATGCTTTGTGAGTAGTTACATTTGTTCCTAAGGACATGGGTGAAGTCTTGCTATTAGTAGTCATGTGAATTTGGTATTCGTTCGATATTTTGATGAGATGTATGTTGTCTCTCCTCTAGTGGTGTTATGTGAACTTCGACTACATGACACTTCACCATTATTTGGGCCTAGAGGAAGGCATTGGGAAGTAATAAGTAGATGATGGGTTGCTAGAGTGACAGAAGCTTAAACCCTAGTTTATGCATTGCTTTGTAAGGGGCTGATTTGGATCCACTAGTTTCATGCTATGGTTAGGTTTACCTTAATACTTCTTTTGTAGTTGTGGATGCTTGCAATAGGGGTTAATCATAAGTGGGATGCTTGTCCAAGAAAGGGCAGTACCCAAGCACCGGTCCACCCACATATCAAATTATCAAAGTACCGAACGCGAATCATATGAGCGTGATGAAAACTAGGTTGACGATAATTCTCATGTGTCCTCTGGAGCGCTTTCTCATTATAAGAAATTGTCCAGGCTTGTCCTTTGCTACAAAAAGGATTGGGCCACCTTGCTGCACTTTATTTACTTTCATTGCTTGTTACCCGTTACAAATTATCTTATCAGAAAACTATCTGTTACCTACAATTTCAGTGCTTGCAGAGAATACCTTACTGAAAACCGCTTGTCATTTCCTTCTGCTCCTCGTTGGGTTCGACACTCTTACTTATCGAAAGGACTACGATAGATCCCCTATACTTGTGGGTCATCAGAGCTCTCCGCTTCAGCATACCCGCGCTTCGAGTTGCGTGTCGTATGGCCCGAGGCAGTCGGCTGCTAAGCCCCTCCCGCCTTGCCACTCAGGTCATGTTGCACCTTGAAGCGGGGGGCCCTCGGGCCCTCGGATGACGACAAAGACTCGACCTCCTCCCCCTCCTCGGTGCTCTCGTCCTCGTCATCATCATCATCCTCCTCCGAGTACTGGCGCTCTGTGTCACTTATCACGTCCTCCGTCGACCGGTCAACCACCGGTATTTCGGAGATCAGCTATTGGAAACTCTGAAGAAACAAAGACGCCACAAAACGGAAGTCAAATGCGCAAGAAATAACCTAATAACAATCCGACTGGTTGGGAAAAGGATTATCTCAATCGGCAGCGTGTCCTTGGCATACGAGGGCACCTTCCTACCCCCCCCCCCCCGTGGGTTGTCACGAGCGCAAGTGATCGCTCTGATTTTGGCGCCCACGTCCTTCTCGGCAAGGTCCTCTGCGTGCACCTGAGTGGGGTCATTTGGACCCTCATACGTCCACATGGGATGCGCCCTGGCCTGCAGCGGCTGGATCCGCCTACTAAGGAATGTCTCCCGGAGATCCATCCCATTAACGTTGGCATTCACGGCCCCAACCATGGCACTGGCTAAGATGCCCACCTTCGTCTTCTCCTCCTTAATCACCGTGAGGGACTCGGGAGCCCCTACCCTCTCCGCCGAGTACAGAGGAAGGCTCGATTGGTTGTTGGCTCTAGGGACATCCCTGCAGTAAAACCAACTCCTCTGTCATCCCTTGATGGAGTCGGGAAAGCTCATCTTTGGGAAGGCACTACCACCCCTGAGCTGGATCCCCAAACCTCCGCATAGCTGGGTGACATGGGTCTTCGCACCAGTTGTCTAATCCTTCTTCGCGGTCATCGACCGGCATGTGAAGATGTGCTTGAAGAGACCCCCAATGTGGGTGGCAACCAAGGAAGTTTTGCAAAGGGAAATAAAAGCCGAGAGGTAGATAACGGCATTTTTGAGGGAGATGATGGAGTTGCGCCCCAAAATATTCCAAAAAGGCTCGGTAGAAGGGATGAGGAGGCATCGAGAAACCTTGTTCGATGTGAGTCACCAGGAGGACGCGCTCTTCCTCCTACGGGGCCGACATGACCTCACCCGCCTTGGACGCTTCCATCCATCCGCCAGAATAACCCCCCCCCACCCCCGCGGCGAGCTCCTTCAGCTGTTTGGCCGAGACGCATGAAGGGATCCAATCCCCCGATGCACCGCCAATCGGAGCGCCTGAACTCGAGGAAGTGGCCTTCCCGACCTTCTTTGCCTTCTCTACTTTCGTCGTGGAGTCCTTCGCCATGACCTTGAGTGCTCTATTGGCAAGGGAGCGGTCGGGTGGAGAAGGGAAGCGAAGGAGTCGAGGAGGGAAGGGGGATCTGAGGAAATAACCCTAGCCCCAAAACATTTTATACCTCTAGTAAAAATCACACCGTAGATCTCCAGCCACAGATCCCTGGATCAACCGCGCCCACGACGGCAGCACGCACAGAGTAACCGTGGCACGTGGAGAATTTCTGGGTGAAAACCATGGCGCCGTGCCCCACTTTCGCCACTAAGCTACAACGTTACTGCTTCTGCGCCCGCGCACCCAATTTTGAATCCCATCATTTCTGCAGGAAATCAATCTGATTGATCGCCCACCATCCCTTTCCTAAAGGACATTTGTCAGTCCGACTGACCACCCTTCGCGGGGACCCGTGCACTCAGACACGTAAAATACCTGACTGAAGTTACCTTCTGGTTCGCTATGAGACGAGCTTGACGCCCCTCCGCGGGTTGACTTGGCCCTTCCACTAGGCTCCAAGGCGCATGCCTCGTAAATTTAGACTCGAAGATGGAATGCGCTGGCGTTCCCATGGGATATGGAGTGGCATCTCTCGGGAGAGTCAGACCATGCGTCGACATCGCCACTCGAGTTTTTATGGCATGTCCACGCTCGGACCTCAAGTCTATCTCTCTTGAAGAGACATGAATGCCACCAGGTTTTACTCGGCGATCAACAACACCCGGTCACCCAGGGAACCCTTTAGTCCAGAATATGTTGTGTTTTCATCCAAGGCGCAGCGGGCTACTGCGGAAACATATTTCGAGTGCCCCACAAGCACTCGGACTTAACCGAAGAGCTCAGTCTGCTTGCCCTACGAAAACTCAACCGATTCAGGGGCTAATGATGAGGTCACCTACTATAGGTAGGGTCTCTGGACCATATGAGCGTTCGGATGTGTACAACAGGAAGTCCACTCAGACGCATCGACAACACTCGGACGCCAACCCTCTAGTCAGCATGACGAGACCACATGGGAGCTGCAATGGTCAAGTAGTCTTAAGTTGAACTTTAAGTAGAGCCATAGCTACTATAACTCCCGTAGTTGTGACTATCTACACCTGTAACTGCCGTAGTTATGGGCATCAATCACCCTGGCAACGTGGGAGTGAAGGCGGCGCATTCTATATAAGCGTTCCTCCTCCTCCAGAGCAAGGGTTAAGCATTCTCTGTAATCATACCCCCCCCAAAAAAACGAGTCTCAAGGCACGAGATGTAGGGTTGTTACCCCGTAGGGCTGTTACCTCCTCGGAAAAGGGCTTGAACTCCTAAACATCGAGTATTACACTTGTGCCGTAGCTAGGCTGAACAACTCTTTCGTACCCCTAATACTCACTGTCAGGATCGTAACCCCGACAGACGCAACGGGCGACGCTCTCAGTCGGCGAGCCACTTGAATGCTGGTATGAATGCTGAGTTGATTCAGGTGGGAAAGGATGTGGGCAAGAGATAGAGTTTTGGGTGAGCCGGGGTTGTCAAACATAGGCAAGACAGTGGTCCAAACACTCTAGAGTGGTAAATGCTGAGTCGCTTCAGACGAGAAAGGGAGCGGGCAAGGAATAGAGTTTTGGGTGAGCCAAGGTTGTCAAACACGGAAGTGACAGCGATCTAGACGCAAAGCCCACCCCTTGCTTCCGGTTTGCGGGAAAAAAACATCCGAACCGCGCGGTCCGTCCTCAAACCGCCTCTATCCATCTTGACCGCGCTGTCCAGATGGATACGGGCAGTTTGAGCGTCCGCGTTCGAGATGCCTTTACTGTGTTTCTCAAAAAACAAAGAAAATCTATCTACTAGTATTATCCTCGCAAAGAAGAAAAAAATTACTCCCTTCTATCCGAATTAAATGACGAAACCTCTATACAATGTAAAATATCTACTATTCACACACAAATCTGTATCCAAATTCAGCCCATGAGTCGCTAAACAAAAAGGACAAACGTACCGGTTTCCACCAAATATCGGTATCCGTATATGATATTCTCCCATTTTTAAGCCTGAGCGCATAGCATGGATAAGGCACATGGTACTATGCTCGATTGTTTGCAAGTCATTTCCAAATCCCGCGACAATGACAACTCTGCACCTCAACTATGTATGTACTGACTGCTACTGCCCTTGTATGGAATTCCACTACAGTGTATAAATTGAAATGCACTGCACTCCGCTTCAGAGTGCCACTAGTTCGATTCAGCAGCTGCAAATAGTTGCTTCCATTTCTCCTGGTCGCTCCCAGGTCCTTCGCCCTGCACCACATCATTTGCCATATCAGTCATTGGAAAAAACGAAAAAGCCATATCAGTCGGAAGAAAAGGAAATTTCAATTGGTAAGTAGGAAAATAAACAACGATTCATTTCGAGCAAGGCCTGATGTGTAACGCTAGTTGGCTAACAAAATTCACGCCATGAGTCCAACTGAATAACAGGATAAAAATAAATAGACAATGCAAGCAAAGGTTTAAAGCGCAAGTTAACATCACGTCTGAAGCATGCATGAGTACCTTCACCGAACTAATCTCGTATATTTTTCCTTGGGTAGATTCAATATCCAAAGCTTGGATACATGCTTCTGCCACCACCAATCTGCTCGCTTCTCCCACAAGCTTGTCACCTAATAAGATAAGACAATCCTTTCGAAATAAGGTAATGACCAAGTGTTACGAGCGTAAAAGAGCTTAGTAAGAGAAGTAGTTCATCATCAAATGGAGAGGGACCTTGGCCTATCTCAACTGCTCGTCTTTCTCCAGCTGTAGCCTTAACAAGTGTGTTCAGGTCATAGGAAGTGTAGGGCCCATCTGTTAATCTCCCCGGCCTGCAACCAACTAGTATCATATCAAAAAAAGAACATGTCCATGAATGAGCCCATGGATTATTCCTTGTATGTACATAATATAATTAACCTGATGATCGTGAAAGGTATGCCTGAATTGCGGACAAAGTCCTCTGCCATCTTCTTGTATTTAAGCACACCAAAGAGGTTCATGATACTGCAAATGCGTACTAGTATGAGGTAAGGATAAACAGATTTATATTGTACTCCCTCAATTCACTATTATAAGATGTTTTAGATATTTCAACATAGACTGCATATGAACTGAAATGAGTGAACAAACACGCCAAAACTTGTCTACATACATCCGATTTAGAAAAATGTTAGAACATCTTATAATAGTGAACGGAGGGAGTACATGATAAAGAAACCGGTGTAAAGCTAAACCAGAACTAAATATCCAAGTAAAATGCAGAGACTTAAATTGAAAAAACAAGCATGCATGCCTTACACTAAAACATGCACTGGACAACAGTAACAGAAAGTAATTACTAAAATAAATTTTGCGTCTATAAACAGGTTGTGGCACTTTAGTGAAAATGTCTAATTTCAGGATTCACACGAAATATAAAGAACTTTTGTTTAGAGGCAATTGATGGAAGAATATACTACTGACCTAACCCTAATTACTCAAAAGTAGATGAAAGTAAACGACAATAATCTTCTCTCCTTTACTGAGAGGGGTCGGCCACATTATATAACAGACAACCTTGGCCAACAAGCTGGTAAATCTATTTAAACTCCAATACAATCTCTAAACTGAGTAGACTCTTTCCTAACAGAGAAGCTTAATCAACCAGGAATCTAATTAAGGGATAAGACTCCACGTTTGATGGGCTGGTCCACATAACAATTGATGACAAGTTGAAGCAGCACACGGTTGTGGAGGAACAACTCCACCTTGCTGCTACAAAGTGTACAACACTAGCGTTGAAGGAACTACTTCAACGTGATGTGCTAGATATCGCTCTAGAGGTGAATATAGGCCAATGTAGCAGCAGAAGTTCAGTCCAAAACTACTAGAGCACAAGATCTAGTCCAAGATCTTTGATAAGAACACCAAGTTTTATTATAGATAGTGGGGTACATAGCCAGGTTACAAACTAGAGGTGCGGACCTCTATTTATAGGCTTTGTGAAGCCTTCACACCTCAACTTCTAGTTATACCTAAAACACTCTAGAACTGAAAACATAGTATATATATTTGATATTGTAGATGTTGATATTTTTTTAATATAAATTTGGTCAAGCTTTGCAAAGTTTGACTTGACACAAATCTACTATGCGGAATAAAAAGGACCGGAGGGAGTATCTGGAAGTAGTCAAATGGGTTTCACTTCTGATTTTCTTTTTCTTTTCCCTCTCTCTATTGTTCCTCATCACAAATTCCACAACTTGGACATAATAATGTGTATCAATTGTACAATGCCATAGTTCTTCATCAGAGTTATAAGGTATACCTCCATGGTATTTCATTATATTTTGTAACACCAATCGATGACACCAAAACCAGTCTCTTGACCGTCTGTGGCATGGCACTCACAAAATTTCGGACGCCATCCCAATCTAGACACGTTAAATAGCGTGTCATCAGTAATAAGTGATAGAACATTGTATCCACACCAATTTACAACAATTGAATAAACACTTCTGGGCCACGAATGGCAAGTGATGTGCCATAAGCATGTTCATGATTAAAAAGACATGCATAATAAGCTCTGAAAATGAATGTTGAGATTTCAATTTTCTTACAATTTATTACTTATCAGCATTCTGCAACTGTCACAATTCGATATTTATTTTCTCCACAGCGGAAGACTTTTTCGTTTTTTTGAACCGGGCTAACCCCCTTTCCATTGCATGACAACGGAGATACATCAGTTCCAGAACCATTACAGGGAACAGGAGAGATTTATAGGCTCCCAGGATTATCCTTGCCCCAAATCTTTGGATTGCCATACGGTAAACAAATAATCAGTTTCAGTTTCAGTAGACCTAAGTTAAGTGCAGAATCTTGGGCAGTACGTACCGACACGTTCAGGAGTGTTATCCCCATCCCAGCGTTTTGATGGAAATGCTGTAGTCCCAGTAGTACAGATCACATGTGTAACTCCCTATGAAAATAGACCCTATATTTTGATTTATTCAATTATGCATACATAGATGGTCGAACAATTATGCATGGATTCAGCTTCAAAATAAATAAGTATTCCTCTGTTCCTAAATATAAGTCTTTTTAGAGATTTCACTATGGACTACATATGGATCAAAATGAGTGAATCCACACTCTAAAGCATGTCTATATGCATCCGTACGTAGTTTGTAGTGGAATCTCTAAAAAGACTTATATTTAGGAACGGAGGGAGTGGAAGAGAGCAACCTCAAACATTTCTGGATTCAAAGCGTCAGCATTTCTCGTGTCCGCTTCATAAACCTGTAAAAAAGGAGACTCACTCGTATAAGGAAGTCACAGTTTGGAGAAAATAGAATGCTGAAGCTAGCTGTTGATGTAATTAAGATTACCTGCAAAACACTCTCATCCTGCTTGCCAAATAAGGACGCTGCCTTTTCAGGGTTTCTTATGAGCAGCCTTGTCTTAATTTTCCTGCTCAGCAAAGATGCTACCAGCAACTGGCCTGCAAGGACAAGGATAAGGATCCTACACGATCAATATCTAGCCCAAATTCGTCAAGTAACTGTGAAAACTGTAACTGCAGGATAATAATCTCTATATATCAGACTGACATGAGATGCAAAGCAGAAAGGAGTATGTATACCTATAGAAAACTAGCATGTTTAGATCGCTTGCACAAAACTCCTGATGGCAAACAAAAATTGTAGGGAAGAGAAAGAAATCGCGGCTGCAGGTTACAGGTCAATTTCGGGTGAAACAGACGCACAAAACAACTGACAGTTATTAGGCGGGCTGCCACGCCATTTTGTGTCCAAGTTGACCTCACCCGACAATCTTGTTCCTCTCACAAACTAAAAATAGTTTATACAATACAGAAAAAGAGAGGCAAGCTTCAGTAATTTCTTAATCGAATTATGAGCTGACACCCGTCGCTACGAACTCATCCGTGGATAGATACCAACAATGTACGGAGCTTTTCTCGAGAAAAGAATATAAGCAATTAAGAGCAGCGAAGAGGAGCTCATCTCCTACCTACGCCGCCGGTTCCGCCGACGACGAGGACCAGCCTCGAGGAGGCCTCGGCCTCGGCCTCTTCCTGCTGCGCGGTCCTGGGCTCCACTGCCGCCGCGAGCCGCCACCCACCTCGACCCGACGCGGCGAGTCTCGAGGACAAGGGAAGCGAGCAAGACCGCAGCACCGCTGTGCCGCCTGGCTGCGCCAAGACGGGCGGCTGGCCGTGTTTGGAGGTTGGGTGGCGCGACGATGAGACCGCCAGCGCCGGGCTGAGGTGAGCCGTCGCCATTGTTGGAGATGAGATGACCGCGGGGGACCAGGGGAGGGGGGCTCTGGAAACTTGAGGCGAGAGCGAGAGGGGGAGTGAGATATCGGGGAGCTTGGCGGCGAGGGGGAGTGGTCCGGGACGTGCGGCGCGGCTCAACCACAACCCAATCCGGATGGGTGCTGATAGGCGCCGGCGCACCGGCCTAAATTTGAGCCGGTCAGCGCGTATCCGTTCGATAGCAATTCTTTGTATCATCGGATCTGGTTCCTTTTTTCTCTGATACATCATGTGGAAACAAAAACAAAAAAGAGAATCTCCAGCACATCCCCACCTCACTCACGCAGCCCACCATGGCCGCCCCTGCCGCTGACTTCGAAGCCCGGCTGGCTCGCCGTCCTCGCAGCACCGGTCCTCGCCGGATCCAAGCTTTTCCCCACTCTCTTTGGTAGGTGCTTTTTTTCACGGTTGAAGCTTTCCTCATGCCGATTGTAGCAAAGCAAAAACTCCAGTAATCTGTTGGAGCAAAACAATCAGCTTGATGTAGCATAAAAAACACCGGTTCCAGTAAAAAGCAAAAATTGTTCTAACAAGAAAAAAAATGAAGGTTCCAGCAAAAACAATAAATAATCTTGCCGGTTCCATCTCTTCATAGGCTGGTTGGAGCAAAAATGATTGTTGGTTCAAGCAAAAAAAGACCAATGCAGCAAAGACCCATGGTAGCCGGTGTCCGTCGCCGTCCCAATATCATCATAGCCTATGCAGCAAATTCAAATGCTAGTTCCATCAAAAACCAAAAGAGGTTCCAGCAAAAATCTGATGCATCAAAAAATCATGGCAGTGACGGCGCCACCATCCCGTCAATTGCAACAAAATCAAAAGAAGGTTCCAGCAAAAAAAGAAGTGATTCCAGCAAAAACCAAAAGAGGTTCCAGCAAAAACAAAAAATGTTCACCAAAATCAAACGGGGATGGTAGCAAAAAAGAAGAAGGATTGTAGCAATAAAAATAGGTGGACCAGCAAAAAAACAACCTGGTTCCAGCAAAACCCGCGTTCCAGCACAAACTCGTCGCCACCATGGTTGATTGGAGCTTGGCCATGGCGACTAACGAACCATGGTTGCGGCGGCCATGGAGTCATCTAGTTGCTGGTGGACAAGGCGACGAGCACACCCCTGGCTGCATGCGGCCATGAAGAGGGGTGCATCCGGCGCCTGCGATCCACCCAGAACTCAAACGAGGCCTGTTAGGCGACGATGGTGACGATTACTAGCTGCCGGCGGCCATGGCGACGAGCACCTTCCTTGGCTATGGGTGGGGTGGGGATGAGATGGGGATGGCTCTCGGTGGGTGGGGATGAAGATGCGGTATGATCTGGATGAGGATGAGCAACGAAGGGATAACGATGCAGGTCATGAGCGATGGTGGGCCCCTAACAGCCACGCGTTTTGACTGTGGGCTAATCGTGACGCTTCAATCAGCAGTAGATGAACGACCCGTGCGTGACCGGCGGAAAACTCGGCCGGCGCGCCGGGTATAAATGTTTCCCAATCCGGATTGACGAGCGCCGCGTCTTCCCCGTCGCCGCCGACTCGTGCCATCAGTCAGACGTGTGGGTGTGGTACATTTGAATCGTCCATCGGACTTTGATCCGTACCAGAGGTCTTCATCGCGCCGGTTTCTCGCCCCGCTTTATAAATAATGCACACCGAATAGAGTACACGACCGAACGATACATAATCACGAGGTAGCCATCAAACAATGCCGATCCTAAGATAACCGGATCACGCAGACACTACGCTACCGGATCCCGTCCGTTGCAATGGAAGAAAAACGAATGCAACGCATAAGCGTGCTTATAATGTAGCAAACATGGTTGCCATGAATCAGGCGAGATTGCGGCTTGACGATAGTACCGGCATGGATGAGAGCAGAATCCCAGTTGAGATGCTGAAGGCGCGTCACGAAGACATCCACAATCGTCTATGATGTTGATCTCTATGTGTGTTGTCGAAGCGAATGGGCGTGGCGCTGGGGGCGGAAGTAGAAACATGGTATGTCTCCGGTTGACATGAACCATGATTGGCCAAAAACGCCCAACAGCGCAGCATCCAGACTGTGTAATCATGTGCAGGGAGATGCATGCTAGATGAGAGGGGATTCGGGGGAACCAAGACGACTCTCAATGGTGGGTGGGTAGGTGAGAGAGAAACGAGAGAGGAGAAATGAGCCCCTGACATGGGAACATTAGTGCATCCATTGTGTTGCAACATTTATGCGGAGTTCTTATAACTGCAATACGAAATTACCATCGATCTTTTTCCACATACACGGCTTCAGCTGAAATGGCAATGCCATCAGCGGTCGTGCTCGTCCCGACGTCTTTATTCTGTCCAAGCGGCATGATCTCGACATTCGCCATTGCAACTCGATTTGAAAGGCATTGCATTAGATTATCTTTTATGTCTCCTTTGTTCCCCATGGTTGCTTTTGGAATCTCAATATGCTTTGGAAATCGTTCTTTCGATGCCGATGTTGTCCACACGCATTCACAAAAACAGGTGTGCAGTGTTGATAGAATGCTGGTGTGGCACATGTGGTACATCGTTTTCATCTTTCTTGTTTTGCGGTACGCCGTGCAAACTGTGGATGTGCAAACCTGTGATTCCAATTGACATCTTCATCAAATTGTGGTGTTGCACCCAAAAAAGACCACCATGGCACGAAGAATTGCACAAGGATGCTAGCACGAGTGCTGTCGACCATCGAGGTCCATGGGCTCATTACCACTTCAATGTTCGCAAAAGTTGGTTGTCACTAGCCATTACCAACACCAAGAAGCTCGTGACCAAACAAAATCAAGAGAAAAACACAATCAATGTCCAATTAGGCATTACACAACAAAGGAAGAAGAACTTAACTTAGGAATGCAATGCATTTCTTCATCTCACAACCTAGAAAAAAGAGCCTTTACCCCGCAAAAAATGATGATAGAAATAGTAGCTTTTTAAAAAATGTGAACGTAAGAAATCATGAGTCTTCTAACGATCATATGACTAGAAAAAAATGCCTTACACGAAGGCTTAAAACTTCTCCCACGTGAAGAGAACCAAATTGTACTGTCAGACAGGTTATCTTAGTATGTGTTTCCAGTGCATCTTAGCACGCAACATTTGACGCTGCACAGAAAATGTTTACTAGTGGCGCATAAATATGTGAATATCTAGATATAATTTAAAAACATTGCAAGATACACGGCCCCGATAACGGAGCCAGTCTTTGAAAAACAAAGCGGCACAAGAAAGAAAAGGAACACCGCAACTTCTATGCGGGTGAAATATATTAGGAAATGCAAATATGCATTCATGACCAAGAAATCAAAGGGAGTCGTCATTCACATGTTTTTCCTTCTATATACCCGTAGTAAGGCCGGGCGCGCAATGTGACTCCATGCAGCATGAGGTCTTGAGGTTGGAGAAGACTCACAGCTTCACAAAGTGGAATAGTGAGAAGATGAACCAAACGGGTGCACGGTGGCCAAAGGAGGAAGAAACCTACACTAGTCAAGTCAACCAAAAAACCAGGCATCGTCTGTCTAGCTATCTGTCAAAAACATACTGTACTGCTGTAGCGCGGGGTGCTGAACGGGAAATGAGCATCAAGTGGGAATAAACTATGTCTCCGAGGTTCAGCATTGACCAGCCCTTCTTCGTTGTCGCCTCCTGATTCGCAATCAGCACTTCCATGTCTTCCGTTCCCCATGTTCCACCATCGCCATGGCTGTGGCTGTCCCCTCCTCATCCTCCTCCTCCCGGGTTTCCCCTTTGATGAATCTTCGCTGCCGTGCGCAGAAGCGGCGGCCGCCGGTAGCCATAGGGTCGTCCTCTACCCGCACTCGGAGAAGGTCTCGTCCATCGTGAGCAGCAAGTACAGGACCACCTTCCATTTCCAGCCCCCCAAAAACTGGATCAACGGTACATATGCGCTCATCTCTGCACCTTCTTTTCTGTTTCTCCCATCTGTAAGTGCAGGTCCCATTTCTGAGGCGGTTTTCCTTTGATTTCCTGCTCTGAAATGTGTCGCTAGACATTTTGACTGTTAGTCTGAACCTTCACTTGATTGCATTGTAAATTAATGTTATAGCGATGCACTAGTCGCTTGTCTGTATGGTCCGGAGAAGCTTGTCAGATAATTTAGCTTCTTCACCTGCCTTCAATTTTCCCCTTTGGCCGCTGCAATGTCAGAAACATATTTGTTACACATTTGGGTTCTGAATTCTATATCCAACATTTCTTCATCATTGTTTCACACGGCATGGAAATCCTCGCCACCAAGACCATACAGATCCAAATGGTATGCAGCTATGTATGCATCTCCCTTACTCTTAATTATCAAAGATAAAATCAATCGTAGAGCAGTAGATGGATGTAACTAGTTGCTTCATTCATCAGGACCTCTGTACTACAAGGGCTTGTACCATCTCTTCTACCAGTACAACCCCGGCAGTGTGGTTCCGGGCAACAAGACCTGGGCCCACTCGGTCTCCACCGACCTCGTCAACTGGCTCAGGCTCGCGTCGGCATTGGACCGGACCGAGCCCTACGATGCCAGGGGCTGCTGGTCTGGCTCAGTCACTGTCCTCACCGATGGCCGGCCAGCCATCCTCTACACCGGCGCAGACGACGTGAAGAACCAAGCCCAATGCATCGCCTTCCCGAGTAACAGCTCCGACCCGTACCTCAGGGAATGGACCAAGCCCAGCAGCAACCCGGTGATCCGGCCGGATGGGCCGGGTCTGACCCCAAAACAGTTCAGGGATCCGACGACCGGCTGGACCGGACCGGATGGGCAGTGGAGGATAGCAGTTGGGGCCGAGCTGGACGGCTACAGTGCGGCACTCTTGTACAAGAGTGAGGACTTTGCGAGTTGGAGCAGGGTTGATCACCCGCTCTACTCCTCCAACTCATCCACCATGTGGGAGTGCCCCGACTTCTTCGCGGCACTGCCTGGCAACACCAGCGGACTGGACCTCTCCGCGGCGGTCCTGAATGGTGCCAAGCATGTCCTCAAGATGGGGAAAATATCCGGTGCACCCGAGCTTATCGTGCTACCGGTACACCGAACTCACATTTGTGCTTTTAAAATCTTCAAAAAATTCTGGAAAAAAAAAGACTCACATAACATCAATGTAGTTTGTCATAAAATTTCAAGTCAAAATTTGAAACATGTCTCAAAAAACAAAAATGACAAATTCAACATTGAATAGTATATAACATAACTTGGGCTCTAGATTTGGCCCATTATCACACAGATGTCAAGTTTGTCATTTTTGTATCTCAAAATATATTTCAAATTTTTATACGAAATTTTGTGACATCATACATTGATGTTGTGTTAACATGCTAGAATTTTTTCAGATTTTTTAAAATATTCTATGGCAGCCGGTGCACCGGTAGCACCACAAGTGCGGGTGCACCGGATACATTCCCCCTCAAGATGAGCCTAGATTCCTGTGACAAATACATGGTTGGGGTATATGATCTGGAAGGCGATAAGTTTGTGCCAGATAATGTCATGGACGATAGGCGTCTGTGGCTGAGGATCGACTACGGCAATTACTACGCGTCCAAGTCATTCTTCGACGCAAAAAAGGGAAGGAGGATCATATGGGGCTGGGCTAACGAGTCGGATAGTTCGTCGGATGATGCCGCAAAAGGTTGGGCTGGGATCCAGGTAAGTAAGAAAAACTGCCCCTGGTGGTTCACTGTCACTGTCAAGTTTCAGGAACTAATGATTTTGAGTGGTTTAGCAGATACCACTGTGACATGTGTATCCTCGTTTGTTAGGCGATCCCCAGGACTATATGGTTAGATGGCGATGGTAATCAGTTGCTGCAATGGCCCGTTGAAGAGATCGAGTCCCTTCGAAGAAACGAAATTAGTCATCAAGGAATAGAGCTGAAAAAGGGTGACATGTTTGAAATTAAGGGGACTGATACTTTGCAGGCTAGTTCCTTCTTTTTTTCACACAGATTCCTACTGCTTGATATTTTTACTATAAAAGTGCCATGTCAGTTAAAAATCAGTTTGGTCCTGTGGTGATTAACCAGACATAATTTTCTTGGAGTAGGCGGATGTGGAGATAGAGTTTGAGCCGGGAACCATGGATGAAGCTGATGCTTTTGATCCTTCCTGGCTATTGGACACAGAGAAGCATTGCAGGGAAGCAGATGCATCAGCTCCTGGTGGCCTGGGGCCATTTGGGCTTGTGGTTCTAGCCTCTGATGACATGGAGGAGCACACTGCCGTGCACCTTAGAGTCTACAAATCAAAGCACAAGCACATGATTCTTATGTGCTCTGACCTAAGAAGGTTAATTTAATTCCTATGGATTTACTTTTTTGTCTTTCTTGAATGTTCTCTACAATACTCACAGAAATTGATACTGTATCAGAAAAATTTCACTCTCTGTTCTACATTGCATCGATATAAGCAAGAGAGTTCAGTTTCGAAATAAAAAGAAATATAAGCAAGAGGGTTACCCTTTTCCTTGTATACAGGTCGTCCCTGAGACCAGGGCTGTACAAGCCGGCCTATGGGGCCTTCTTCGAATTTGATATTGAAAAGGAAAGGAAGATATCTTTGAGAACATTGGTTAGGCCTTTTGTCTCCTTTCTCCCCATGCACCCATATCACTCATGTGTGATAATTAGACAGAGATGCTCTAACAGCCATGGATATCCTGTGCAGATTGATCGTTCGGCGGTGGAGAGCTTTGGTGGTGGCGGCAGGGTTTGCATCATGGCTAGGGTCTACCCAGTTGTGCTGGTCGATGACAGAGGCGCTCGTATGTATGCTTTTAACAATGGCACGACCGTGGTCATGGTGTCACAGCTCAAGGCATGGAGCATGAAGAGGGCACAGGTGAATGTGAAGAAGGGATGAAGTACTTACCCAACAGAACAAATGCTATTGACAGTGGTGCAAAATTGTTACTTGACTGACCTCTAGTCCATACTGTTGTGGAACGTAGATTACTCCCTCCGCCCCGAATTACCTGTCGCAGAAATGGACGTAGTAGTTACTAGTCATGTTGTTATGGTGCAAAAATATGGTTGTGTGCATTGCATGAAGCATGTCTTAAAAAATGATGTGAAGTACTGGTGATTCGTAAAACAAACACTGTACTTGTTTTATTGTCAAAACTGCACATAATTCTCATGCTCAAGCACTGGTGCTCGACATTTATATGATGTTTGAGTTGACCTATTTCTCATCTTGTATGCAACCTACATGGTTGATCCACTCCAAGTACATGCATCTTGGAATATTTTGTTTGGAAAAGGAGAAAAATACTTACTTTATTTTTACTCCGCATCACTCTACTTGTAGGATGATCAGGGGATGATAAACTCCAGTTGTACTTCTCATATACTGTTCTCTAATAATTCCTGAGCTTGTACCTTCTTCTATTCATACTTCCTTGTTGCTATATATTGGAGATGGAGGTAAGTGAGAATGCAAGAAATTAACCTGGTGCTCATGAAGAAAAATATTAAACTAACGATTTGTAATTCGATCATTTCTTCCTTTTCCTGAGAACTAAACAAACAGAGAAGCTCGATGTGAATTTCACTCTTGGTCTCCATACAAAGAGGTACTTCATTGAAAATTATTCTACTGGAGTGCACAATAGGAATATGTGTTTCTGACCCTAGTACTATGTTCTGTTCCCTTAGTGCCATGTAATAAGTTTGATCCTCCAGCTTCAACGTTGTGCACCCCATCATGCTTTTCTA
>NC_041391.1:76468575-76670909 GCF_002162155.2 Triticum dicoccoides
TCCCCTTTTCGTTTCATGTTTAGTCGATACCACTAGTGCCTTCCAGCATGATAAAACAATATGCGACCATATGAAATAAAAATGCAATGCATATTATTCATAATGCCATCACATATTTGATTCATCAATTTTGCAATCCATACAATGAAATGAAGCATACAAGTACTTTGTACTGTTTATCTAAAAAAAATACTTTCTACCAAACAAAGAGAATTAAATAAGTTGTCCCGTCTAACAAGAACAAACTATGAACATACAATATATTCTTTTTCAAGAAATGCAACTATAAAATACATATTGTTGTTTAGCGGTATAGCACACAAAGCACATGGATTTACCATTGCTTGCAGTCCAATCCTTTGATGTGGCAAAACATTCGGAACGTAATTGCCGATGCAAAGCCCACTCCAAACCCCAGGCCAACAAATGTGAAGAGAAGGATGGCATCAAGTCTATCCTGCCACAAATTATAAGGTTCAGGAGGGGCCAATGCACTTGAAGCAGTTGAATCTGTAGTCTCACATTGTTTAGAGAGCGGATTTCCACATAGCCCCACGTTGCCTTCAAATGAACTATTGGGAAATGACAAGAACTGGTTACCCTGCGGTATTCTTCCAACCAAGTTGTTGTATGAAAGATTCAACCAAGCAAGAGAGGTAAGAGAGGTCAGCACTTGCGGGATTTCTCCTGAAATCCGGTTCCAAGAGAGGTCCAACGATTCCAGCTGAGACAAGTTACTGAAGCTAGATGGCATTTGTCCCGTGAAGTTGTTGGATGACATATTAACCCCGTGAAGCGAAACAAGATTCCCAATTGACTCTGGAAAATGGCCATCAAATGAGTTGTTTGAGAAATCGATTGCTTTGAAAGTAGTTAGAATCTTGGTGAAAATAAGGTCGGATCCCTTAAGTGTGATGGTAACAGTGTCTTGATAAAATCCATGCGTTGTGTTTGTGTAATAGCCTAAAACTCGTCCCTCCTCGTTGACATTTTCCATCATTGCTTTGAATTTATTAAACCATCCTTTTGGCAGGTGTCCATAGAATCTGTTGGAAGCCAAACAGAGTATTTGCAAACTAGGGAACTGGTTGGTGGTTCCATGGTCACCATCAAGATCCCTTATTGTTCCATTGAGCTGGTTGGACCGTAAGACAAGGACCCGAAGCTTTGGAAGAATGTCCAACCAAGATGGAAAGGAACCGCGGACCTGATTGTTACCAATATCAAGAAGCTCTAAGTCTTGACAATTTAACAATGCTCTTGGTAGTTCACCTTCAATTTGATTTCTGTTCAAATCTATTGTTCGAAACTTGCACTCCTCTCTAATATTTTCAGGGAACGTCCCGTTGAATTGATTTTCTCTCAACTTCAACACAGTTAGTTTCCCACTTCCAATAAGGCATGATGGGAGTGATCCACTAAAATTGTTATAAGACAGGTCCAAGATATTGAGATGGCTTGCACTGCAGATGGAAGATGGTACATAACCATTTAATTTATTCTTGGACAAATTGAGGTAGAAGCTTCTAATATATCTTCCAAAGTCAGGAAGAATGGAAGAGAAGTTATTGTTTGAATAATCTAATACATTCCCAGACACTGCAGTTACCGGTATTGGTATGCTGCCTTGAAGCCTATTAAAGCTGAGATCAAGAGCAGTTAGGCGTGGCATATGAACAAGAGAAGGAAACTTCTCCAAAGCCGTGAACATGTTGCGCGAGAGGTTCAAACTCTCAAGCTGGTCCTTCCAGTTCTCCCATACCCAACTTGGTATAACATCATTTATTTGATTACTTGAAAGGTCAAGAACGGAAACTTTATCTAGATATCTCAGTGAACCCGGAAATTTTGTGAGGTTGCAGGATGCAAGGTGTATCTGGTAGATGTTAGGAAGAGATTTTAAAACGTCAGCACCTTCTTCGTCGGCGATTGATAGCTTGTTATTGGATAGACTAAGAAAAAAGAGTCTCTCCAACCTCCAGAAAGGGCTTAGTTTGATTGTGCCTGACAATCTATTTGATTCAAGGTTGAGGTATTCAAGATGTTTAAGCTGAAGGATTGATTTGGGTATATGGCCAGTTAACTGGTTGTCGTTTATCTCAACAGTAGACAAGGATGAATATAGAGGGAAAGGAATGTCTTCAAGATGACCAGAGAGTTGATTGTTCTTTAGGGAAAGCACTTTCAATGCTGGAAAAGCGAACAACGATTGTGGAATTTTCCCTGCATGAAAAGGGCAAGTACTAGTCAAAATATGTTCCGGTGCTTCTGAAAGAAAATTAATACACATATCTTGATGTATCTATGAAAAAATATCAATCGAATTTTTGAAGAAAGAAGTAAATTATCCATTAATTTCTGAAACAATTCATGATTTTTAGGTGCGATACTGCGTTCATATACTCTTATAGCTAATTCAACCTATATTTCTGGGGGGCAGCCCCAGTGCATGTAGCTCCCGCTTGCGCAGGGTCTGGGGAAGGGTCCGACCACTTTGGGTCTATTGTACGCAGCCTTTCCCTACATTTCTGTAAGAGGCTGTTTCCAGGACTTGAACCCGTGACCTCATGGTCACAAGGCGGCAGCTTTACCACTGCGCCAAGGCTCCCCTTCTAATTCAACCTATATTTCTAACAAACTTAAATAACACTACTAATGCCCCCAAAAAATTAATTAACCAACATTTACAGATAAATAGTACAATTAATAGTTTAATAGAATATGTGGTTTTCCGCTATGGCTGTGTGCATCGCCTGCAGAGGCCGGGGGTAAACCCTCCTTTTCGAAAAAAAGGTAGTTTTCAGCTAAGTAAATTACTGAAGACTATGGTTATAGTAGCTGGAAATAAAGTTTCACTGTGAGTAGAAAAAGAGTTATGGTCATAAAAAGGTCAACAAAATAACTTCCTAACCAAACTATATTTCGATGTCATAGCACCGCGAGGTGTCTCAATTTGAGTGTAGCTTAATGTTAAGTGTGAACTCGCTAGAGGTGTGGTTAGGCAAGCAGTACACAACTAGAAAATATCAAGTACAAAAAAAAATCTGCAAAAATGTTTACTCTTTCTGTAAATACATGGGGTGACCTCATTGTTTCAGGTTGAAAAACAGAGTAATTTCCTTTTCTTAGCAATACTGTATATTTAAATAGATGAAAATTGTGTCAACCATGATATGCATTTAGCTAGGAACAAAAAGAAGCATTATCTGAGATTGTAGTTAGGATCTCACCGACAAGGCTGTTGTTCCCTAGCCGTATAACTTCAAGCCGGGTCAAGTTTGCGATTGCCGAGGGAATCGACCCAGAATGCCGGCAACCTTGGATACTCAACGTTGTCAACCTTGTAAGGTTTCCAATCCATGAAGGAACCGATTGCCCGGTGTAGTTGCAATTTTCCAAATCCAGCAGCGTCAGCTTTGCAAGAGTGCCAATCTGATCAGGCACTGGCCCGGCGAAACTGCAACCGTGCATGCGCAGGTGCGCCAAGCCCGTCAGATTGCCGATCCAAGAGGGTTGTGACCGAGAGAAATCATAGCCCTCGAGGTGCAGAGATGTCAGCTGCCTGATATCGCCAATCGAAGATAGCTCCGGGCCTACCGGGTCCGAGGAGCTCAACCCATGAAGCTCCAGAGTGTTCAGTGAGGGAAGCTTGCTCAGCGTAGAGAGCCCCTCGGAAATGCGTGTGGTGGTGAGGCTCAAGCTCTTCAGGGAGGTGAGGTTGAGGAGTGCGGTGTCGACGCGGTGGATCGTTGCGTCGATGTTGCTGAGGTTAAGGGAGATGACCCTTCCGGAGGCTGCGTCGCAGGCGACGCCCTCCCAGTGGCAGCAGTCTTTTCCAGCTCGCCATGACGGTAGGTTTGCATGTGTGAAGGAATGTTTGAGGTGGAGGAGGGCCGGGGCTTGGTCTGGGAGGCAGGGGACGGCGGTGGTGGTGTTGGCTGAAGCGTGCATGGAACAGGAGCATATGAGGAGGAGCGTGAGGATGTGGAGGTGGTGCAGAATGGGAGTAGCCACCATTTTGCTGCTGGCCTGCGGCTTCCAATGGTGTAGGACAGTAGGAGTATGTTCCCTTTATAAAGTGCAGATAGTGGGAACCATTTTGCATGGTCCGGGTCACGCATGCCGTGGTTGACAGGCTATTTGGTGAGAAAAATATTACGGTGGCTGTGGTGAATAGACTCAGCAGGCAGTCAAGATGCATGGTTCCTCAAGTCTTTGGTTTATGCTTGCATTTCTGTAGACATTTTCAGTTGCTTTTCCCACCTCAGGCATGTGGTAAACTTGAAGCCCACCAATAGAAACATTTGCTAGACTACCAGGCGGGCAAAAATACTCCGATCATTTTATTTTGTTTTTCGACCCATTTTCGTGAACTTCAAAGCAGAGCATAGTGGTTTCCAAAGCAGAGCATTGTGGTTTCTCTGCTGGTAGCAGGAACAGCAACACCATGTTTTGCTGCTGGAGGCTTTGTCCAACTGACCCCCAAAATGCTTCTTGTGTCACTTGGAAAGTGCACACATCCCATCGTTTTCTTACTTCTGGGTATTATCGAACGACCAAGACGCCAAGACCTGGTAACACCAGCATCCATCTTCTTTGTGATCTTTCTATGAAATTACTGCTGAGACTTGCAAGTCGTCCTACACAGGCCCTTTGGGTGTTGGTCTAAGAAGAACCTCAAGCAAAACATCTGGAACGGACAGAGAGAACTTTTCAAAGGTTGAACTGTTCTCTGGACTGCTTTCCGGCTTCGAGTCAAGTCACGCATTTCGTACTCTTCAAACGTAGTAGCTCCCGCATGACTGTTCTTTTCTTTCTGTTGGTAGCAGTTTGTCACCATTTGCCTGCGTGTGTCACTCCAAACTGTCATATAATGCGGAAAATTCTCGGTCCAGCGAAGGGGACAGATTACCAAGAAACAATTTACTCATTACTTATTAGTGTGTCCTTCGTCATCAACATACTGACGGTCAAAGCTAGGGGTGGTTGATTACACACATTGTCGGAGGACCTGCGATCCTTACTCGTACAAAAAGCATGGGCTGGTTTCTTCAGTCTTTGCTACCTCTGCTCCACCGTGTTACCCACAGTTTTTAACAAACCGATTAATTGAATTTAATAGATTGGGCATTGAGTTAGTCCTGCTATCCATTGATTAACTTCAGAATTCAAATCACTCACCCCTCTAATGATCACTAGAAAACCTAAGAACCAGACTCACGTTCCCTCCATTCACTTATACCATGACTGTTTGACCTTGTTGGACTTTGAAAGCTCAAAGCGGAGCATGAAAAGACTTTGGTTTTGTTGACTATGGTGATTATACTAAATGTAGTCCTGCCGTCATTTCCCATCAGGACTGGGCACTGATATTAGGCTTTTACGCTGCTGGCATCAGAGAGTAATTACGTTGGGCTCTGATAGATTGCAAAGAAACTATGCAATAGGTCCAAAGTTAAGCTTAGGCAGATATAATAAAGTAACTTCGACATACCAGAAACCCTTGCAGTTTGTTAGCATCGGATCCAGCCATGTTGCCCAGTTGATCCCATGTAGGCTTCCCAGAGTTAGCTGCCATTTTGTCACATGTAGACCCCCTGAGTGAGTGCAGGCTCTTACAAATCCCTCATTTTTGAAAGAACAGATTGTGACCATCATGACACTGACTGATCATGCTCCTCAGCAGAACCAAGGAAGTCCCACAAAATAGATTAATGCTCCGCTGCTGCAATCAACATGATAAGTTAGCACTCCAGGTGATCAACAATCTAAACTCAACTCCACAAAAAACAGTATGGCATACCAGATATTCTTGCACTCCACGTTCATAGAGCTTTTCAGGAATTTAGCAACAGAGACAGGAGAAAGGTTTTAGTGCAGATAACATAATTATTTCAGGAAAGCGCTTCAAGAGAGAAGAATCACAAACCCAAAGCTCAGTGAGATCTCATCCTTCGGCCAACCCCGCCATATATTTGGTGCGAGAAGCACGAACCTTATCGATATCCCCCGATTTTTTTTCAAACATTGTACTAACTGAAAAGGAAAACACTAGTGCGTAGATAACAACCACAAAGCTCAGACCAATCAGTCTGTCACAAAACAGAACAACAGAAAACCAAAAGCATACAAGAGATTTATCAACTAATCAGGCCAATCAACATTAAGCTAGTCAGGCAATAATTTTATCAACAAAAAGCATCTACCCACCTAAAAGTTCATACAAGATAATACTACGTACAACGAAACAACATTGAAGTCAAGACAATGAAGCAGCTCATTTCGACCTATTGCATCGTCGAGCGATGATCTCATTCTGCAAGCTCATGTAGAACTGTTGTTGTCGCCCAGTCATAGCACTAATATCCATATCCATTATTCTCGCATCTTCCAACCTTCTCTGAAGTTCTAACTCTCTTTCCCTTACTTCCAGCTTCTTTCTCTTGAATTCTAACTCTCTTTCTTTTACTTCAAGCTTTTTTCTCTTGTGTGCTATCATGTCTATTCCATTTGCAATCCTCTCTTCTTCTAGTGCACATGCTTGTTCAAAGTGCTCATCTTCCTTGAGCTCTTTCACGCTCTCCGCCACTCTCTTATTTGACCACAGATGATTTGCCGCTTCCATGTAAATATTATCATTTGGAGAGACAGAACTTTTACAAGGTTGTAATTGTTCTTTCTCCGCCATACTACCTATTGGTCTTTCCAAAGGCTCATTTTCTGGAGTAGGAACCTCCGCTTCACCATCAGGCCAACTTGAGTTGGACGTGTCTGGACTTGAATTGGGTGTCGTCTTCTGTTTTTTCTGAGATAACATATCAGTCCATTTTTTATGGAGCTGCAAGGTATTCCAACAATGCAAGAAAGCGAATGCTTTCTTTTCTTCTGCCTTGTACACTTCCAATGCCTGAACAATCTGTGCAAGTATGTCTTGTTAAATTACACAAAACAAATGTAACTACATATTAAAGAGATAGGTGTATACCTTATCTTTGTCTGTCACCACGCTTCTATGCCCAACACGGTCATAACATCTACAGAACTTCTCTACGTGTTCTTGAATGGTTGACCAACGCTGCAAGAGAGAATTTTGACTATGATCTGACTCGAAGTTCCTGTTCTCGTGGAAGTAACAATGCATTCTCTGCCAGTAAGTAGAACAAGTCTGCTCATTCCCTTGTGCTGCATCCATACTGATATTTAGCCATGCCAACACCAACATATAGTCTTCCTTATCGCTGAAATTTTCTGTTCTCTTGATGTTCGTTGGCATGGACTGAATAGCTTGTTCAATTGGCGATTGTTGCTCCTCAGCTGAGCTACTACCAAGTTGACGGTCATCCCAAAATGGTTCCTTGTTTCCTTGATTCAACAAGCTCCTATAGGTATAACCATCCATTGCGGCAACCTGCATCGCAAAATAATAAATTAGTTTTCTCTTGCTGCCACATAACAGACGGCACCATGAATATTTGCTGGAATAGTTCAATTATAATCTCTGTCTGTGTCCAGTTAGGGTGAGAGACACGTAGTTTTGGTGTGATAGCGTCAACTCTTATCCAAATTAATTAAAACCAAGCAAATTTTGCATTCCCCTATTTCTCTGTGAGCTCTACTCCAGGCCTTCCAGGAGGCCATATGAACCAGTAAGGGAAATTCGTCACCCTAATGGCAAAACTACCACCGAAAAAGGTCCAAATGTGTAAGAGCACATCCTAGTAAAAAATGCAGTGTGAAGGTAGGCACCGCCATAAAGCTCGCATCAACTTGTGCATCAGAAAACCTGATCAAAGCCCTAGCTGTTCAGTGAGATGAGGGCATGGCAGTGTGCCCAAGAGAGGGTGAGACGGGGGATGGTATACCTGAAGGTGGGGCTTGTGGTCGAGAGGCTGCTCCTGGAGGGCGCACTCCATGGCCTGAACCTGGAGCTCGTGCCCACAGTCCCCTCCGTCGTCCGAGCCCGAGTCCTCATTTTTTGGACTACGAGCCTCCGCTTCATCGTCAAGCCGAATTGAGTTGGTTCCAAGAGGAAATGTACCCGGACTTGAATTGGAGGTTGTCTTCTGTTTTTTCTGAGACAACCTATCAGTCCACTTTTGATGGGCATGTAAGGTATTCCAACAATGCAAGAAACCAAACGCTTTCTTCTCTTCTGATTTGTACACTCCCAATGCCTGAACTATCTGCGCAAGTATGCATATGCCTTAACAAAATTGTATGGAACATGTGAAATTACAAGCAGATTAAAGCGATAGGTGCATACCCTTTCTTCCTCCGTGATCCCGTTTTTACACCCGATCCGGTCATAACACCAGCAGAATTTCTGAACATGTTCTTGAATGGTAGACCAACGGTGCGTGAGGGAATTTTGATTGCGATCTGACTCGAAGTTCCTGTTCCGGTGGAAGTAACAATATATCCTCTGCCAATAAGAACGAACTTGCTCGTTCCCTGGTGCTACTTCCATGCTGATATTCAGCCATGCCAACACCAACATATTGTCCTCCTTATCGCTGAAATTTTTCGTTCTCCTGCCCCTTGATCTCACGGATCGAGTAGACCGTTCAGCTGGCGACTGCTGCTCCTCAGCTGGGATACAGACTTGACGCTCGTCCCAAAATGTGCCGTTGTTTCCCTGGTTCAGCGAGCTCCTGTAACCATCCGTTGGGGCACCCTGCATTGCGAGACAACAAATTAGTCGTCTCTCCCAGTGAACTGCGGCTGTGTAACACAGGGGGCACCATGGATATATGCCGGAATAGTTCAAGTGTGGTCTCTGTTTTTCTGTATCCAGTGAGAGAAAGAGATACACATGGACATGGTATTTACAGTATGTGATAGCATCAATTCATATCCAAATTAACCAGGGGAACCAAAAATTATTTGTTCCTTTTTCCCTGAAAAAGAATCATTTGTTCTTTCCCAGTTCCACTATTTCAGTAAAATTCGTCACCCTAATTGCGGAATTGGCGAAGTAAAATGTCCAAATGCGTGGGATCACCCCCTAAATCGAGAACCAATTGTGCAGGCAGGCAGGCAGGCAGGCGCCGCCGGGAAGCACGCATCAGCCCGATCAAAGCCTTAGCCGGTCAGCGGCGGCGGCGCGCGAGGGAGAGCGCAGCAGGGTACCTGCACGTGGGCGAGAGGATGTCCCTGGATGGCTCCCCGCATGGCCTTGATGCGGACCCCGTCGAAGCCCGGGGGCGGCCTCCCGGAGGTGAGATTCTCCCCCTCGGGGGCGCCTCCGCCGGCGACGCCCGCCTCCGGCAGGCCCTCCTCCATGGGCGGCGTACCCGACCGTGCGTCAGTCACACACAACAAAAACGACGCGACCCAGCTGGGGTAGCTGCGTTTTTTTTTCTCTTTTACCCCTCTTCCCGTTTCTCCGCATTTTTCCGGGGAAGCGCCGCAGGAGTACCGAAATTCAGACGCGGCCCATGGTTTCCGTTTGGAACAGTATATATTCACAAGACAAAAAAACATTCGGGCAAAGCCCATAAACGTTTCCAGACTCTCTTCCTACCCTAGTTTAGTGTCAAAAATGCTTTTATATTATGAGACGAAAAAAGTACAATGCATCGAGAATAAGTTCTCATCGTTGCTGATCGTTGGCAGCACCGATGCGATGCGGGGGAAGAGCATCGATGTGTAGAACCTCGAACCTGCAGAAGGGCAAAAGTGCTCCGCCTTGTATCGACGATGGAAAAATCCCATAAATTCCTTTTGCAGTTTTTAGGTCAAGGGGAAAATATAGGCCCAAGGGCGTCGAGAAGCGGTGACCCGGGGCTCCAGGTGGCCCCACACACTTGGACAAACCGCGTGGAGGCGCTGTGGCCCCTCTCCGGCCTATTTTCTGGCTCATGGCTCCTCTTCTTCCTGAAATTTTCTAGGTATTTTTGGAGCTTTGAAAAAAAAATCTTCTAGTACGTTTTTGCCCATGTTTCTCTGTTGTTGTAATTTTCATCTCTGTGTGTTTCACGCAAAAAATGGAGGAAAAGTATTAGAATCGAGCAATAATGTGAAGATATCGATAATAAATAGAAAATTATAATAAAAATAGTGATGCAAAATGGATGTACCGGTTAGTCCTTTGCTCAAAAAAGTTCCATGTTATTCGATAAATGGATGCGGTTATGTTTGCGCTGAACTTTTTTTTGGTATGACTTTGATAACTTGTTCTGGTTTGGTGCACTTGACTTATCAAAGTATATGCAAGGCCAGTGTGTTCTGTCATGATTCACCCCTGCAAGAGAGGAAAGTGAAGTAGTTGTCAAACCCTGCTCGCCTCAACCCATTATGTCTCATCATCGCTATGTTCTCTCTAGATGTCAGAATCGACGCAGATAGAGATCTCTAGAGAATTATTTTGAATAGCCACAATATTCTATTTGTCATAATCTAAAATGTTTTCTTTATTTTTTTGGATCATTCAGAGAAAACAGTAAAAACAAAATAGAGAGCGAGCAATAGGCCTCGGGGAGTGAGGATTCCCGACATCTTCTAATATGAAAAAAAATCATCAAAGGAACATATGTTTTTAAAAGATCCATTTATTTATTTATTTTACAACATTCATGCTCGTGTCTTCCGTCTAGGTGCAAAGTTCCATGAAGAAATGACATAATGTGCTCTTAAGGAAAAGAATCCTATAAGAAGACAATTTCCGGAGCACTAAAATTCTTGATTTTGTGCATCTCATAGAATTTATCTTTTTCCTACGGAAACTGCTACGGGATCGCAGCAACTCCTTGCGTCACGCCAGGATGTGGTAGGTGGAGACAGAAGGAAAATAGCTTGGAGAGGGAGAAGAAGTGCAGAGGAAGGCTTGGGATTAGGAATAACGATATTCAGTTTACAGATCGATGTCCTCCTTTCCTCACAATGGGTCGGCCCAGCAGGCCACTCACGCACACCTCGTGGGCACAACCCAGGTCGTTACATGCCCCACCCCTTGAGAACTAGGACGCCCTCGTACTGTTCATCATCTTGCCGTTGTCGCTGGTGCTAGCAGTGAAGCCCACTCCCAGGTTGCCATCGAGAGAGGAAGGCCGCGCCAAGCAATCTTGACCTGCGCCCGAGTGTGTCCGCCTACCTGCACCAAACGAGACTATAATACCTGAACCAGATTCAACAGTGTTGAGATTTGAAGGGCAGCCAGATCAGTGGTGCTGTCATTCTGCACTGGAGGTTGTGCTGGTTTCAGCAACGAGACGTGTACCACTGGATGTATCTTGCTGGACGCTGGCTGGGCAAGCCGGTAAGCCACTTCACCCACTTTTTCCAAAATCTGGTAAGGGCCAAAGTACTTGAATCCGAGCTTGTGATTGGATCTTCGGACTACTGACTGTTGCACATAGGGCTGAAGTTTTAGGTATGCCCATTCCCCTACTGCAAACTGCCGATCTGACCGGTGTTTATCCTCTTGTGCTTTCATGCGCTGTTGAGCACGCAACAGGTGCTCCCTAATCAGGCCTTGCATCAGGTTGCGTTCCGCTAACCAGCCTGACAGATCAGATGATAGCGAGCTCTGAAGATTTGCAACACCCAAGTGTCTGGGTTGATATCCATAGAGGACTTGAAATGGTGTTTTGCCCAGCGCTGAGTGGTAGTTAGTGTTGTACCAGTACTCTGCTTGTGGCAGCCAATAAGCCCATTTCTTTGGGGCAGAGTGTACCATGCACCGGAGAAATGTTTCCAAACACTGGTTGAGTTTCTCAGACTGACCATTAGTTTCTAGATGACTTGCAAAACTCATATTCATTTTTGTGCCAGTTAATTTGCACAGCTCTCGCCACAAAGTGCTTGTCAAAGATAGGATCTCGATCAGTGACTATCACCACAGGAAGGCTGTGGAGTTTGTACACGTTGTCCAGGTAAAGTTGTGCTACTTGGAGAGTAGTGAATGGATGAGCCAGAGGGAGGAAATGGCCATACTTGCTAAACTTTTCAATGACCACCAGAATAGTGTCAAATTTTTTGCTTTTGGGCAGGCCTCCAAAAAAATCCATAGTGACCAAGTTCCATGCTTCTTTAGGTGCTGGCAGAGGGCTGAGCAAGCCAGGTTTCCTAATATGTTCGGCTTTTGCTTGTTGACACACCGTGCACTCTTTCACATAGCTCTGAATATCTTGCTTCATAGCAGGCCAGGCAAACAAGGCTTTAATCCTTTGGTAAGTACCCTGGAACCCTCACTACAAGAAATATGTCAACTAGTGACCTTCTGTCAGTGACCCTGGAAGAATTGGTCATAGATCTATGACCATTTGAGACCAATTGGTTAAAAGCTGTTCGGGGGGCTCCAAACCCTAAACCATTACGACCATTTTGGTCAGAAAGGTCGTAATTTCCTTACACCAAATGGTCACAAAGCTAACAGGGCTGGTCCGCTGCCTTATTTCTAGTTGTTAACGACCAAAATAGATGGTCATAGCCTTGTAGATTGTGGTTGGTTGTGATGACTAGGCGCCACCTCATCAGTTTTGCCTATGTGTCATGTCCATGTGGCAGTTTTTGCCCTAGGTTGTGAAGCAACCTATATTTCTGTCATTCCAAAAATTCCCAAAAAAATCTCATAAATTTTTTGGATCATATCTTCATCAAATATGTCAAAAACCTTCCTTGCCTAGTTCAAAAATAACTCAACAATATTCATTTTCCTATTCTGTTCAGAGCAGCACTTTGTGAAGGAAGTGTTATTTATATATTCTTGATTTCCCTAAAAATTTGTGAAGACGGTCTTCTTAGTAACTGATCATCCTCAGCCAAAACTCATGCCCATTAGCCATGTGCATTTCCCGTACCGCAAATCAAACACTTGGCTGCTTATTCATGTTTGAGCATCGATCGGTCTCCTCGTGAGAATCTTATGTTATAATTTTCTTCCTAGCATCTACCTGGGGAGTGAACAACCCACTAGACATGCCTAGGCCTCCAAGAACGCATGGCAACACCACGGTCACGCGGTGACCACGCGACGGGCATGCGAGCTTATGCGCTCTAGAGTTGGGGCCCTCAGCCACCGTCCAAACCTCGATGTCTCGCCATCAAACCATGTATTTCTGATTAAATAGATACTTATTTACCTAGAAATGATTTTTGGAAAAAATAAATAGCAAACTATGAGGCACCTGCAGTTCAAATTTGACCCGCTTCCAACTAAATCAGCGGGAATTTGTCTTTTTCACCAGAGGTGGATCAAAACTTCTGACACCCAACCATTTTGTCAATTGTGCATTATATATGGCCTAGTATTTTATAAAATTGATTAGGTCCAATTTTGCAACAAATATATGGTAGGTCCTTCACAAAAAAACTCATTTCAGGCACTCGAAAAATGGAAAATGGTTTTTTCGTCCAAATAAAATGAAAACTTCCTTAGGCAACATTGTTTGCCATTCCAATATGCACCCTTGTGCACAATATGAGATCATTTGAACAAACTATGTCATGAATGTGGCCATAAGATTGATCATTTGGCTTGAAAGCCACGAATCTTCACACGTGATAGCTCATTTCTGAGAACACTTTTTTAAAATAATTGCCGTATTACAATTTTATTATTTTTCCTGGAAACTTGGTCACATATAATGACACAATGCGAAGGTTTTCCAATTTTTTGATTTTTTTGAATTTTTTATGTCTGTTTCAAAATGCGGTCAAAACGGCGGGAATGACCGTTCCTATCTAGTGGTTGAATCTTGGAATTTTTTTGGTCTTTCTCTGATTAAATAGGTACTTATGTACCTAGAAATGATTTTTGGAAAAAAAGAAATAGCAAACTATGAGGCACCTGTAGTTCAAATTTGACCCGCTTCCAGCTGAATCAGCGGGAATTTGTCTTTTTCACCAGAGGTGGATCAAAACTTCTGACACCCAACCATTTTGTCAATTGTGCATTATATATGGCCTAGTATTTTATAAAATTTATTAGGTCCAATTTTGCAACAAATATATGGTAGGTCCTTCACAAAAAAAACTCATTTCAGGCACTCGGAAAATGGAAAATGGTTTTTTCATCCAAATAAAATGAAAACTCCCTTAGGCAACATTGTTTTCCATTCCAATATGCACCCTTGTGCACAATATGAGATCATTGAACAAACTATGCCATGAATATGGCCATAAGATTGATCATTTGGCTTGAAAGCCGTGAATCTTCACACGTGATAGCTCATTTCTGAGAACACTTTTTTAAAATAATTGCCGTATTACAATTTTATTATTTTTCCTGGAAACTTGGTCACATATAATGACACAATGTGAAGGTTTTCCAATTTTTTGATTTTTTTGAATTTTTTATGCCCGTTTCAAAATGCGGTCAAAACGGCGGGAATGACAGTTCCTATCTAGTGGTTGAATCTTGGAATTTTTTTGGTGTTTCTATGATTAAATAGGTACTTATGTACCTAGAAATGATTTTTGGAAAAATAAATAGCAAACTATGAGACAGCTGCAGTTCAAATTTGACCCGCTTCCAACTGAATCGACGGGAATTTGTCTTTTTCACCAGAGGTGGATCAAAACTTTTTACACCCAAACATTTGGTCAATTGTGCATTAAATATGTCCTAGTATTTTAGAAAAATGATTTGGTCCAATTTTGCAACAATTATTTGGGAGGTCCTTCACAAAAAAACCTCATTTCGGGCACTCGAAAAATGGAAAATGGTTTTTTCGTCCAAAGAAAATGAAAACTTCCTTAGGCAACATTTTTTGCCATTCCAAGATGCACCCTTGTGCACAATATGAGATCATTTGAACAAACTATGTCATGAATGTGGCCATAAGATTGATCATTTGGCTTGAAAGCCATGAATCTTCACACGTGATAGCTCGTTTCTGAGAACACTTTTTTAAAATAATTGCCGTATTACAATTTTATTATTTTTCCTGGAAACTTGGTCACATATAATGACACAATGCGAAGGTTTTCCAATTTTTTGATTTTTTTTGAATTTTTTATGTCTGTTTCAAAATGCGGTCAAAACGGCGGGAATGACCGTTCCTATCTAGTGGTTGAATCTTGGAATTTTTTTGGTCTTTCTCTGATTAAATAGGTACTTATGTACCTAGAAATGATTTTTGGAAAAAAATAAATAGCAAACTATGAGGCACCTGTAGTTCAAATTTGACCCGCTTCCAGCTGAATCAGCGGGAATTTGTCTTTTTCACCAGAGGTGGATCAAAACTTCTGACACCCAACCATTTTGTCAATTGTGCATTATATATGGCCTAGTATTTTATAAAATTTATTAGGTCCAATTTTGCAACAAATATATGGTAGGTCCTTCACAAAAAAAACTCATTTCAGGCACTCGGAAAATGGAAAATGGTTTTTTCATCCAAATAAAATGAAAACTCCCTTAGGCAACATTGTTTGCCATTCCAATATGCACCCTTGTGCACAATATGAGATCATTTGAACAAACTATGCCATGAATATGGCCATAAGATTGATCATTTGGCTTGAAAGCCGTGAATCTTCACACGTGATAGCTCATTTCTGAGAACACTTTTTTAAAATAATTGCCGTATTACAATTTTATTATTTTTCCTGGAAACTTGGTCACATATAATGACACAATGCGAAGGTTTTCCAATTTTTTGATTTTTTTTGAATTTTTTATGCCCGTTTCAAAATGCGGTCAAAACGGCGGGAATGACAGTTCCTATCTAGTGGTTGAATCTTGGAATTTTTTTGGTGTTTCTATGATTAAATAGGTACTTATGTACCTAGAAATGATTTTTGGAAAAATAAATAGCAAACTATGAGACCGCTGCAGTTCAAATTTGACCCGCTTCCAACTGAATCGACGGGAATTTGTCTTTTTCACCAGAGGTGGATCAAAACTTTTTACACCCAAACAATTGGTCAATTGTGCATTAAATATGTCCTAGTATTTTAGAAAAATGATTTGGTCCAATTTTGCAACAATTATTTCGGAGGTCCTTCACAAAAAAACCTCATTTCGGGCACTCGAATAATGGAAAATGGTTTTTTCGTCCAAAGAAAATGAAAACTTCCTTAGGCAACATTTTTTGCCATTCCAAGATGCACCCTTGTGCACAATATGAGATCATTTGAACAAACTATGTCATGAATGTGGCCATAAGATTGATCATTTGGCTTGAAAGCCATTGATCTCCACACGTGATAGCTCGTTTCTGAGAACACTTATTTAAAATAATTGCCGTATTACAAGTTTGTTATTTTTCTCGGGAACTTGGCCATATATAATGACACAATGCGAAGGTTTCCCAATTTTTTGAATTTTTTTGAATTTTTTATGCCCGTTTCAAAATGCGGTCAAAACGGCGGGAATGACCGTTCCTATCTAGTGGTTGAATCTTGGAATTTTTTTGGTGTTTCTCTGATTAAATAGGTACTTATGTACCTAGAAATGATTTTTGGAAAAAATAAATAGCAAACTATGAGGCACCTGCAGTTCAAATTTGACCCGCTTCCAACTGAATCGGCGGGAATTTGTCTTTTTCACCAGAGGTGGATCAAAACTTTTTACACCCAACCATTTGGTCAATTGTGCATTAAATATGTCCTAGTATTTTATAAAATTGATTTGGTACAATTTTGCAACAATTATTTGGGAGGTCCTTCACAAAAAAACCTCATTTCGGGCACTCGAAAAATGGAAAATGGTTTTTTCGTCCAAAGAAAATGAAAACTTCCTTAGGCAACATTGTTTGCCATTCCAAGATGCACCCTTGTGCACAATATGAGATCATTTGAACTAACTATGCCATTATTGTGGCCATAAGATTGATCATTTGGCTTGAAAGCCATTGATCTCCACACGTGATAGCTCGTTTCTGAGAACACTTTTTTAAAATAATTGCCGTATTACAAGTTTGTTATATTTCTCGGGAACTTGGCCACATATAATGACACAATGCGAAGGTTTCCCAATTTTTTGAATTTTTTTGAATTTTTTATGCCCGTTTCAAAATGCGGTCAAAACGGCGGGAATGACCGTTCCTATCTAGTGGTTGATATTGGAATTTTTTTGGTGTTTGTCTGATTAAATAGGTACTTATGTACCCAAAAATGATTTTTGGAAAAAATAAATAGCAAACTATGAGGCAGCTACAGTTCAAATTTGACCCGCTTCCAACTGAATCGGAGGGAATTTGTCTTTTTCACGAGAGGTGGATCAAAACTTTTTACACCCAACCATTTGGTCAATTGTGCATTAAATGTGTCCTAGTATTTTAGAAAATTGATTTGGTACAATTTTGCAACAATTATTTGGTAGGTCCTTCACAAAAAAGCTCATTTCGAACACTTAAAAAATGAAAAAATGATTTAAAAGAACTCATTTCTCATAACTCTTTAAAAAATATTTATCTTATTTAATTTTATGATTATTCCTGAAAACAATAGTCAAATTTGCTGACGCAATAAAAAGTTTTTTTTTCTAATTTTTAGGTCATAATAAAATAGCTAAAATGATTTAGCACATAATTTTAGTCGATTATGACCAATTTAAATGGTTAAAATATCATACCTATATACTGCATTCTGATTGGTCCAGGGCCTCTCACGCGGATCATGGGCAAATCACCGTCGGATCCCCTGGATCCAATGGCCCGCACCAAACATGGATGTGTCCCCGAAACCCTAGTTCTGTCCTGTGGTCATTTTCCATCCACCCCCTGCCTCCTTTCTTTCCCTCGCTCTCTGCTCCTCCTCTCCCCTTCCAGATCCGGCGGAGCTCCTCTCGATCCCCTCCCCTTCCTCCGCCAGCCGCCGCACCCATTCTCTCCAGATCCAATCCAAGCCCCCCTCGTCCACCGTCCCCTTCCTCCGCCGACGACGTTCGCGCTCAAGGCCTCTGCCTCACCCGCCCTCGCCATTTCCTCCTCGGCGGGGTTGCCCTTCTTGGCGTTCGCCTCTGCGGCGCCGAGGGCCGCGCCACCGCGGCTAGGAGGGTCTCGCTCCGCGGGGGCGCACCCGCGACCTGCTCCACCCGCCACTCCCGCCTCGGCGCCGACGCCAAGGCCATCCCCGCCCACGAGGTCTGGGATCCCGCCACGGGGTTCGTCGTCAAGGTCCTCGCCGTCTCTGAGTTCTTCGTCAAGGTCCCCGCACATCCTCTCCTCACCCCCTAGATCGGAATCGACGCCTCCCTCCGCCGGCGGCCACCATGTCGCCGTTTCTGCTCGGGGTCAGCTCCCCTCCCTCCCCCTCTCTCCTCTCTTTCTCGTTGCACGGCACGGGTGGAGGTTACTGAATTGACCTTGTTTTTTTGCTTGGTTCCTTCCTGCTGCAGGGGCTCACCAAGTCGCTGGCCATGACCGTGCTCTCCAAGGTCGGCGACAAGACCTTCTTCACCGCCGTGGTACCACACCCCACCTCACCTCCTCTCGCTCATGTTCCGCTGCTGTACAAGAGATGTCGCACCGTTGTCGTCCTCCGCTCCTACTTGGCTGCTGAGGTACTCCCGGATCTCGTCCACGAATCTCTCTCCCCGCTCCGGCCCTCCCCCTTGACAAATTTCCTCACAATTCATTCTGCAATACAGGTGTTCGTTCGTTCTTCCTGCTCCAGGCATCCGGTGGCCGTCCTCCTCCTCTTCTCCACGCCATCCATGGCCACAACAAAGGTAACACTCCGATCCGGTTCGTGTGTATTCTGCTATTGTGCAGCCTGTTTGTGGGGTTGTCAGCAAGCCATGGTGTAGATTAGGATGTGCCCATTCAATCTAAATTGATGGGTTATGACTACTGGTTTCAGATCTGTTCCTATTGTAGTCTGTCTCATATATGATGTAATGCTTTGTGTTGGTTAGTTCTGCTCTGTTGTATTGATGATGTATGAAATTCACTCTTGTGCTAGTTGCAAGTGCGCGAATCTGAAAACTAGTGTGATGACAGTGACCGTTCAGAATGTGAGTCTCTGATGCGGGTAGGTAGAGCATGAGGGGAGAAAATCCTTCTGTTTGCACACTCTAAATTAGTAGTATCATATTGCTTACTTTTTTACATCATATTTATGTACGGTAAATGTCGTCTCATCAACTATGAAGAGAATTGGTGGTGGTTAGGGTGTTCTTTTTCTAGTTTTAGGTTGGGATGAGATGCATGTTTGCATGCTTGTGCTTGATGTTGATCATCTGGTGCATTAGTATGTAGTTCTCATTGTCAGTTCTTGTTTTCTTGATTCATTTATACTATATGATTCAGGTTTTATACTTTGCCAGTAGGTAGCTCATACTGCCCGCTTGCTTCTGCTTTGAATATTGTGGTCTGCATGCTTTAGTCACTGTGCCCTTAGTTCTTTTTTTTGTAGGGAGCTATGCTTATCATCAGAAACTCTTGGTGATGATGTTATTCCTCTTTTGGTTCATGTGTTGCATTATATACCACATAATTCTACACCATGTGGTGGACTTAAGTATCTTAGTGACTTCATTTGAGTGTGTATTTCTGTTAATTCTAAGCTTCTGTTGCTGTGAAAATGTACCTCACTGACCGTCTGTCTATTTATTGTGTACTTCTTGCATGAGGAGGTGACTAGTGATGCGGCGTGCCAAGCAGCAGTAGGGGAAGGGGGTCTCCTGCTCGAGGAGGCGGAGGAGTAGGGGCGTGCCCAACCGGCAGCCCTATCCTGCTTGTGGGGGAGGGGCAGGAGGGGTCTGATCCTCTGCTTCCATTGCGATCGCGGCAGGTAGCTCCTCCATCTCCGTCCCCCTCTTCCTGAGCTCACTACTTCTGCTGCTAAGTTGACGAATATGTGATGCACTTGTCCCAAGGAATTTTAGAGGGATCTGTATGAACAAGTCATGTTTTTTATTTTATTTTATTTAGGTTGTTAGTTACCAAACAGAGAGAGAAGATGAGCTCATGCTTGGATTTTATTCTGCCAGCACATGATTTGTATGTATGCAATCATCATCTTGCGTGTGCGAGCTGGTTCCTTGCTTGGGCATCGTGTCGATGACCAAGTGTTAGTGCCGATTTGTTGTGGTGGTGCTCATCTGGCCATTGATTTCTTGCTGATAATTTGTCTACTCCACTTGTTTGTTTTTACTGAAACCTTTGTTTGCATGTTTCTAAAACACAGAGAAGAACACCATGTGTTCTGGTAAAATATTTGTTGGCTATGATATGAAATTCCATGATGTGTGTGTTGTTTCAGTTTCTGTAGCTACAACAAAGTCCCAGTTTACTCTGTACTTGCTGCTGATGATTGCTAGCTAAATTTACAGCGGCGGTGTCCAGGAGGAGAGCAGCGGGCTGGAGCAGCCGCCGCTGGTTTTCTTGCTGTTTTTTTAAATGTCACAACTTACTATGCCGCTGTTGGAAATATGCCCTAGAGGCAATAATAAAAGCATTATTATTATATTTCCTTGTTCATGATAATTGTCTTTTATTCATGCTATAATTGTATTGTCCGGAAATCGTAATACACGTGTGAATACATAGACCACAATACGTCCCTAGTAAGCCTCTAGTTGACTAGCTCGTTGGTCAACAGATAGTCATGGTTTCCTGACTATGGACATTAGATGTCATTGACAACGGGATCACGTCATTAGGAGAATGACGTGATGGACAAGACCCAATCCTAAAGCATAGCACAAGATCGTGTAGTTCGTTTTGCTAGAGCTTTTCCAATGTCAAGTATCTCTTCCTTAGACCATGAGATTGTGTAACTCCCGGATACCGTAGGAGTGCTTTGGGTGTACCAAACGTCACAACGTAACTGGGTGACTATAAAGGTGCACTACAGGTATCTCCAAAAGTGTCTGTTGGGTTGACACGGATCCAGACTGGGATTTGTCACTCCGTATGACGGAGAGGTATCTCTGGGCCCACTCGGTAATGCATCATCATAATGAGCTCAAAGTGACCAAGTGTTTGGTCACGGGATCATGCATTACGGTACGAGTAAAGTGACTTGCCGGTAACGAGACTAAACAAGGTATTGGGATACCGACGATCGAGTCTCGGGCTTGTAATGTACCGATTGACAAAGGGAATAGTATACGGGGTTGCTTGAATCCTCGACATCGTGGTTCATCCGATGACATCATCGAGGAGCATGTGGGAGCCAACATGGGTATCCAGATCCCGCTATTGGTTATTGACCTGAGAGCCGTCTCGGTCATGTCTGCGTGTCTCCCGAACCCGTAGGGTCTACACACTTAAGATTCAGTGACGCTAGGGTTATTAGGAAGACTTGTATGTGATTACCAAATGTTGTTCGGAGTCCCGGATGAGATCCCGGACGTCACGAGGAGTTCCGGAAGGGTCCGGAGGTAAAGATTTATATATGGGAAGTTGTCATGCGGACACCGGAAAGTTTCGGGGGCATATCGGTATTGTACCGGGGCCACCGGAGGGGTTCTGGGGGTCCACCGGGAGGGGCCACCCCTCTTGGTGGGCCACATGGGCCGCGTGGGGCAGGGCACCAGCCCCTGGAGGGCTGGGCGCGCCCCCCCCCTTGGGCCCATGCGCCTAGGGTTGGGGGGGGGGGCCTAAGGGGGGCGCACCCCCCTTGCTTGGGGGCAAGCCCCTCCTTGGCCGCCGCCCCCCCTCTAGATCTCATCTAGAGGGGGCCGTCCCCCTTCCCCCTTCCCCTATAAATAGAGGGGCGAGGGGAGGGATAAACACCTGATCTAAGGCGCAGCTCCTCGCCGCCCCAACACCTCTCCTCCTCCGTTGTGCGCTTGGCGAAGCCCTGTCAGAGTATTGCCTCTCCACCATCATCACGCCGTCGTGCTGCTGCTGGAGCCTTCTTCCTCAACCTCTCCTTCTCCCTTGCTGGATCAAGAAGGAGGAGACGTCGTCCGTACCGTACGTGTGTTGAACGCGGAGGTGCTGTCCGTTCAGCACTTGGTCATCGGTAATCTAAATTACGGTGAGTACGACTCCATCATCACCGTTCCCTCGAACGCTTCCGCACGTGATCTACAAGTGGTATGTATATGCAATCACTCTCCCATGACTCGTTGCTTAGATGAACTCATAGACGGATCTTGGTGAAACCATAGAATTTTTTTTAATTTTCTGCAACGTTCCCCAACAGTGGTATCAGAGCCAGGTTTATGCGTAGTTCTCTATTGCACGAGTAGAACACAATTTTGTTGTGGGCGTAGATCTTGTCAACTTGCTTGCCGCTACTAGTCTTATCTTGCTTCAGCGGTATTGTGGGATGAAGCGGCCCGGACCAACCTTACACATACGCTTAAGTGAGACCGGTTCCACCGACTGACATGCACTAGTTGCATAAGGTGGCTGGCGGGTGTCTGTCTCTCCCACTTTAGTTGGAGAGGATTTGATGAAAAGGGTCCTTATGAAGGGTAAATAGAAGTTGACAAAATCACGTTGTGGTTATTCGTAGGTAAGAAAACGTTCTTGCTAGAACCCAATTGCAGCCACATAAAAGATGCAACAACAATTAGAGGACGTCTAACTTGTTTTTGCAGCAATTGTCATGTGATGTGATATGGCCAGAAGTTGTGATGAATGATGAATGATATATTGTGATGTATGAGATCATGTTCTTGTAATAGGAATCATGACTTGCATGTCGATGAGTATGACAACTGGCAGGAGCCATAGGAGTTGTCTTTATTTTTTGTATGACCTGCGTGTCATTGAAGAACGCCATGTAAATTACTTTACTTTATTGCTAAACGCGTTAGCCATAGAAGTAGAAGTAGTCGTTGGCGTGACAACTTCATGAAGACACAATGATGGAGATCATGATGATGGAGATCATGGTGTCATGCCGGTGACGAAGATGATCATGGAGCCCCGAAGATGGAGATCGAAGGAGCTATATGATATTGGCCATATCATGTCACTACTATATAATTGCATGTGATGTTTATTATGTTTTATGCATCTTGTTTACTTAGAACGGCGGTAGTAAATAAGATGATCCCTTATAATAATTTCAAGAAAGTGTTCCCCCTAACTATGCACCGTTGCTAAAGTTCGTCGTTTCGAAGCACCACGTGATGATCGGGTGTGATAGATCCTTACGTTCACATACAACGGGTGTAAGACAGATTTACACATGCAGAACACTTAGGGTTAACTTGACGAGCCTAGCACGTGCAGACATGGCCTCAGAACACAGAGACCGAAAGGTCGAACACGAGTCGTATGGAAGATATGATCAACATGGAGATGTTCACCGACGATGACTAGTCCGTCTCACGTGATGATCGGACACGGCCTAGTCGACTCGGATCGTGTAACACTTAGATGACTAGAGGGATGTCTAATCTGAGTGGGAGTTCATTATGATAATTTGATCAGATGAACTTAATTATCATGAACTTAGTCTAAAACCTTTGCAAATATGTCTTGTAGATCAAATGGCCGCCGCTCATGTCAACATGAACTTCAACGCGTTCCTAGAGAAAACCAAGCTGAAAGATGATGGCAGCAACTATACGGACTGGGTCCGGAACCTGAGGATCATCCTCATAGCTGCCAGGAAACAATATGTCCTAGAAGGACCGCTAGGTGATGCACCCGTCCTAGAGAACCAAGACATTATGAATGCTTGGCAGTCTCGCGCTGATGATTACTCCCTCATTCAGTGCGGCATGCTTTACAGCTTAGAACCGAGGCTCCAAAAGCGTTTTGAGCAACACAGAGCATATGAGATGTTCGAGGAGCTGAAACTAGTTTTCCAAGCTCATGCCCGGGTCGAGAGATATGAAGTCTCCGACAAGTTCTATAGTTGTAAGATGGAGGAAAATAGTTCTGTCAGTGAGCATATACTCAGAATGTCTGGGTTGCACAACCGCCTGTCCCAGCTGGACATTAACCTCCCGGATGAGGCGGTCATTGACAGAATCCTTCAGTCGCTCCCACCAAGCTACAAGAGCTTTGTGATGAACTACAATATGCAGGGGATGGTGAAGACCATTCCTGAAGTATTTTCAATGCTGAAGTCAGCAGAGGTTGAAATCAAGAAAGAACATCAAGTGTTGATGGTCAATAAGACCACTAAGTTCAAGAAGGGCAAGGGTAAGAAGGACTTCAAGAAGGACGGCAAAGATGTTGCAGCACCCGGTAAGCCAGTTGCCGGGAAGAAGTCAAAGAATGGACCCAAGCCTGAAACTGAGTGCTTTTATTGCAAGGGGAAGGGTCACTGGAAGCGGAACTGCCCCAAATACTTAGCAGACAAGAAGGCCGGCAACACTAAAGGTATATTTGATATACATGTAATTGATGTGTACCTTACCAGTACTCGTAGTAACTCCTGGGTATTTGATACTGGCGCCGTTGCTCACATTTGTAACTCACAGCAGGAGCTGCGGAATAAGCGGAGACTGGCAAAGGACGAGGTGACGATGCGCGTCGGGAATGGTTCCAAGGTCGATGTGATCGCCGTCGGCATGCTACCTCTACATTTACCTACGGGATTAGTTTTAAACCTCAATAATTGTTATTTAGTGCCAAGTTTGAGCATGAACATTGTATCTGGATCTTGTTTAATACGAGATGGCTACTCATTTAAATCCAAGAATAATGGTTGTTCTATTTATATGAGAGATATGTTTTATGGTCATGCCCCGATGGTCAATGGTTTATTCTTAATGAATCTCGAACGTAATGTTACACATATTCATAGCGTGAATACCAAAAGATGTAAAGTTGATAACGATAGTCCCACATACTTGTGGCACTGCCGCCTTGGTCACATTGGTGTCAAGCGCATGAAGAAGCTCCATGCTAATGGACTTTTAGAGTCTCTCGATTATGAATCATTTGACACATGCGAACCATGCCTCATGGGCAAAATGACCAAGACCCCGTTCTCCGGAACAATGGAGCGAGCAACCAACTTGTTGGAAATCATACATACCGATGTGTGCGGTCCAATGAGCATTGAGGCTCGTGGAGGATATCATTATGTTCTCACTCTCACTGATGACTTGAGTAGATATGGGTATGTCTACTTGATGAAACACAAGTCTGAGACCTTAGAAAAGTTCAAGGAATTTCAGAATGAAGTAGAGAATCAACGTGATCGAAAGATAAAATTCTTATGATCGGATCGTGGAGGAGAATATTTAAGTCACGAATTTGGTACACACTTAAGAAAATGTGGAATCGTTTCACAACTCACGCCGCATGTAACACCTCAGCGTAACGGTGTGTCCGAACGTCGTAATCGCACTCTATTGGATATGGTGCGATCTATGATGTCTCTTACCGATTTACCGCTATCATTTTGGGGATACGCTCTAGAGACAGCTACATTCACTTTAAATAGGGCACCATCTAAATCCGTTGAGACGACACCGTATGAATTATGGTTTGGGAAGAAACCTAAGCTGTCGTTTCTAAAAGTTTGGGGATGCGATGCTTATGTCAAGAAACTTCAACCTGAAAAGCTCAAACCCAAGTCGGAAAAATGTGTCTTCATAGGATACCCTAAAGAAACCATTGGGTATACCTTCTACTTAAGATCCGAGGGCAAGATCTTTGTTGCCAAGAATGGATCCTTTCTGGAAAAAGAGTTTCTCCCGAAAGAAGTAAGTGGGAGGAAAGTAGAACTCGATGAAGTACTACCTCTTGAACGGGATAGTAGTGCAGCTCAAGAAAATGTTCCTGTGATGCCTACACCAACTGAAGAGGAAAATAATGATGATGATCAAGGTACTTCGGATCAAGTTGCTACTGAACTTCGTAGGTCCACAAGGACACGTTCCGCACCAGAGTGGTACGACAACCCTGTCCTAGAAATCATGTTGTTGGACAACGGTGAACCTTCGAACTATGAAGAAGCAATGGCGGGCCCAGATTCCAACAAATGGCTAGAAGCCATGAAATCCGAGATAGAATCCATGTATGAAAACAAAGTATGGACTTTGACTGACTTGCCCGATGATCGGCGAGCGATAGAAAACAAATGGATCTTTAAGAAGAAGACGGACGCGGATGAAATGTCACCATCTATAAAGCTCAACTTGTCGCTAAGGGTTATCGGCAAGTTCAAGGGATTGACTACGATGAGACTTTCTCTCCCGTAGCGAAGCTTAAGTCCGTCCGAATCATGTTAGCAATTGCCGCATACTATGATTATGAGATATGGTAGATGGACGTCAAAACGGCATTCCTTAACGGGCATCTTAAGGAAGAACTAGATATGATGCAGCCGGAGGGTTTTGTCGATCCTAAGAATGCTAATAAAGTATGCAAGCTCCAGCGATCCATTTATGGGCTGGTGCAAGCATCTCGGAGTTGGAACATTCGCTTTGATGAGATGATCAAAGCGTTTGGGTTTATGCAGACTTATGGAGAAGCCTGCGTTTACAAGAAAGTGAGTGAGAGCTCTGTAGCATTTCTCATATTATATGTAGATGACATACTTTTGATGGGAAATGATATAGAACTTTTGGACAGCATTAAGGCCTACTTGAATAAGTGTTTTTCAATGAAGGACCTTGGAGAAGCTGCTTATATATTAGGCATCAAGATCTATAGAGATAGATCGAGATGCCTCATAGGTCTTTCACAAAGCACATACCTTGATAAGATTTTGAAGAAGTTCAAAATGGATCAGTCCAAGAAGGGGTTCTTGCCTGTATTGCAAGGTGTGAGATTGAGCTCGGCTCAATGCCCGACCACGGAAAAAGATAAAGAAGAGATGAGTGTCATCCCCTATGCTTCAGCCATAGGATCTATTATGTATGCCATTCTGTGTACCAGACCCGATGTAAACCTTGCCGTAAGTTTGGTAGGAAGGTACCAAAGTAATCCCGGCAAGGAACACTGGACAGCGGTCAAGAATATCCTGAAGTATCTAAAAAGGACAAAGGACATGTTTCTCGTTTATGGAGGTGACGAAGAGCTCGTCGTAAAGGGTTACGTCGACGCTAGCTTCGACACAGATCTGGATGACTCTAAGTCACAAACCGGATACGTGTATATGTTGAATGGTGGAGCAGTAAGCTGGTGCAGCTGCAAGCAGAGCGTCGTGGCGGGATCTACATGTGAAGCGGAGTACATGGCAGCCTCGGAGGCAGCGCATGAAGCAATTTGGGTGAAGGAGTTCATCACTGACCTAGGAGTCATACCCAATGCGTCGGGGCCGATCAAACTCTTCTGTGACAACACTGGAGCTATTGCCCTTGCCAAGGAGCCCAGGTTTCACAAGAAGACTAGGCACATCAAGCGTCGCTTCAACTCCATCCGTGAAAATGTTCAAGATGGAGATATAGATATTTGCAAAGTACATACGGATCTGAATGTCGCAGATCCGTTGACTAAACCTCTCTTGCGAGCAAAACATGATCAACACCAGAACTCTATGGGTGTTCGATTCATCACAATGTAACTAGATTATTGACTCTAGTGCAAGTGGGAGACTGTTGGAAATATGCCCTAGAGGCAATAATAAAAGCATTATTATTATATTTCCTTGTTCATGATAATTGTCTTTTATTCATGCTATAATTGTATTATCCGGAAATCGTAATACACGTGTGAATACATAGACCACAATACGTCCCTAGTAAGCCTCTAGTTGACTAGCTCGTTGGTCAACAGATAGTCATGGTTTCCTGACTATGGACATTAGATGTCATTGACAACGGGATCACGTCATTAGGAGAATGACGTGATGGACAAGACCCAATCCTAAAGCATAGCACAAGATCGTGTAGTTCGTTTTGCTAGAGCTTTTCCAATGTCAAGTATCTCTTCCTTAGACCATGAGATCGTGTAACTCCCGGATACCGTAGGAGTGCTTTGGGTGTACCAAACGTCACAACGTAACTGGGTGACTATAAAGGTGCACTACAGGTATCTTCGAAAGTGTCTGTTGGGTTGACACGGATCGAGACTGGGATTTGTCACTCCGTATGACGGAGAGGTATCTCTGGGCCCACTCGGTAATGCATCATCATAATGAGCTCAAAGTGACCAAGTGTTTGGTCACGGGATCATGCATTACGGTACGAGTAAAGTGACTTGCCGGTAACAGACAGAACGAGGTATTGGGATACCGACGATCGAGTCTCGGGCTTGTAACGTACCGATTGACAAAGGGAATAGTATACGGGGTTGCTTGAATCCTCGACATCGTGGTTCATCCGATGACATCATCGAGGAGCATGTGGGAGCCAACATGGGTATCCAGATCCCGCTGTTGGTTATTGACCTGAGAGCCGTCTCGGTCATGTCTGCGTGTCTCCCGAACCCGTAGGGTCTACACACTTAAGGTTCGGTGACGCTAGGGTTATTAGGAAGACTTGTATGTGATTACCGAATGTTGTTCGGAGTCCCGGATGAGATCCCGGACGTCACGAGGAGTTCCGGAAGGGTCCGAAGGTAAAGATTTATATATGGGAAGTTGTCATGCGGACACCAGAAAGTTTCGGGGGCATATCGGTATTGTACCGGGGCCACCGGAAGGGTTCCGAGGGTCCACCGGGAGGGGCCACCCCTCTTGGTGGGCCACATGGGCCGCGTGGGGCAGGGCACCAGCCCCTGGAAGGCTGGGCGCGCCCCCCTGGGCCCGTGCGCCTAGGGTTGGGGGGGACCCTAAGGGGGGCGCACCCCCCTTGCTTGGGGGGCAAGCGCCTCCTTGGCCGCCGCCCCCCTCTAGATCTCATCTAGAGGGGGCCGGCCCCCTTTCCCCTTCCCCTATAAATAGAGGGGCGAGGGGAGGGTTGAACACCTGATCTAAGGCGCAACCCGTCCCCTCCCCAACACCTCTCCTCCTCCGTTGTGCGCTTGGCAAAGCCCTGTCGGAGTACTGCCTCTCCACCATCATCACGCCGTCGTGCTGCTGCTGGAGCCTTCTTCCTCAACCTCTCCTTCCCCCTTGCTGGATCAAGAAGGAGGAGACGTCGTCCGTACCGTACGTGTGTTGAACGCGGAGGTGCTGTCCGTTCAGCACTTGGTCATCGGTGATCTGAATCACGGCGAGTACGACTCCATCATCACCGTTCCCTCGAACGCTTCCGCACGCGATCTACAAGTGGTATGTAGATGCAATCACTCTCCCATGACTCGTTGCTTAGATGAACTCATAGATGGATCTTGGTGAAACCGTAGAATTTTATTTAATTTTCTGCAACGTTCCCCAACAGCCGCTACCTAGTAAAAACCAACTTACTATGCCGCTACCTAGTAAAATTATTTCTGTGTTTGATGCATGGCCTATCTTACTTCGTGCTTATACATTCTGTTCTGTACCTAACTTATATTGGAAGCTGACTATTCTGTAAGATGGATCTATCCATCATTAAGTGCACAAGTTTTCAGGATAATTCGCAACTGCATTAAAAAATTCTAGTGGGAGTTATACATGTTTTCTCATGATAGATTGATCTGGACTGAAACATGATTTTGCATCCCGTTTTCTGTCGACAAATATACAAGTTATACAAGTTATATCAGGAAGTTATTATATGTGTTAGAGAAATCAGTGTTGATTTATTTGTTATTCTTTTTTTTCTAATTTTTGCATGAGAGCAAACTGGTGGAGCTAGCTGGATTATGTAGCCATGAATCAGGAAGTAGCATATTCAGGTTTGCTAATATAAAATAAATGTATTAAAAACTTTAAAAACTGCATAATAAGTGCTTGTTCATGTTTGGTTTTCTCTAAACTTTGTTTGTATGATTGAGGGCAAATTTACTTGGTTCTTTTCTCTAAACTGTGCTTGGAACATTCGTTTTTATGATCTAAAATTGCCTTCCTGTGATGATGCAGGTGCCCAGTTTGTGCTCGCTACCGAAGGAGCTCCATGTTGAAGAAGATTGAAGAGCACCAGGGTTAACACCAGGGCAGCTTGTAGAGCTTTTAGAGCTTGTAGAGCTTGTATATGTATAGAGCTTGTAAATGTATCACGTGTAGAGCTTGTAGAGCTTATTATGTGTAGAGCTTGTAAAGTATATCTTATTTGTACAATAGGAGCTCTGTACTGAATCTGGCTGATAATATTTGGAGTATTATGTGTGTGTTTTGTTTGTGCCAATTTAAATACTGGTTATTTATTTACTGTTAAATTGAAATATGAAGAATATGAACTTGCTAGCTGGGACCCACGTACCTGAACCTGACATCTGGGACCCATTTGACTAGTGGACCTTTTTTATATTACAAAAAAACTAAAACTTTCTAGCAGAAAAGGCCATGGCCCCAAAATGAGAAGGCTTAATTGTTGGGCTTGGCCCATCTACCTAGCCAAAATTAATATGAGAAAAAAACACAAATAGGCTGAATTGTTGGGCTAGGCCCATGTAGAAAATCGAATTGGACCGGGCTGAATCTTGTGCCACATCAGCTTGCCACGCTGGATGCCTACGTGGACTGGGGAGGCTGCTAGTGACCAAAATGCCACAGTAGGAATATTTTGGTCATAAACGTCCACGACCTTCTCACAGAGAAGGTCGCTATAGTCAGTTTACGACCCTCAGCTTTTGACCTTCTGTTTTTGGTCACAAAAAGGTCGCAAATGAAAAACTATGACCTTTCAGTGACCAGTAGTGGAGGTCACAAGATAGCATATTTCTTGTAGTGCCTGAGTGACCTCCCACTCCACTAGCATGTAAGGATAACATAATTGCTTTGTGAGCTTCAGTGTTATGACCTAACCACACTCTGTCCTTGTATCTGATGATACCTTGATGCAACACATATCCCTTGTCATTTGAGCCCGAGAGAGCTAGTTCTTGAAGCAATTGTTTGTCTTCCTCATGTTGTTGATATCCTTCAGAGACCACAGCCAGCCACTTAGGTGTGCAGAAGGAAATTGTATGCAGCTCACTAGGAGAAGGTGATCTTGAGAGAGCATCAGCTGATGTATTTTCCTGTCCTTTTTTGTACAGGATATTATACCTCAGGCCCAGCAACTTCAATAGTGTTTTCTATTGCATAGGACTACTGATTTTTTGATCTTGCAAGTGTGTCAGGCTCCTATGGTCTGTTGCCAATGTAAATGGGGCATGCTGCAGATGACTTCTCCATTTATCCACAGCAAGTATGACAGCTAAACACTCCTTCTCATAGGTGGAGAGTGCTTGAGCCTTGGGGCCCAGTGCTTTGCTTAGATAGGAAATGGGGTGCCCTTCTTGCATTAATACTGCCCCAATTCCATTGTTGCTGGCGTCAGTTTCAATCATGAAGGTTTTCTTGAAATCAGGCAGAGCTAGTACAGGAGCTTGGGCTAAGGCAGTTTTCAGGCTCTGAAATGCAGCTTCTGTAGTGGGTGTCCAGGTGAACACTGCATCCTTTTTGAGAAAATCAGAGAGGCTCCTGCTGATAATTCCATAGTGTTTAATGAACCTTCTATAATATCCAGTAAGGCCTAGAAACCCCCTCACTTGCTTCACATTTGTTGGTACTGGCCAATCTTTGACAGCTGAGATTTTAGCAGGGTCAGTCTGAACTCCTGCTGCACTGATTACATGACCAAGGTACTCCAACTCCTGCTGGGCAAAAGAACACTTGCTCAGCTTGACATATAGTTGGTTTTCGTGCAAAATGGTGAAGACTTGTTCCAAGTGTTGCAGGTGCTCTTCCAAAGTTGCACTATATATAAGGATATCATCCATAAAAACTAGGACACATTTTCACAGTAACAGTGCAAACAGTATACTCATGGCAGCTTGAAAGGTTGCATGGGGCATTGGTTAACCCAAATGGCATGACTTTGAATTCATACAGGCCATGATGGGTTTTGAAAGCAGTTTTGTGTTCCTCTCCCTCAACCAATCCGATCTGATGATAGCCAGCTCTCAAATCCAACTTTGTGAAGTATTTTGCTCCTGCTAATTCGTCCAGCAGTTCCTCCATAATAGGCATGGGATATTTATGTTGCACTGTAACTGAGTTGAGCATTCTATAATCTACACAGAATCTCCAGGTGCCATCTTTCTTTCTGACCAGCAGCACAGGGGAAGCAAAGGAACTGGTGCTATGCTGTATAACTCCCTGATTAAGCATGGTGGTCACTTGTGTTTCTATCTCCTGTTTTTGCATGGGATTATACCTGTATGGTTTAACATTCACAGGTTTTGCTCCATGTAGCAGAGGTATCTTATGGTCAAATTCCCTATGGGGAGGAAGGGAGTCAGGAGTAGTGAACAGTTGCTGATGCTTGTCAAGAAGTGGCTGAATTTCAGGTGGAATGCAGGTTTCTGACATAGGTTTCTCTGCCATATGACAAAGGTGGATTACTTGCTCAACTGCTCCAGTGTTGAGGAGGCCTTGTAAGTGTTTTCCAGAAATAGCTGTGCAGGAGTTGAGTTTATCTTTAACTCCTCTGAGTGTGATTATTGCTCCTTGGTACTTAAACCTCATGACCTTCTTTCTCCAGTCAACCCACATAGGAATCATTGTTTCCAGCCACTGCATTCCTAATATGATATCATAAGTGCCTAAGGGAATCACTTTGAACTGAGTATTGAAGGTGTTTCCTTGACAAAGCCACTGTAGGTTTGGCACTTGAGTATTACAGAGCAGAGTGCCTCCATTTGCCACAGTTATAGTTGCTGCAGGGATTTTTTCAGTTGTGCACTTGAGTTCTTTTGCCAAATCAGCTCTAATGAAGTTGGTAGAACTGCCTGAATCTACCAGTATTAAGAGTTGACGTTTTCCCACCATGCCTTGCAACTTAATACTCTCTTTAGAAGATGTGCCTGTGGCTGCTTGCACTAACAGTTTCATACAATCGTCACTATCCTTATCTGCAGGTGGAGAGACCATTTGTTCGTTGTCAGACTCACTAGAGGCTGATTCAGACACCTGCAATGCATCCCACAATTCTTCCATCACATGTAATTGCACCTTGCTGGGGCATTTGTGTCCCGGGCCATATTTTTCCCCACACTTAAAACATTCTCCTCTTGCCCTACGCTGAGCTCTGAGCGTGTCAACTTTGTCCGGCACCTTAGCTTGCTCTTCTGACCGTTTGTCAGCTGGTGAGGCGCCCATTATACCCTGATGCACATATGGTTTGGAACTGAACCGTGGCTCCCACTTCTTGCTGAATTTAGATGTGTCTTCGACCAGGAGTGCTTCTTGTGTTTGTGCCAGAGAGTAAGCCAAATCCACTGTGCTTGGCTGCTGCAGCTTCACAGGTGCTCTTATTCCTGGTTTGAGACCTTGAACAAAACGGTTGATGAAGAACGTCTCATCATAAGATTGATTATAGACCAGCATCTTGTGCATGTGCTCTTCGAAGAGGTGGGCATACTCATCCACTATGTCAGTTTGTTTCAGTGCAAAGAATATATCAATGTCTCTAGTGTATTTGTTTCTGTTGAATTTGGCGAACACTACAACACACAAGGCTGCCCAACTATCGACTGTGTGCATGGCTTCGTAAGTCCGAAGCCAGCGCGCTGCATTGCCTGCAAAATGCATTGTTGCAAAATCAACCCATAATTCTTGCTGCACATTGTACATCCGGAAGTACTTTTCACACTGCTGTTTCCACCATTTAGGGTCCTCCCCATCAAACTTAGGAAATTCAGACCGAGGAATGCGTGGTCTGTATCTATTGGGATACGATCGGTGCCCGTACTCCGTGGAGCGATCTGGATCTTCCTGATCATCCGAGAAATACTCGCTGGCAGCGGGTCGGGTCTGAGATAGCTTACCACCGTGTGGTTGGGGACGATTCTGACGAGGCCCCCGCAGATCCGTCACCGGCGGCGCTTGCAGGCTGCTCTGTCCCTCCGTGCGCAGCGGCCCGAAGCATTATGGTGGCGGCGGTGGTGGTGGTGGCGCAGGGCCCGTTGCTGGAGCTCTTTCCAACTGGTCCACTCGACGTACCACTCCATCCAGGGCGCGCTTCATCTCCGCCATCGCCGCGTCAAGTGAATTGCTGGCGATGAGGACGCGGCCGAGGGTGGCCTCCGTACGGCACAACGCGGCCGTGGTCGTCTGCGCAAGCGCATCGAACGCCTTGGCGGACAAGGATGCGTACTTGTCGAGCAAGTCCTCGAGCTCGGTCACCCTCTCCGATGTGGCCGTCCCCGCATCTGAGACTACAATTTCCGGAGCACTAAAATTCTTGATTTTGTGCATCTCATAAAATTTATCTTTTCCCTACGGAAACATATGCATGTTTGCGGGAAATGTTATCGGGAGACGGGAAATGTATATGGTGCGGGCAAGATGAGACATGCGGCCACACCATTTTTCGTTATATTGTTGCTTCGATATGGTTGTAAACTTAAGGCCGGGCAAGACGAGCTGATGAACTTCTGCATCGAACAGTTGTAAACTTAAGGGTACAATTGCAGGTGCTTAGGAAGGTGACTAAAAAAATAAACCAAATTTTTCTGAAGCATCAATGCCTATTTCTACGGTAGTTACGTCTAATTAAACGTTTATCCTCTACAAATAAGCAACAATGCTTAAGAAAAACTGATTTATTTCTCTAAACACCCCTCTAAACGTCTTGCATTGTTTTTTTTTTGAGAAATCACGCCTGCTTTATTCATTCAAAAGCAATTGTCATAGGTACAAGGTCTGGGTCATGGGGGTTGCCCAACCAAACATGTCTACCTATATCTAGGTTACAAGCAAACTTGGCGAGATTATGAGCTTCAAAATTTAAGTTCCTACGCTCAAAAACGAAAGAGCAAGAAATAAAACTATTATAGTGGTTCATTATTTCATGTACCAACGCAGCATTGGGGCCTCTTGTTCCCCTGTTGTTGGGGATATAACTAGTGGGTATAAACCGCCCAGGAGGAGCCTGTTTATCCACAGAGAGACTGTCAATATTGAAGCCCATGAAGTTATAGAAGATGGCTACTTATGAAGGAAATATAACAAGGGAGCCCAAAGCCCAGAGGCGGGTTAGGGCCCATAGACATAAACCGCCATAGGCGTGTAACTTGTGATGTAAGATAGGAAAGAGTAGATACCGAGTCGGACACGTTTATGAGCCGGCCTTGGGATTCTGTAGACTGACGGGCGTCAACCTGTGTATATAAAGGGACAACCCGGCGGCAGTTTAGGGACAAGAAACAACAACTCGAGAACCAAGCAAAGCAGATTCGCTCCCTGGTCATCGAAACCCCATCAATTCCACCACAACTGGATTAGGCCTTTGCCTTCACCGCAAGGGCCCGAACTAGTATAAACTCCCCGTGTCCTTTGTCCGGTCTAACCCCTTTAAGCTAATCTCATTACGATGGCTCTACGACTAAGTCCTCACACTAGGACATCTGATGTGATAATTCCACGACAGTTGGCGCCCACCGTGGGGCTATCGCACGATGGTTTCAAGTTCTTAGAGGGAAATTTCGAAGGACTCAAGGGATATGCAGTGGGCCGGATGACTAAGAGTCATCGCGGCAAGCTCTACATCGACGACGTAGGCTGGGACCCCGGCGCTGGCTCAGTTGAGTACGGGTACCGGGTCCCCTTCGGAGGAATTCATGTCTTCATTGGCAAGACCGGTGAACCGGGCCCTGAGCCAGACATCTGCGCCGACCTCATCGAGACGACTTCAGCGTGCAAGCCCTGCCCGGGTTCAGCCCGCCGTGAAGCGTGCATTCGTAGGATTCATCCATGGTGCAGAATCTGAACCGGTATCCGACGGTGAAACAGTTGTCTATTCAGATGGCGAGTCATCCACCAGGGAGACCGACTCATTGTACCAACTACCAGATGGCTGGTTCGGGGGCTGTTCCGATGGCAACAGTATTTCGGAACCCCTTGAACCGCCGAACCGGGTTGTGATCTTCATGGCCGGTACGCAGGCAGCACTCTTCAACTGCGGCAGCAATAATTTCTGGATCGGCAGCCGGGGTAGGAGGCCCCGCGCGCCCGCCGCCTCAAGTCCTGTCAAGTTTATTGGACGCCTTGGCAACACTATTGACCATGGAAGTTAACCCGGATAATCGAGATCAGCATAACGCGGAGGTCAGGAAAGTGCGAGATCAGATAGCTCAGTCCAAGGAGGACATGGCTGCTGAGGAAACTAGGATGGCTGAAGAGCGGGCCGCTTTGGATGCTCACGCGCAGCGGATTCATGCAGAATCCTACCGGCTCATGCTGGATCAGCATGCTTCAAACGACGTGATGAGGAGGCATCAGTCTCGTTTACCACCGGTTTATGAAGCAAGAAATCTCTTTAGCACGCCAGGAGCGGGAACCAATAACCCGGCAGTGGTAAACCAGGTTGAAGCACCTGGGACAGGAGCGCCGGATCAGCCACGAACGACGGACCCGCCTCAACAGAACCATGACCCGCCTCAGTATATGCCAGCGCCACCGGGTCATTTTCCTACCCCTTTGGATAACATGATTGCTGCGGCATCGCGATTGGCAGCTATTCCAATGGAAGGCGACTCTCCAGCAGCGGTTGAGACACGATGGGCCAGAGATCTACTCCAAACAGCAATGGTTCAGCAGCAGGCCTATTCATATAGTCGAGACAGGATTCATTCCACCCCTCGCCCGAGCCGGAGTTACAGCAGGCATATTGAAGAGCCGGCCATGTCAAGCAGTGGACGGATTCATAATCCGCCCCATAGGCCTAACCCGGCAGGAGGGGAGCTGATGCTCCGGACGTAGTGGACCAGGGCAGAGCACGTCGAGAAGCCGAGTTAACTGTGCAGTATGTGGCACGACAGCCTACTCCGGTTTGTGCAACAACTTCAGTGGAACCAGGGGCTGTTTTCAGCTCTTTGGGGGTACCATGTCTTACCCTGGCTTTACGAAATGTGCGGCTGCCAAGGACTTCAAGGGTCCTTGTAAAGTGCCCAATTACACTGCTGACTTACACCCCGAGTCATGGTTCGAAAGCTATGAGATGGCGATCGAGATGTTGGATGTGGACGGTGTGGCGTGTGCTAAATACTTCACCATGATGTTGGAAGGAACCGCTAGCACTTGGTTGAAGGGTCTACCAGCTAAGTCCATTGGGTCATGGGACGAGTTAAAGGCCCGGTTTATCCAGAATTTCAAGGACACGTGTAAGCAGCCCATGTCAATTGTGGACTTAGCTTCCTGTGTCCAAGAAGATGGTGAATCGACAACCCATTGGGTGCACCGGGTTTCGAAAATCTTGCATTCATCAAATCGCATCAATGCTGATATAGCAGTCTTGACATTGGAGGGCAATTGCCGGTTCAAGCCTCTAAAGCTGAAGTTGGGACGAGTCAAGCGTCACTGTAATGACATGGGAACACTTATGGCGGCTTTGGTTAAGTATGCTGACTCTGATAGTACCAAGGATCCCGAGTCTGACGAGGAAAAGCCAGGGAAGGGAAAGAATAGTGGTAACACCAAAGGGCAGCAACATAATCTGGCTGGCCATGGGAACAATGGTAAGCGTAAAGCGGATAACAGTTTAGATTTTGTGGCTAACACCAACGCACAGGATAATGGTCAGCGTCGTAAAGGTAAACCGCCCCCGCGGAGTGGAGGATCAGGTGTCAATTTGGAGCGCCTATTTAACTAGCCTTGCCCAAAGCACGGGACGCAAGAGAAGCCAGCTACGCACCTCTGGAAGGATTGCTTCATTATGCGGGAGTTCAAAAACTCAGATCTTTTCCGATATGATTAGGGACCGTCCAGCGGTTCAGGTCCCGGGTCTCATGGGTCGGGTTACGGCGGAGGCGGTTCAAGATCGGGATTCCAAGGTAACCCGGGCAATCAAAACAACCAGGGTGGTTACAGTCAGCAGAATAATCAGGGAAATTAGCAACAGTCGGGTTATCAGAGCCATCCGAAGTAGTTGAATAGTGGGCGTTATCATATCTTCACCACTAGCCTGTGCAAGCGCGATCAGAAGCTTCATAAAAGGGTAGTGAACTCCATTGAACCGGCGGTGCCCCGCTACTTGCGCTGGTCTGAACAGCCCATTGTGTGGAGTCGAGAGGATCATCCGCCCCGGGTTGATAATCCGGGTCATCTAGCGTTGGTTGTGGCGCCTCAGGTCGGAGGTTATAAGTTCATCAAGGCACTCATGGATGGAGGGAGCAGTATCAACATCCTGTATTATGAAACCTTCCGTCGCATGGGACTGACAGATAAAAATCTCATACCATCAAACACTGTTTTTCATGGTGTGGTACCTGGTAAATCGGCATACTCGGTTGGTAAGATAGCTCTGGAGGTCGTGTTTGGATATGATCGTGATTCCAGATCAGAAACCTTAACCTTTGAAGTGGTGAAAATCCAGAGCCCATATCATGCCCTGTTTGGATGGCCGGCTTATGCTAGGTTCATGGTAAGACCCTGTTATGTTTATCTGCAGCTCAAGATGCCGGTTCATAAGGGGACCATTATGGTACATGGGAGCCGCAAGGTCGCTTTGGAGTGTGAAGAAGGTGATGCAGCCTATGCTGAGTCGGTTTGTGCAGCAGAGGAGTTGAAATTCTACAAGGACAATGTTGATCCGGCGGATATGACTTCTTTGGAGAAGCCAACTACAGAGCATGACCCAGCCCTGAAGTTTAAATCGGCTGATGAGACTAAGCTGGTTGATTTTGTTCCTGGCGATTCATCCAAGCAGTTTAGTATCTGCATTAACCTGGATCCGAAATAGGAAAGCGCGCTCATCGAGTTCATCCGTGAGAACCGGGACATCTTCGCATGGAAACCTTCTGACATGCCAGGTGTACCGAGGGAACTCGCTGAGCACACTCCCAATATTGATCCCAAGTTTAAACCGGTCAAGCAGTTTCTTTGCCGCTTCAATGAAGAAAGGCGCAAGGCTATTGGTGAGGAGGTAGCCCGGCTCTTGGCAGCAGGGTTTACCATTGAAGTTTTTCATCCAAAGTGGCTGGCTAATCCGGTGCTGGTACTTAAGAAGAACGGCACTTGGTGCATGTGTGTGGATTACACGGATTTGAACAAGGCTTGTCCGGCTGATCCTTTTTCTCTCCCTCGTATTGATCAGATCATTGATGCTACGATGGGTTGTGAGCGCTTGAGTTTTTTGGATGCTTATTCTAGTTATCATCAGATCAAGATGGAAGTTAAGGACCAGGAGAAAACAGCTTTTATAACTCCCTTTGGAGACTTCTGCTATGTATCTATGCCTTTTGGGCTCAAGAGTGCCCAGGCAACTTATCAACTGTGTGTGCAGAGTTGTCTTCATGATCAAATTCGGCTCAATGTTCATGCTTATTGGATAATATTGTGGTGAAGTCCAGGAAGAAGGAGACACTGATAGATGATTTGAAGGAAACCTTTGATAGTCTCCGGGTTTATAAGATGATGCTTAACCCGGCCAAGTGCGTCTTCGGTGTTCCGGTAGGCAAACTTTTGGGTTTTCTAGTGTCCAACAGGGGCATTGAAGCTAATCCGGAAAAGATCAAAGCTATTACATATCTGGCTAAACCAAGGTGTATCAACGACATTCAACGTCTGGCAAGTCGAATTGCAGCACTGAGCTGGTTTATCAGCTGGTTGGGAGAGAAGGCTATCCCTCTATATCAGATGATGAAAAAGAAAGACAACTTTGTCTGGAGTGATGCTGCTAATGCGGCGTTTGAGGACTTGAAGAAGCAGTTAGCCGAGCCACCTGTCATTGCTGCTCCAGTCGATAAAGAGTTGTTGTTGTTATATGTGGATGCCAATGCCCGGGCTATCAGTGTGGCCATTGTAGTAGAGCGCAAGGAGGCTAGGAAGAAGTATCTAGTTCAATGGTCGGTTTATTATATCAGTGAGGTGTTCATTGAGTCGAAGCAGAGATATCCACATTGGCAGAAGCTTGTGTATGGGGTTTTTATGGCGAGTCGGAAGCTTAAGCAATACTTTCAGGGCCATCCGATCACGGTGGTCAGTTCCGCTCCTTTGAAAGATATCATCCAAAACAGGGAGGCAACTGGCTGGGTTGCTAAGTGGGCTATTGAGCTTGGACCTCATGGGTTGAAATACATGCCTCAAACGGCTATCAAGTCTCAGGCGCTCGTGGACTTCAGCAATGACTAGACAGAGTTGCAGGCACCAAAGGATAAACCAGATAACACATACTGGACTATTCACTTCGACGGGTCTAGGCAATTGGAGGGCTCGGGGTGTGACACCCGGATAATTAAGCTACAGTAATCCCATGTTAAGGGTGCCATGTCATCACATTACTGTTGCTAATCCTCACTTGATCCAAATCACTTGTCAAATTCATATTCAAATTATGAGTGGAATTCAAAATTTCTCAAACATGAAAACTAAAATGTTCTTCATGTGCCAAATAATCCATAACTAATATTGGTTGTGAACCAACATTTTTGTAAATGTCTAAGTGCCCTAAACCACTTTAAAACAGTGGCTAAGACTATAGTTTAAATGCCTTTTTTAAATTATGAAGGTTGCACACTATTTCAAAAGCCTCATAATCTTTTTGTGGCAGTGCCCAATACTTTCTTTGAAATTGTTTTGGCCACTGGCATATTTTTGCAAAGTCAATTGTGGCTAAAAGAAAATGCAAAAGCTATTGAAAAAATAGTAAAAGAAAAGGGAAAAAGGGAAAAGGAGAAAGCCCCTGCCCCACTTGGGCTTCGGCCCATCCAGCAAGCCCACCTATCTCGGCCGGTCGACTCCTTTCCCTGTACAGCCGACCGGGGCAATCCCGTTCGTCCCCGTCGGACCGGGCGCACCTCCCAGCACTGCCACGCTGACGGGGAGGGATAAGGACGCTGCTCCCCGCCTCCTCGGTCCCTACTCCCCCCACTCACCTCGCCCTCTGCCTCCCTCTCCTCCTCCCTCTCACCCAGATCCCCTTTTCCTCCACCGCATCGAGCACCTTCATCGCCATGTCGTCGCTGTAAATGTAACCTTCATGGCCACCGTCCGCCCCACGCTGCGCCACCATGCCCCCTCGCTCCGCCGGCATCGACTGCACCTCATCGACGAGCCCCAAGATGCCAGGGACCGCCTACGCCTCTGCCCCGGGTCGTCTTCTTCCTCGGCTCGCCTCCGTCTTCTTCAACACTGGCGCCCACTACAGCAACTAAGCCCCCCACCGGGCCATCGTGAGCCTCCCCGGTGAGCACCGCACGTCCTCCCCCTTCCCTACTCCCTTCGTCCTTGTAGCCTTGCTAGCCGCCATGGCCATAGGTCGTCTTTGCCGCTCCGATTCGTCGCCTCCAAGCCGTCCCCGGCCTCCTTGATACGTCAATTTTGCATCATGCTTTTATATCAATATTTATTGCATTATGGGTTGTTATTACACATTATGTCACAATACTTATGGCTATTCTCTCTTATTTTACAAGGTTTATCATGAAGAGGGAGAATGCCGGCAGCCGGGATTCTGTCTGGAAAAGGAGCAAATATTGGAAACCTATTCTACACAGCTCCAAAAGTCCCGCAACTCCATGAAAGTTATTTTTGGATTTAATAAGAATTGTTGGGCAAAGGAAGTACCGGAGGGGGCCCACACCCTGGCCAGGAGGGTGGGGGGGCGCCCTCCCCTACTGGGTGCGCCCCCTGTCTCTTGGGCCCCCTGGTGGCCCTCCAGTGCCCATCTTCTGCTATATGAAATCTCTTATCCTGGAAAAAATCATAAGCAAGCTCACGGGACGAAACTCCACCGCCACGAGGCGAAACCTTGGCGGAACCAATCTAGGGCTCCAGCGGAGCTGTTCTACCAGGGAAAGTTCCCTCCAGGAGGGGAAATCATCACCATCATCATCACCGACGATCCTCTCACCGAGAGGGGGTCAATCTCCATCAACATCTTCACCAGCACCATCCCATCTCAAAACCCTAGTTCATCTCTTGTATCCAATCTTGTATCAAAACAACAAATTGGTACCTGTGGGTTGCTAGTAGTGTTGATTACTCCTTGTAGTTGATGCTAGTTGGTTTATTCCGTGGAAGATCATATGTTCAGATCCTTAATGCATATTAATACCCCTATGTTATGAACATGAATATGCTTTGTGAGTAGTTACGTTTGTTCCTGAGGACATGGGTGAAGTCTTGCTATTAGTAGTCATGTGAATTTGGTATTCATTCGATATTTTGATGAGATGTATGTTGTCTCTCCTCTAGTGGTGTTATGTGAACGTCGACTACATGACACTTCACCATTATTTGGGCCTAGAGGAAGGCATTGTGAAGTAATAAGTAGATGATGGGTTGCTAGAGTGACAGAAGCTTAAACCCTAGTTTATGTGTTGCTTCGTAAGGGGCTGATTTGGATCCATATGTTTCATGCTATGGTTAGGCTTACCTTAATACTTCTTTTGTAGTTGCGGTTGCTTGCAATAGGGGTTAATCATAAGTGGGATGCTTGTTCAAGTAAGGACAGTACCCAAGCACCGGTCCACCCACATATCAAACTATCAAAGTGCCGAACGAGAATCATATGAGCGTGATGAAAACTAGCTTGATGATAATTCCCATGTGTCCTCGGGAGCGCTTTTCTCATTATAAGAAATTGTCCAGGCTTGTCCTTTGGTACAAAAAGGATTGGGCCACCTTCCTGCACCTCATTTAGTTTCATTACTTGTTACTCGTTACAAATTATCTTATCACAAAACTATCAATTACCTATTTCTGTGCTTGCAGAGAATACCTTACTGAAAACCGCTTGTCATTTCCTTCTGCTCCTCGTTGGGTTCGACACTCTTACTTATAGAAAGGACTACGATAGATCCCCTATACTTGTGGGTCATCAAGACTCTTTTCTGGCACCGTTGCCGGGGAGTGAAGCACCTTTGGTGAGTGGAACTTGGTAAGGAAACATTTATATAGTGTGCTGAAATTTTCTGTCACTTGTTACTATGGAAACTAATCCTTTGAGGGGCTTATTCGGGTATCTTCGCCCCGACCAGTAGAGCAAAGAGTTTCTCCTCAACCTACTGAACCTACTGAAAATGTGTACTTTGAAATTCCTCCGGGTATGATAGAGAAACTGCTAGCTAATCCCTTTGTAGGAGACGGAACATTGCATCCCGATTTACACATTATCTTTGTGGATGAAGTTTGTGGATTATTTAAGCTTGCAGGTATTCCCGATGATGTTGTCAAGAGGAAGGTCTTCCCCTTATCTTTGAAGGGAGATTCATTGACATGGTATAGGCTATGTGGTTATACGGGATCTTGGAATTATAAACGACTGAAGTTTGAATTTTACCAGAAGTTCTATCCTATGCATCTTGTTCATCATGATCGTAATTACATATATAATTTTTGGCCTCGCGAAGGAGAAAGCATCGCTCAAGCTTGGGGGAGGCTTAAGTCAATGTTATATTCATGCCCCAATCATGAGCTCTCAAGAGAAATGATTATTCAAAAAAAATTGCTCGGCTTTCTCTGAGTGATCGCACCATGCTCGATACTTCTTGTGTTGGTTCTTATATGCTGAAGACTACTGAATTCAAGTGGGAATTATTGGAAAGAATTAAACGCAACTCTGAAGATTGGGGTTCCGGCGATGGTAAGGAGTCAGGTATAACACCTAAGTTTGATTGTGTTAAATCTTTTATGGATACCGATGCTTTTTGTGGATTTAGCGCTAAATATGGACTTGACTCTAAAATAGTAGCTTCCTTCTGTGAATCTTTTGCTGCTCATGTTGATCTCCCTAAGGAGAAGTAGTTTAAATATAATCCTCCCGTTGAAGTTAAAGTAGTTGCACCTGTTATAGTTGAAGAAAAAACTATCACTTATAATGATCCTATTGTTCCTACTACTTATGTTGAGAAACCACCTTTTCCTGTTAGAATGAAGGATCATGCTAAAGCTTCAACTGTTGTTCGTAAGAGTAATACTAGAACATATACACCTCCTGAGCAAATTAAAGTTGACCCTAGTATTGCTATGGTTAAAGATCTCTTGGATGATAATATAGATGGGCATGCTATTTACTTCTGTGGTGAAACTGCTAATATTGTTAAACCAGATGCTAAAATACATAGACCTGTTGTAGGCATGCCTATTATTTCTGTTAAAATAGGAGATCATTGTTATCATGGCTTATGTGATATGGGTGCTAGTGCTAGTGCAATACCCCATTCCTTATATAAAGAAATTATGCATGATATTGCACATGCTGAGATAGAAGAAATAGATGTTACAATTAAGCTTGCCAATAGAGATACCATTTCACCAGTTGGGATTGTTAGAGATGTTGAAGTCTTGTGTGGGAAAGTTAAATACCCTGCTGATTTCCTTGTTCTGGGTTCCCCACAAGATGACTTTTGTCCCATTATATTTGGTAGACCCTTCTTGAATGCTGTTAATGCTAGGATCGATTGCGAAAAGGATGTTGTCACGATTGGCTTGGATGATATGAATCATGAGTTTAATTTTGCTAAATTTCATAGACAACCCCGTGATAAAGATTTGCCTAGTAAGGATGAAATTATTGGTCTTGCTTCTATTGCTGTGCCTCCTACTGATCCGTTAGAACAATATTTGCTAGACCATGAAAATGATATGTTTATGAATGAAGGAAGGGAAATAGATAAAGTATTCCTTCAACAGGGTCCTATTTTGAAACACAATTTGCCTGCTGAAATCCTAGGGGATCCTCCTCCACCCAAGGGTGATCTCGTGTTTGAGCTAAAACCATTACCTGATAATCTTAAATATGCTTATCTTGATGAAAAGAAGATATATCTTGTTATTATTAGTGCTAACCTTTCAGAGCAGGAAGAGGAAAGATTATTGAAAACTCTGAAGAAGCACTGTGCTGCTATTGGATATACTCTGGATGATCTTAAGGGAATTAGTCCCACTCTATCCCAACATAAAATTAAATTGGACGAAGGTTCCAAACCAGTTAGAGATCATCAACGACGATTAAATCCTAAGATGAAAGAAGTGGTAAGAAAGGAGATACTAAAGCTCCTTGAGGCAGGTATAATTTATCCCGTTGCTGATAGTGATTGGGTAAGTCCTGTCCATTGTGTTCCTAAGAAGGGAGGTATTACTGTTGTTCCTAATGATAAATATGAATTGATTCCGCAAAGAATTATTACAGGTTATAGGATGGTAATTGATTTCCGTAAATTAAATAAAGCTACTAAGAAAGATCATTACCCTTTACCTTTTATTGATCAAATGCTAGAAAGACTATCCAAACATACACATTTCTACTCTCTAGATGGTTATTCTGGTTTCTCTTAAATACCTGTGTCAGCGGAAGATCAATCAAAAACTACTTTTACTTGCCCTTTCGGTACTTTTGCGTATAGACGTATGCCTTTTGGTTTATGTAATGCACCTGCTACCTTTCAAAGATGCATGATGGCTATATTCTCTGACTTTTGTGAAAAGATTTGTGAGGTATTCATGGATGACTTCTCTGCTTATGGATCCTCTTTTGATGATTGCTTGAGCAACCTTGATCGAGTTTTGCAGAGATGTGAAGACACTAGTCTCATCCTGAATTGGGAAAACTGTCACTTTATGGTTAATGAAGGCATTGTCTTGGGGCATAAAATTTCTGAAAGAGGTATTGAAGTTGACAAAGCTAAAGTTGATGCTATTGAAAAGATGCCATGTCCCACGGACATTAAAGGTATAAGAAGTTTCCTTGGTCATGCCGGTTTTTATAGGAGGTTCATTAAGGACTTCTCTAAAATCTCCAGGCCTCTGACTAATTTATTGCAAAAAGATATTCCTTTTGTCTTTGATGATGATTGTGTAGAAGCATTTGAAATACTTAAGAAAGCATTGATCACTACACCTATTGTTCAACAACCTGATTGGAATTTACCCTTTGAAATTATGTGTGATGCTAGTGATTATGTTGTAGGTGCTGTTCTAGGGCAGAGAGTCGATAAGAAATTAAATGTTATTCAATATGCTAGTAAGACTCTTGATACTGCCCAGAGAAATTATGCTACTACTAAAAAAGAATTCTTGGCAGTTGTATTTGCTTGTGATAAGTTCAGACCTTACATTGTTGATTCTAAAGTTACTATTCACACTATCATGATGCTATTAAATATCTTATGGAAAAGAAAGATGCTAAACCGAGACTTACTAGATGGGTTCTCTTGATTCAAGAATTTGATTTGCATATTATTGATAGAAAGGGAGCTGAGAACCCCGTTGCAAACAACTTGTCTAGGCTAGAGAATGTTCTTGATGACCCACTACCTATTGATGATAGCTTTCCTGATGAACAATTAGCAGTCATTAATGCTTCTCGTACTGCTCCTTGGTACGCTGATTATGCTAATTACATTGTTGCTAAATTTATACCACCTAGTTTCACATACCAGCAAAAGAAAAAGTTCTTTTATTATTTAAGACATTACTTCTGGGATGACCCACACCTTTATAAATAAGGAGTAGATGGTGTTATTAGACGTTGTGTACCTGAGCATGAACAGGAACAGATCCTACGCAAGTGTCACTCCGAACCATATGGAGGACACCACGCTGGAGACAGAATTGCACATAAGGTATTGCAATCCGGTTTTTATTGGCCTACTCTCTTCAAAGATGCTCGTAAGTTTGTCTTGTCTTCTGATGAATGTCAAAGAATTGGTAATATTAGTAGACGTCAAGAAATGCCTATGAATTATTCTCTTGTTATTGAACCATTTGATGTTTGGGGCTTTGATTATATAGGACCTTTTCCTGCCTCTAATGGATATACACATATTTTAGTTGCTGTTGATTATGTTACTAAGTGGGTAGAAGCTATTCCAACTAGTAGTGCTGATCATGACACCTCTATTAAGATGCTTAAAGAAGTTATTTTTCCAAGGTTTGGAGTCCCTAGATATCTCATGACTGATGGTGGTTCACATTTTATTCATGGTGCTTTCCGTAAAATGCTTGCTAAGTATGATGTTAATCATAGAATTGCATCTCCTTATCACCCACAGTCTAGTGGTCAAGTAGAGTTGAGCAATAGAGAGCTCAAATTAATTTTGCAAAAGACTGTTAATAGGTCTAGAAAGAATTGGTCCAAGAAACTTGATGATGCATTATGGGCCTATAGAACTGCATATAAAAATCCTATGGGTATGTCTCCGCATAAGATGGTTTATGGCAAAGCATGTCACTTACCTCTTGAACTTGAACATAAAGCATATTGGGCTATTAAAGAGCTCAATTATGACTTCAAACTTGCCGGTGAGAAGAGGTTATTTGATATTAGCTCACTTGATGAATGGAGAACCCAAGCCTATGAAAATGCCAAGTTGTTTAAAGAAAAGGTTAAAAGATGGCATGACAAAAGAATACAAAAGCGTGAGTTCAACGTAGGTGATTATGTGTTGCTATTTAACTCTCGTTTAAGATTTTTTGTAGGAAAAATTCTCTCTAAATGGGAAGGTCCTTACGTTATCGAGGAGGTCTATCGTTCCGGTGCCATAAAAATCAACAACTTCGAAGGCACAAGTCTGAGGGTGGTGAACGGTCAAAGAATCAAACATTATATCTCAGGTAACCCTATTAATGTTCAAACTAATATTATTGAGACCATAACCCCGGAGGAATACATAAGGCACACTTTCCAGAACGTTTCAGACTCCGACAAGGAATAGGTATGTGGTACGGTAAGTAAACCGACTCCAAAACAAATCTAATGGCAATTTCTCTCAGTTTTGGAATATTTAAGAATTTTGGAAAGCAAGAAGTAATCCAGGAAGGACACGAGGCCTCCAAGAGGGTGGAGGGCGCGCCCCCCTATCTTTTGGACACCTCGTGTGCCTCCCGGACTCCATTTTCTTGCACATTACGTATCTTGGTCGGTAAAAATTCATTATATAATCACCTGAAGGTTTTGACCACCGTATCACGCAAAAATCTTCTGTCTTTGTTTCGAGTTGTTTTTCTGACAGATCTAGAGCATCATGACGTCACCCTCCTCCAACAATGAAGACAAGGATGCTTGGCTATTGAAGATAGAGCTGAAAAGAGAAGAACCGGAGGAGATCAACAAGGATGAAGGGATCAAGAAGGACATGGAGGATCAAGCTCTGGCGGCGAAAGAAGAAAACATCCCTCAACCTTTACCTAACCTCTTTACCCCAACTGAGATTGAAGCTTTCAAGATGATTGAGTTAGCTCGTATACAAAACAAGCATCTCACACAGGAGAATATTTTATTGAAGGATCATATCGTCGCACTCAAGGGCATTATCCGCAAATTGGAGGAGCTTTTACGCTCAATGTGCGATTATCCACCATCGTCATCACCGCCTTCATCACCTTCGAGGACATAATCACATGGGTTTGGGCACTCCCCTTGGCAACTGCCAAGCTTGGGGGAGGTGCCCCGGTATCGTATCACCATCACACTCCTATCTTTACCGTTTTACTTAGTTCGATCCTTTTAGTAATATCTTGATCTAGTAGAATAAAGTTTTCGTATGAATTAGTTTTGAGTTTTGCCTTGTGATCCCTTTATGTAATCGAGTCCGTGAGCTATCTATAATAAAGATTAGTGTTGAGTCAAGGGCTTTGCTATCTTGCTATGATCTTGAGAAAATAGAAAGAATAAAAAGAATAAAAGAGCTCATATTGATCTTATGGATAGTAACGACTTCACATATAAAGAGTATGAGGCATAAAAACTGTTGAGAGTTGACAAACGTAGTTTTGGTCATCGTTGCAATTAATAGGAAGTAATAAGGAAGGAGAGGTTTTCACATATAAATATACTATCTTGGACATCTTTTATGATTGTGAGCACTCATTAAAGTATGACATGCTAAAGAGTTGATGTTGGACAAGGAAGACAATGTAATGGTTTATGTTTTCCCACATCTCAGTTAAAGTATATTATCATGGATCATTCAACATGTTGAGCTTGCCTTTCCCCCTCATGCTAGCCAAAAATTCCTTGCACCAAGTAGAGATACTACTTGTGCTTCCAAATATCCTTAAACCCAGTTTTGCCATGAGAGTCCACCATAACTACCTATGGATTGAGTAAGATCTTTCAAGTAAGTTGTCATTGGTGCAGGCAATAAAAATTGCTCTCTAAATATGCATGACTTATTAGTGCGGAGAAAATAAGCTTTATACGATCTTGTTATGGAAGCAATAAGAGCGACGGACTGCATAATAAAGGTCCATATTCAAGTGGAAATATAAAGTGATGTTCTTTCGCATGAAGATTTTATGCATCCAACCCTAAAAGAACATGACAACCGCTGCTTCCCTCTGCGAAGGGCCTATCTTTTACTTTATGTCTTACTTTATGCAAGTGTCAAGGTGATCTTCACCTTTCCCTTTTTCATTTTATCCTTTGGCAAGCACCTCATGTTGGAAAGATCCTGATATATATATCCAATTGGATGTAAGTTAGCATGAACTATTACTGTTGACATCACCTAAAGGTGAATACGTTGGGAGGCAAATTTATAAGCCCCTATCTTTCTCAATGTCCGATTAAAACTCATAACCATAAGTATTGCGTGAGTGTTAACAATTGTAGAAGACTATATGATAGTTGAGTATGTGGACTTGCTGAAAAGCTCTATTCTTGACTCTTTCTGATGTTATGATAAATTGCAATTGCTTCAATGACTGAGATTATAGTTTCTTAGTTCCCAATGAAGCTTATGTTCCATACTTGACATTGTGAATAAATTATTACTTGAGCATAAGAAATCATATGACAAAATCTATATATGTTGCTGTTATAAGAATGATCATGATGCCTTCATGTCTGTATTTTATTTTTATCGACGCCTCTATCCCTAAACATGTGGACATATTTTTCGATTTCGGCTTCCGCTTGAGGACAAGCGAGGTCTAAGCTTGGGGGAGTTGATACGTCCATTTTGCATCATGCTTTTATATCAATATTTATTGCATTACGGGCTATTATTACACATTATGTCACAATACTTATGGCTATTCTCTCTTATTTTACAAGGTTTATCATGAAGAGGGAGAATGCCGACAGCCGGGACTCTAGGTGGAACAGGAGCAAATATTGGAAACCTATTTTGCACAGCTCCAAAAGTCCCACAACTCCACGAAAGTTATTTTTGGATTTAATAAGAATTATTGGGCAAAGAAAGTACCGAAGGGGGCCCACACCCTGGCTAGGAGGGTGGGGGCGCGCCCTCCCCTACTGGGCGCACCCCCTGTCTCCTGGGCCCCCTGGTGGCCCTCCGGTGCCCATCTTCTGCTATATGAAGTCTCTTATCCTGGAAAAAATCATAAGCAAGCTCACGGGACGAAACTCCGCCGCCACGAGGCGGAACCTTGGCGGAACTAACCTAGGGATCCGGCGGAGCTATTCTGCCGGGGAAACTTCCCTCCAGGAGGGGGAAATCATCACCATCATCATCACCGACGATCCTCTCATCGAGAGGGGGTCAATCTCCATCAACATCTTCACCAACACCATCCCCTCTCAAAACCCTAGTTCATCTCTTGTATCCAATCTTGTATCAAAACCACAAATTGGTACCTGTGGGTTGCTAGTAGTGTTGATTACTCCTTGTAGTTGATGCTAGTTGGTTTATTCGGAGGAAGATCATATGTTCAGATCCTTAATGGATATTAATACCCCTCTGATTATGAACATGAATATGCTTTGTGAGTAGTTACTTTTGTTCCTGAGGACATGGGTGAAGTCTTTCTATTAGTAGTCATGTGAATTTGGTATTCGTTCGATATTTTGATGAGATGTATGTTGTCTCTCCTCTAGTGGTGTTATGTGAACGTCGACTACATGACACTTCACCATTATTTGGGCCTAGAGGAATGCATTGGGAAGTAATAAGTAGATGATGGGTTGCTAGAGTGACAGAAGCTTAAACCCTAGTTTATGCGTTGCTTCGTAAGGGGCTGATTTGGATCCATATGTTTCATGCTATGGTTAGGTTTACCTTAATACCTCTTTTGTAGTTGCAGATGCTTGCAATAGGGGTTAATCATAAGTGGGATGCTTGTCCAAGTAAGTGCAGTACCCAAGCACCGGTCCACCCACGTATCAAAGTATCAAAGTGCCGAACGCGAATCATATGAGCGTGATGAAAACTAGCTTGACGATAATTCCCATGTGTCCTCGGGAGCGCTTTTCTCATTATAAGAAATTGTCCAGGCTTGTCCTTCATTACAAAAAGGATTGGGCCACCTTGCTGCACCTTATTTACTTTCATTACATGTTACCCATTACAAATTATCTTATCACAAAACTACCTGTTACCTACAATTTCAGTGCTTGCAGAGAATACCTTACTGAAAACCGCTTGTCATTTCCTTCTGCTCCTCGTTGGGTTCGACACTCTTACTTATCGAAAGGACTATGATAGATCCCCTATACTTGTCGGTCATCACCCCTCGACCTCACCTTCGAGCTCGTGGGGAGCCTCTCGTCCGATTCTTGCTTTTCCCGGTCTCGATCCATGCCCCTCTGCACCGTTGCTCGCCATGGCCGAAGCTCCCCATAGCCGCGCCCGGTTCCCGCCGCGCCTGCGGTGGCCCCTGCGGCCCCGCCTCTCCGCCGACCGCCCCAGCCACCACCGCATGCCCTGCTTCCCCTTGCCGGTGCAGCGCCTCCGCCCCAATGGCCATCGCCGGCCACGGCCTCGCCTGTGCCCCGTTCGGGCGGGCGCCCGCGCCCGTAGCGCCCCTGCGCCTGCAACCCGTATGGCCCGTCCCTGTTAAAAAACGAGAAAAGAAAACATGAAAATAAATAAATATATATATAAATAATTATTTAATTAATTAGTTAAATGGTTAATTAACTTAATTAATTAATCTAATGAACTAAATTAGTTAGTTAAATCTGTAATTAGTGAGCTGAGACAATGACATGGGGCCCACCCCCTATTGACCAGTCAAATGTTGACTGGTCAACCGGGACCCCCTGGCCCACCTGTCAGCCACTGGGTTCACTTTTGTGTACACTGTGTTGGGTGCGCCTAGCATTTTAGCATTTATTTTCGTATTAAAAATTAATTTCAGAATATTAATAAAACTTTGAAAATTAAGAGAAATTAAACGTAGCTCGGATGAAAAAGTTTTATACATGAAAGTTGCTCAGAACGACGAGAAGAATCCGGATACGCCCTCCGTTTTTCTGTCACATGTCCCTAGCATAGAGAACATGCAAACTATCCCCTCCGGTTCATCTGTCTGACAAACGTCCGGGGCCGGGAAAACTTTCCTGGGTGTTTTCCCCCTTCGCAGTATCGCCTGACACCATGTTAGAACACGTCTAGCTCTGCCTGTTGTCCTGTGATGCTCTTGCTTGTTATGTATTTACTGTTTTCTCCCCCCTCTTCTCTTCGGTAGAACCCCTGAGACCGCTGCTGATGCCGCTGTGATCGACTACATCACCGAGGACCCTTCTTCCCTTTCAGCGGAGCTTCTAGGCAAGCCCATCCTTTGATCATCCTGATGTCGCCCATTCTATACTCTCATGCTTGCATTAGATTTTGCTACTGTTATTGTTTGCTCCTATTCTGATGCATGGCCTGCTTTTGTACCTGCTATTGTTACCTACCTGCTTATCCTAAACTGATTAGTATAGGTTGGTTAGTGATCCATTAGTGACCCCCACTTGTCCTTGTTTCCCCTGCTTCATCATTGACGACTTGATCAACGTGATCGACGACCAGAGCCCGACACCTCACATCACATTACGCCCCTTTTGTTGCTCGACTCTGCAGAGCTACTATCGAGTGCCGAGGGTGATCCGTCATAACGCACTCCTGATGATAATTCTATAGTGTAGCTATTCGTTTGTGGTCATCGAGGGTGATTTCCTCTTTCATCATTCCTGATACGGCTCTGTCGTTCAACACCTCAAGTGTGAACCTCGAGGGTGGTCCCTCTTACGTTCACCTTGATGATTACATTGAGTGGAATCCACCAGGGGTGATTCCTCGGGTTTTCCCCTTGATGTCTGGACACACAGTTACCTTGACTTTACTTGAGACCTTGGTGAAAGTCGGGCGGGCCTGGAGAGCACCCGCAAGATAATTACGTGGCACGGTCGGGAATTCTAGGCCCTTGTCGTAAGTCCACGAGACGGGGCGACGGGGTCACTTTTGATCGTGAGTCTCTGCTCGTCTCCGCAAGCTAATAATACACTATGGTTTGGGTATTTGTTCTGAGTTGGCCTCTGGCCTTTACGCACCAGCCACCACGTGAGAATAGTTATGGGCCTCGACGTCGCACTATCAGCCGAAGCTTTGTCAGAGTCCAGTTCAGCATTATGGCCGGGCCGGATCATGCCATCCACTTCACGGGTGGTGCTGGCATCCCCTTGCGCACAACGACCCGGAGTGCAACGGGCGATGGGCCCAGACCCCGGAGTGCTTAGGATGTAGACCGGCGGGGACCTCTCTGCTGAGCCTAGGTAGGGCTGCGACGTGCTAATCTTTCGAGGCCGGGCATGACCCAGGAAAGTGTGTCCAGCTAGAGTAATCAAGCGTGTTGGAAAACGTGGTGCACCCCTGCAGGGAAGATCATCTATTAATAGCCGTGTCCATGGTAACGGACATTCAGACTTATATCCTGATCCTATACAACTACGAATGGATACTTGAATATGTGTCTCCGGGATTGCTTTCTCGCAGGGAGTCGAGGAAGGATCTCTGGGCATTAATGTTACAACATGTTTGCTAATTATAAACTGCTATTCTTTACTCTTCTACATGCTGCAAGATGCTTGGAGCTGCTTGAAGATGCTAGTCTTTGATAGGCTAGGCCTTCCCCTCTATTCTGTCATTCTGCAGTTCAGTCCACAGATACAAACCTTCCATTTGATACCAGTGCATACTTAGTATAGATCTGATGCTTGCGAGTACTTTGGATGAGTACTCACGGTTGCTTTGCTGACCCTTTGCCCCCATCTTTCTTCTTTCCGGTTGATGCAACAGATGGTGGATCCCTAGAGCCATATGCCACCGCTGACGGACACTTCTACGTGGAGACTATCGACGACCAGGAGTAGTTAGGAGGTCCCAGGCAGGAGGCCTTGCCTCTTCGATCGTGTTGCTTTTGTGCTAGCCTTCTTAAGGCACCCTTGTTTAACTTATGTCTGTACTCAGATATTGTTGCTTCCGCTGACTCTTGTGTATCGAGCTATGTATTCGAGCCCTCGAGGCCCCTGGCTTGTACTATAAAGCTTGTATTATTTTGATTTGTGTCTAGTGTTGTGTTGTGATATCTTCCCGTGAGTCCCTGATCTTGATCGTACACATTTGCGTGTATGATTAGTGTATGGTCGAATTGGGGGCGTCACACAGGGGTGGAATTGTTCTTACTTCCCCTCGAGGTGACAAATTTCGTTATGTTCTCTACTTAATGTTTCCTTGCACTAACAATGCAGCTGAGTACGAGGCCTTACTCCATGGTCTTCGGGTGGCTAAGGAAATGAACTTAAGCTGAGTACGATGCTTTGGGGACTTTGATTTGGTGGCTCAGCAAGTCTCTGGTACTTGGGATTCTAAGGACCCACTCATGGCGGCTTATCGACATGAGGTGGATGTTGTTACTGGTCACTTCAAGGGTTACCAGGTTGAGCACATTGATCGGCGCAAAAATGAAGCGACAGACGCTTTAAGCCGGCTGGGGTCTCAAATTGGTGCTGCCCAATACCTTTCTGGATGTCTTGCATAATCCGTCGGTCAAGCTACCTACAGAGGAGGACCTGGTTGTTCCTGATCGAGAGGCTCAGTTGGTGGCGGCTCTTCATATTATCCTAGATTGGACGGTTCCATATTTGGCGTATATGAACTGGGGCGAGTTACCGGAGGATGAAGTTTTGGCGAGACAGATATTTTATGGTTCCATATTCGTCCTGAATTGGGAAAAGTGTCACTTTATGGTTAATGAAGGCATTGTCTTGGGGCACGAGATCTCCGAGAGAGGTATTGAAGTTGATAAGGCCAAAGTTGATACTATTGAAAAGATGCCATGTCCCAAGGACATAAAAGGTATAAGAAGTTTCCTTCGTCATGCCGGTTTTTATTGGAGGTTCATTAAGGACTTTTCTAAAATCTCTAGGCCTCTAACTAATTTATTGCAAAAAGATATTCCTTTTGTCTTTGATGATGATTGTGTAGAAGCATTTGAAACACTTAAGAAGGCTTTGATCACTGCACCTATTGTTCAGCCACCTGATTGGAATTTACCATTTGAAATTATGTGTGATGCTAGTGATTATGTTGTAGGTGCTGTTTTAGGGCAAAGAGTCGATAAGAAATTGAATGTTATCCTGTATGCTAGCAAGACTCTTGATTCTGCCCAGAGAAATTATGCTACTACTGAAAAAGAGTTCTTAGCAGTTGCATTTGCATGTGATAAGTTTAGACCTTATATTGTTGATTCCAAAGTTACTATTCACACTGATCATGCTGCTATTAAATATCTCATGGAAAAGAAAGATGCTAAGCCTAGACTCATTAGATGCATCTATATATTTTTAACGCATCTATATATTTGGTAAAGGGTGGAAGGCTCGGCCTTATGCCTGGTGTTTTGTTCCACTCTTGCCGCCCTAGTTTCCGTCATACCGGTGTTATGTTCCCGGATTTTGCGTTCCTTACGCGGTCGGGTGATTTATGGGACCCCCTTGACAGTTTGCTTTGAATAAAACTCCTCCAGCAAGGCCCAACATTGGTTTTACTATTTGCCTCACCACCACCTACATTTCCCTTGGGAGTAATTAACCCAAGGGTCATCTTTATTACAGCCCCCCGGGCCAATGCTTGTCTAAGTGTTGGTCCAAACTAGAGCACCGTGCGGGGCCATTCCTTGGCAACTTGGATTCGTTGGTTCCTGTACGCTTCGCTTATCCGGTGTTGCCCTGAGAACGAGATATGTGCAGCTCCTATCGGGATTGTCGGCGCATCGGGCGGTCTTGCTGGTCTTGTTTAACCATTGTCGAAATGTCTTGTAAACCGGGATTCCGAGTCTGATCGGGTCTTCCTGGGAGAAGGTATATCCTTCATTGATCGCGAGAGCTTATCATGGGCTAAGTTGGGACACCCCTGCAGGGTATAAACTTTCGAAAGCCGTGCCTGCGGTTATAGGCAGATGGGATTTTGTTAATGTCCGCCTGTAGATAACTTGACACCTGATTCGAATTAAAATGCATCAACCGCGTGTGTAGCCGTGATGGTCTCTTTTCGGCGGAGTCCGGGAAGTGAACACGGTTTCTGGGTTATGTTTGACGTAAGTAGGAGTTCAGGATCACTTCTTGATCATTACTAGTTGACGACCATTCCGTTTGCTCTCTTCTCGCTCTTATTTGCGTATGTTAGCCACCACATATGCTTAGTCGCTGCTGCAGCCTCACCACTTTACCCCTTCCTTTCCCATTAAGCTTTGCTAGTCTTGATACCCATGGTAATGGGATTGCTGAGTCCTCGTGGCTCACAGATTACTACAACAACAGTTGCAGGTACAGTTTTTGCGATGATCATGACGCGAGAGCGATGTTTGCTTGTTTTGGAGTTCTTCTTCTGCTTCTTCTTCGATCAGGGGATAGGTTCCAGGTCGGCAGCCTGGGCTAGCAGGGTGGATGTCGTTTGAGTTTCTGTTTGTGTTTCATCCGTAGTCGGATGATGCTCTTATGTATTGTGATGTTGTATTCATGTGGCATTGTATGCCTCTTGTATGTATCCCCATGTATTATGTAATGTTGATGTAATGATATCCACCTTGCAAAAGCGTTTCAATATGCGGGTCTATCCTTGGTGGGACCTTCGAGTTCCTTTTGGATAGGGTCGCATATTGGGCGTGACAGCTGATTATGCTAATTACATTGTTGCTAAATACATACCGCCTAGTTTTACATACCAGCAAAAGAAAAAGTTCTTTTATGATTTAAGACATTACTTCTAGGATGATCCACACCTTTATAAAAAAGGAGTAGATGGTATTATTAGACGTTGTGTGCCTGAGCATGAACAGGAACAAATCCTATGCAAGTGTCACTCTGAATCTTATGGAGGACATCACGCGGGAGATAGAACTGCACACAAGGTACTACAATCTGGTTTTTATTGGCCTACTCTCTTCAAAGATGCTCGTAAGTTTGTTTTATCTTGTGATGAATGTCAAAGAATAGGTAACATTAGCAGACGTCAAGAAATGCCTATGAATTACTCTCTTGTTATTGAACCATTTGATGTTTGGGGCTTTGATTGTATGGGACCTTTTCCTGCCTCCAATTGTTATACACATATTTTAGTTGTTGTTGTTTACATTACTAAGTGGGAAGAAGCTATTCCAACTAGTAGTGCTGATCATAACACTTCTATTAAAATGCTTAAAGAAGTTATTTTTCCGAGGTTTGGAGTCCCTAGATATCTTATGACTGATGGTGGTTCACACTTTATTCATGGTGCTTTCCGTAAGATGCTTGCTAAGTATGATGTCAATCATAGAATCGCATCTCCTTATCAACCGCAGTCTAGTGGTCAAGTAGAGTTGAGCAATAGAGAGCTCAAATTAATTTTGCAAAAGGCTGTGAATATATCTAGAAAGAATTGGTCCAATAAACTTGATGATGCATTATGGGCCTATAGAACTGCATACAAAAATCCTATGGGTATGTCTCCATATAAGATGGTTTATGGAAAAGCATGTCATTTACCTCTTGAACTTGAACATAAAGCATATTGGTCTATTAAAGAGCTCAATTATGACTTCAAACTTGCCTGTGAGAAGAGGTTGTTTGATATTAGCTCACTTGATGAATGGAGAACCCAAGCATATTGGAATGCCAAGCTCTTCAAAGAAAAAGTCAAACGTTGGCATGATAAGAGGATACAAAAGCATGAGTTTAACGTAGGAGATTATGTGTTATTATTCAACTCTCATTTAAGATTTTTTGTAGGAAAACTTCTCTCAAAATGGGAAGGTCCCTACGTTATCGAGGAGTTCTATCGTTCCGGTGCTATAAAAATTAACAACTTCGAAGGCACAAATCCGAGGGTGGTTAATGGTCAAAGAATCAAGCATTATATTTCAGGTAATTCTATCAATGTTGAAACTAATATTATTGAAACCATAACCCCAGAGGTGTACATAAGAGACACTTTCCAGAATGTTCCAGACTCCGAAAAGGCATAGGTACGTGGTACGGTAAGTATACCGACTCCAAAACAACTCTAAAGGCAATTTTTATCAGTTTTGGATAATTTAAGAATTTTAGGTAAGAAAGAAGTAGTCCGAAAGGGACACGAGGCTCCCATGAGAGAGGAGGGCGCCCCCCTGTAGGGCGCGCCCCCTGTCTCGTGGGCACCTCGTGTGCCTCCCGGACTCCGTTTTCTTGTATGTTACGTATTTTGCTCGGTAAAAATTCATTATATATACTCCCGAAGGTTTACACCACCGTATCACGCAAATATCCTCTGTTTTCGTTTCGAGTTGTTCCTGTTGCAGAATAAAGCAAGATGTCTTCTCAGGAATCAGTTGGGGAGAGCAGGGTGTCTCACCCAATGCCAGGTCCAGGAGCAAACGGCGATGCCTATCACTTTGGACCATTGATGGAGGATGAGATGGAGGCTGATTTGAAAAGGATAGATGCCATGGAGGAAGATCAAGAAGTTACCTCTCATCTCCAAGCAGATTTCACTATGGGGGAACTACTAACCTGGTGCCCCTGCCTCAGTCATCCTTTCCAATTCTAGATTTCTTTCTTATGAAACTATGAAAAAGAGTTTCATGTGTTCTCCAGAAGCTATGTAGCATCCTTGGGTAAAAGGAGCCTTGGCCATTACGGGCAAGCTCCGTAAAGAAATTTTGGACCTCAAATGACAAATCAATAAGCTCGAGGAGGAGAACCGTATCCTTAAGGGCATCATCGCCAAGAAGATCACAACACCAACTGTGAAGAAGGAGAAATAATCACATGGGTATGGGCACTCCCCTTGGTAACCGCCAAGCTTGGGGGAGGTGCCCCGGTATCGTATCACCATCACACTCCTATCTTTACTGCTTTATTTAGTTCGATCCTTTTAGTAGTATCTTGATCTAGTAGATTGAAGTTTTGATATAAAGTAGTTTTGAGTTTTGGTTTGTGATCTCTTTATGTAAGCGAGTCTGTGTGCTATCTATAATAAAGATTAGTGTTGAGTCAAGGGCTTTGCTATGTTGCTATGATCTTGAGAAAGTAGAAAGAACAAAAGAGTTCATATTGATCTTATGGATAGTGATAACTTCACACATAGAAAGTATGAGGCATAAAAATTGTTGAGAGTTGATGAACGTAGCATTGGTCATCGTTGCAATTAATAGGAAGTGATAAGGAAAGAGGGGTTCACATATAGATATATTATCTTGGACATCTTTTATGATTGTGAAGCACTCATTAAGTATGACATGCTAAAAGAGTTGATGTTGGACAAGGAAGACAACGTAATGGTTTATGTTTTCTGACATCTCAGTTAAAGTATATTGTCATTGACCTTCCAAACATGTTGAGCTTGCCTTTCCCCCTCTTGCTAGCCCAAAATTCCTTGCACCAAGTAGAGATACTACTTGTGCTTCCAAATACCCTCAAACCCAGTTTTGCCATGAGAGTCCACCATATCTACCTATGTATTGAGTAAGATCCTTCAAGTAAGTTGTTATCGGTGCAAGCAATAAAAATTGCTCTCTAAATATGTCTGACTTATTAGTGCAGAGAAAATAAGCTTTGTACGAACTTGTTGTGGAAGTAATAAAAGCGACGGATTGCGTCGGTGTACAAAAAGAGGGGTACACTTTTTGTACCCCTATAACTGTGCACGGGCAGTCCGAGCCACGGACGCCACCGCACTGAGCAAGGCAAGGGGGGTGAGCCAAGGTAAGGCCGAAACTCGAAAGGAGCAGAATGACGCCAAGACCAAGACCACAAAGAGCGAAGGGGATGAAGCGGACCCCCCCCGGCAAGATCCTTGCTGGGGGGCGGTTTTAGCAAACCCGGCAAGACCCTTGCCGTGGCAGCTCGCCCCACACCTATGGAGCGAATCACCCTTGAGTCCACTGCCCCCGTGGGGCAAGGATTCGGGAGACATCCCCGTGGTGGCATGCAGATCTTTGTGAAGACATTCAAGATCGGATACACACTATAGAAGATGACGACCCTTGGCGGGATCCCAGCCAAGGAGGTCCACAAGGCCCCCGGCAAGAGCCTTGCCGGGGAAAACAGCAGGCGCCATGGCAAGACCCTAGCCGAGGCCCCGGCAAGACCCTTGTCGGGGCTACGGCGAGGCCCTTGCCAAGGACACCCGTAGGGCCACCATCCGGTCCACGCCAAATCCAACCTCTACCACCGTTTGCATGCAGCCGCCGACCCAACCAGCTGGGCAGGCACCTGCGTGGCGGCAAGCGGATCCTTGTGGAGACCCACCGCTGCGCCACCTCAGCTACCTGCCTGCCTACATGGCACCACGGGCACCACTGGCCAGGGCGCGTGTCGACGCGAAAGGGATCGGCGACGGACGAGACTGGGCTCTCCCCCGCCCCCGATAAAGCAAGGACACCTAAGCACGATGCATTAAATGCGCCTTGTCATGTAATGTGAAGGATAAACTCGTATCATTGCGCCCTTTCCACCTCCTGTGTGCCACTGTGGCAACCCCTTTCCCTATAAAAGGAGGCCCAAGGCGACCAGGAGGGGGATTCAGCTTTTTGGAGCTCCTCACACCCCAGTGCTAGCTGAAGAACACAGATAAACAAACCATCAAGGCAGGAGTAGGGTTTTACGCATCCTCGCAGCCCGAACCTGGATAAAAGAACCCGTGTACTATCTGTTCGATCCGCCCTTCTCACAATCCTGCGCCCCGCAACCGTAGTAGGGATTCTCGTGATCCCATAGGTGTCGTCCTCGCACCGACATCTTTGGCGCGCCAGGTAGGGGGCTGGCGGTTGTGAGAATCGGCTCTAGCAGTTAGCTCGACGCTTCTTCATCGTCATGGCGCCCAAGAAGAAGATGACGGTGGCGGTTGGCCCGTCGGGAGCCGGACATTCCGTCCCAACGCGGGCGAGTAGTGGACCGGTCGCAGAAAGGACCCGGGGCGCCGTTCGCGAATACCAACACCGTCCCAGCAGCCGAAGTTTGGGAGGCGGCGATATTCGTGCGCCTGGTAACGGGCCGCACACCGCCAAATCCAAAGACGGAGCTAGGCCCTCCGCGGGTGGTGCAGGGCCTTCCAGGATCGCTGCCACCCCGCCCGAAGGCGACGCGAGGGCTTCCAAGACTCCCACGCTAACACCGACGGCGTGCTCCTCTCAAGCGGCACGCGATGAACGGCGTAATCACGCCGAGGACCCCGGGCATCGCCGCGGAAAGAGCCCCGAGCGCCGCTCCCGGGATTTAGAAGACCTGCCCGCCCGCCGAGGCGCTGGTGAAGATGGCATGCGACCGCGGGGTCGTGATAGAGCTCCTCCTGACATGGTCAGAAGTCGAAGCGCGTCGCGATCCGTGCAGGTTTCGCTGCCACCAATGCCAGCAGAAGCCCTTGCGCGCGCAGTTGCTCCTCGATTTCCCTCCCACCACGAGGAAACTCGACGAATGGAGAGCCACTATCCGAAGCCTTGTTGCGATGGCCAACAAAGACGAATCGAGTCCGGTGGAGCCCCCGGGTCGACGCTCCGACGGAGTCCCACACACCAGTGGCAGGGGAGCCAGCGGCGCCGCGACCACGATGCACTCGCCTCCTCCTCGCCCGGTACCGCGGACGCCAGCCCGTCGCAACGTCACGGGCGACGAGATCTCCATAGCATCGTCCGACCCACGGGCTCACTGTGACCAGCGCCAAGTTCTTCGGGAACGAGAACATGAAGACGCTCGAACCACTATCGAGCGCCGGCGCGGAGCGCGACACCAATCAGACAGGCGAGCAGGGCCTGTTGTGAGCCACCCAGCACCGGGGAGCCCTGGAGGCCTACCTTACGAGGTAGGCTGTCCGGCTTTTACCCGTGAGCTGCGGCAGTTCCAGTGGCGCACTCACCGCACCTTCAAACACGACGTGGGCGAAAAGTACAGTGGCAAGACCCATCCGTCCGAGTTCCTCAGCGTCTACACCATCGCGATGCAAGTTGCCGGAGCCCGCGACGATAAGGTGCTTGCGAATTACTTTCCGTTGGCGCTTAAACCCAATGCCATGTCATGGTTGATGCACTTGCCAGTGGACTCTATTTCCTCCTGGTCGGATTTGTGCCATGAGTTCGTGGGCGCCTTTACTGGGGGCCACCAAGCCCATGGCCAAGCAAGCAACCTGCACGTCACTCCCCAGAAGGGAGGCGAGAGTCTCCGCAAGTATATTCAGAGGTTCAGCCGGGTACAGTACAATATCCCTGATGTTCACCCTGCCGCCATCATCAGCGCGTTCCACCAGAACGTGCGTAACTGCAAGATGCGCGAAGAGCTGGCAATGAAAAAGGTGAGAGATGTAGCAGAACTCTATGTTCTCACTGACAAATGTGCCCGAGCCAAAGAGGGAAGGAAGTACACCGGCGAAGAAGCCGGCGTGGAAACCGACTCCTCAGATGAGGATACTGCCGCCCCGGCGAAGAAAGGCCAGCGCCGCAACAGGAAGTGCAAAGGAAAAGCCGTGCTTGCCGTCGAGGGATCCGAAGACGCCGGCTCCACCAAGAAAACCAAGGTAGATGACCCTGGCAAGGAGGTTGCCGGGTGTGTCGCCTCCCAGGCCTTGGCGGCTGCCGAGAAGCCTGGAAACTCCGACAAGCGATACTGCAAGATCCATCGCACCAAGGGCCATGCTCTCCAGGACTGCCGACAAGTTGAGTTCCTCACTGAGAAGCAAAGGGCTGAGTATGAGAGGCGGGACAAGGAGAAGGGCCCAGACGGTGCTGAGGGGTCCGGCAAGAAGCGTGACGGCCAAGCGGGCCGTCGCGGCAAGGATAAGCAACAGGAGAGGCCCGCCCGGGGCCGTGACAGAAAGCCAGAAGACGACGATCACGAAGAGGACGACGAATCCGGCGACCAAGAGTTTCAGAAAGCTACAGAGGCCATGTGCATCAACGGTGGCGCCTCGCTGCACACTTCTCACCGCCGGCTTAAACAGTGGGCGCGAGAGATTACAGCGGCAGCCGTCGTTTGATGCCCAAAGGCCGCTGAAGTAGTCCAGCACACCTATCATTTTCGACACTGAGGACCACCCTGATCGCACTACTGCACTCGGGTGCTTGCCATTGTTGCTTTCACCAACAATACGTAACCTCAAGGTGACGAAGATGCTAGTCGATGGTGGGGCCGGTCTGAACTTGATCTTGCCTACCGTGATCGAGAAACTGCATATTCCTGATGGAGACCTCAAAGAGACGGGCACGTTTCACGGGGTCAACCCGGGAAGAAGCCAACCCAAGGGAAAGGTCACGCTGCCCGTGACTTTTGGAAGCGACCTAAACTTCAGGACGGGGAGGATCGTGTTCTATGTTGCCAAGATCCCCTTGCCCTACAATGGGATCCTTGGCCGCCCAGCGCTGGCCAAGTTCATGGTGGCGTCACACTACGCCTACAACACTCTGAAGATGCCAGGACCTATGACGATCATCACCATCCCCTCCGACAAGAAAGATGCACTGGTTTGCGCTGACCAACTATACCCGCAAGCAGTTGCAGCAGCTGCCGCCGCTAGGGCACTTGCTCCTGCCGCTGGGACCCCGGGAGGGAAGAAGAAGAAGAAGACCGGTGAGACCTCGGACACCCACTCCGGCAAGCGCACCTCTTCGGAGTGTAGCGCTGCCGTCGAGGACGTGCCAGAGAGCTCCACCGGCGGGAACAAGAAGCCCAGGGCCATGCCGCAGGGAACCAAGAAGGTCTCTGTCAATGAGGACAGCACGGGAGGAGCTTTTACCATAAGCTCCACCCTTGGCGACAAATAGGAAGATGCGCTCGTCACCTTCCTGCGGGCGAATGTCGATGTGTTTGCATGGCAAGCTTCCGACATCCCCGGTGTTCCCAGGAAGGTGATTGAGCACCACCTTGCTGTCTGCCCTCATGCGCGGCCCGTCAAGCAGAAGGTCAGAAAGCAAGCTTTGGAACGACAAGAGTTCATTACTGAAGAGATCCGGAAACTGGAAGCAGCGGGGTTGGTAAGAGGAGTGCTCCATCCGATGTGGTTGGCCAATCCGGTCGTGGTGCGCAAGGCAAATGGGAAGTGGAGAGTGTGTATTGATTACACATATATCAATAAGGCTTGCCCTAAAGACCCCTTCCTGTTGCCGCTCATCGACCAGATTGTTGACTCCACGGCTGGATGTGATCTGTTGTCATTCCTCGACGCCTACTCCGGCTACCACCAGATCTTCATGACAAGAGAAGACGAAGAGAAAACAGCATTCATCACCCCATGTGGTACGTATTGTTTCATGCGGATGCCTTTCGGGTTGAAGAGTGCTGGTTCGACGTTTGCAAGGGCGGTCCAGATTGGTTTTGAACCCCAGCTCCATAGAAATATGGAGGCTTATATGGATGACATAGTGGTCAAAACCAAGGACAGGGCAACCCTTATACCAGATTGGCAAGAAACATTTGCAAACCTGCGCAAGATCAATCTCAAGCTGAACCCTGAGAAGTGCGTCTTTGGCGTCCCGTCCGGCAAGCTTCTCGGGTTCTTGGTGTCACAACGTGGGGTAGAGGCCAATCCGGACAAAATTAAAGCTATAGAGCAGATTGAAGCACCCAAGCGAATCAAGGATGTGCGTCGGCTTGCTGGTTGCGTAGCTGCCATGGGCAGGTTCATTTCCAAGTCTGTCGAGCGTGCCCTTCCCTTTTTCAAGATCCTGAAAAAGGCGGGCCCGATGGAGTGGACGCCAGAAGCCGAAGCAACATTGCAAGGTTTGAAGAAGTACCTCTCCTCCGCGCCAACACTAGTTGTGCCTAGGCCACAGGAGTCGTTGCTGCTATACCTAGCGACAACAGACCAGGTGGTCAGTGCCGCGCTGGTGGCATAGAGAGAGGTTAACGACGAGGATATGGCAGCGGCAGAGCCCGACACCACCAATGCAGAGACGACACAGCCAGTTGAGGTGCCGCCGAACAAGAAAATGATGCAGCACCCGGTCTACTTTGTTAGTTCCCTCCTGCAGGGGGCTAGATCGAGGTACTCCGGCGTGCAGAAACTGCTCTTCAGCCTTCTTATGGCCTCAAGGAAGCTGTGTCACTACTTCCAGGCACACGAGATCACTGTCGTCACTCGCTTCCCTCTACAGCGGATATTGCACAATCCGGATGCAATGGGAAGAATTGTGGAATGGGCACTGGAGCTGTCCAGCTTTGGCCTCAAGTTTGAAAGTACCTCGACGATTCAGAGTCGAGTCCTAGCAGACTTCATTGCAGAATGGACCGCAACGCCTGACGAAGAAACCCAAGAGACTGCTCTCCCCGGCAAGGAAGCAGGTTGTGATTGGATCATGTACTTTGATGGAGCTTTCTCCTTACAAGGCGCCGGGGCTGGCGTACTGCTTATCGCGCCCACTGGAGAGCACCTCAAGTACGTGATCCAGATGCACTTCCCCAGGGAGGTGTCAACCAACAATACGGCAGAGTACGAAGGGCTGCTTGCCGGTCTTAGGATCGTGGCGGACCTCGGAATCAAGAAACTCATCGTCGGGGGGGACTCACAGCTTGTCGTCAGGCAAGTCAACAAGGATTACCAGAGCCCGTTGATGAAGGCCTACGTCCATGAAGTGAGAAAGCTGGAAGAGTGTTTCGACGGTATACAGGCTGAACACGTTCCCCGAGCGGAGTACCATATCGCCGATTACCTGTCCAAACGCGCTGCCCTCAAGCTACCTGTGGAACCAGGTACCTTTGTGCTTCAGCTAACTCAGCCATCCGTTGATCCATCAACAGAGCAGAATAAGAGGAGGAAATTAGGGCTCGGCAAGTACTTTCCCGCCGAGCTCCCCAGAGCCGCCAGCAAGGATGTTGCCGAGGATACTGAGCCCGCCACAGGACGACTGGCTCCGGCGGAGCGTCAAGCTCTTGCCGTCGAGACAGCCGCTCCCATAGCGAAGGAAATGCCTTTAGCCCTCGCCGTCGAGCCCCAGGCTTCGGCATGGGCACAGCATACCGTCTGTTCCTCCAAACAGGGGAACTTCCTGAGGAGCAGGAAGAAGCGGAGAAAGTAGCCCGTCGCTCTACCATGTACCAGTTCGTCGATGACGTTCTGTACAGAAAGAGGCTGAACGTGTGAAATTGAAGTGTATCCCTCGAGAGGAAGGACTGGAGCTGTTGGCGGAGATACACAGAGGCATATGTGCATCCCACATTGGGTCAAGGGCCCTTTCCGGCAAGGCATTCCGGCAAGGCTTCTTCTGGCCCACCGCCCTCCAGGATGCGACGACACTAGTCACCAGGTGTGAAGCGTGTCAGTTCCATTCAAAGAAGCTCCATCAGCCAGCCCAAGCCCTTCAAACCATTCCTCTCTCCTGGCCCTTCTCGGTCTGGGGGCTCGACATACTGGGCCCTTTCCCCCACGCTGTCGGGGGCTTTGAGTACTTGTATGTTGCAATCGACAAGTTCACAAAGTGGCCAGAGGTGGAGGCAGTGAGGAAGGTCACAACTCAGTCAGCCGTCAAGTTCTTCAAGGGACTAGTATGCCGTTTTGGCGTACCTAACAGGGTTATCACCGACAACGACACCCAGTTCACAAGCCGCACCTTCATGCAATATACCCAAGACCTCGGCAGCAAAGTCTATTTTGCTTCCGTTGCTCACCCGCGAAGCAATGGTCAAGCTGAGAGGACAAATGCTGAAGTACTGCAAGGCTTGAGGACCAAGACCTTTGACAGGCTGCACAAGAGTGGAAGGCACTGGATTGATGAGTTGCCGACGGTTCTTTGGTCGATCAGGACGACGCCAAATCGAGCCACCGGCCAGACACCTTTTGCCCTGGTATACGGGGCGGAAACAGTTCTCCCAACTGAACTCATATACGGGTCACCTCGAGTGCTCGCTTATGACGAGCTTGAGCAAGAGCAATTGCGGCAAGATGACGCAGTGCTCCTTGAGGAAGATCGTCTTCGGGCGGCTGTAAGAGCAGCACGCTACCAGCAAGCCTTGTGTCGCTACCATAGCCGCAAGGTTCCTGCCCGGAGCCTTGAGGAAGGTGACCTTGTCCTTTGGCGCATTCAATCGGCCAAGAATTCCAACAAGTTGACGCCAAAGTGGGAAGGCCCTTATCGGGTAATACGAGTCACCAGGCCCGGCGCCGTCCGCCTGGAGACCGAAGATGTTGTTCCGGTGAGTAACTCCTGGAACATTGAGCATCTTCGCAAGTTTTACCCATGAGGCGCGGCTTGCCGGGCCCCCCGGCAAGCCACCTTTTGTACAAGCATTGCCGATGATGCATGTAACCCTTTGTACAAAGCCAGGCGCAGACCCTGAGCACAAATAAATGAAGTGCTAGTGCCCTAAGTTATAGCATGCATGCTAGGTCAAGTCTCGTCCTTGGTTAGGGTTGATAGTGCTTAAGCAGCGACTAACCCCTAGCTTAGAGGTCGAGTGTGCGTCTCTTCGCTATTCTTTTGTCTTCTTTGGTTCGCAGGACTCACAGATATCCTTGCCGGATCACTTGAGGACGAAAAAGAAAGGAAGGACAAACCGGCATCCAGACCCCGGCAAGCCAGTATTGCCGGGGGCTGCAAGTACAAAGATTCTCCCACGGCAAACCAGAGTTGCCGGGGGCTACAACTTCAGATAAGTTCTTCATCCCTTATCATGCATTCCCTCATGGACTGAGGTATGTGAAACCTCGTTTTTTCCAAAGCTGTCGTGCTCTCCTAAAAACTCTAGGCCCTAGGGCTCGTTCCTGGGGCCAGGTTTAGTCGTAGTCGCGGCGGCAAAAGGATGAAACGAGGAGCCCGAACCCACCTCATCCCTGCCTCCGCCGAAAGCGTGAGAAGGGTCGAGCGAAGTGGGAAGACGGCAGGGCCTGTTGCTGGGCAAGGAAATGTTTATCTTAAGGATATCAAGGATTTACTCCTTGTTGTGGGTTCTACCCGCAAACAAATGACCCGGCAAGCATCCCTTTTTCATTAAAAACATTCCACTCAGGTACAGCCCATAGGGAATGAAAAACATGAATGGTGGGATTACAAGTTTTAAATCCAGCTAAAGCCTAAAGGCTTACAAACTAAAAAGAGATAAGGTGCCCGTAACCCCTTTCTTGTCCCTCTCCTCAGGAGGCAGGTCAAGGAGGTGAAAAGGGCAAAAGGGAGTGCCTAGGCAAGCTACGGGTGGCAGGAGGCACCAAGAGAACATCTCGGTGACCGTCCGAAGGCTGGATGGTGATGGCGGCACCGGAAGCAGAGCTCGAAGATGAGGCGGCAGGACGTCAGCACGTGTCGAAGGCGTCGGTGCTCATGTACTCCGATTTGACGGCCTTGCCGCCCGCCCTCTTCCTCTTACGCAGCCTCCCAACGCCAGCCGCCCAAGGAGGCGACCCCAAGAAGTTCAGGAAGCCGGTGACACGGATGATGGGATCGCCGGTGTCGCACAGAGCGGCGCCCAACACCTAGTCGGACCCGTCATCCTGCCGCCCGCTACCCTCGTCGTCGCTGCCGTTGTCCTCCTCGTCACTCCTGCCCGAGGAGGAGTCTTCACTATCAGAAGAGCTCTCCACTCAGCACCTTGCCCGAGTCCTGAAGCACCCAAAGACCTTGACGGAGAGGAGGCCGCCCTCCATCAGCTTGAAATGGAGGGTGAGCCCTGTCGTCAAGCGGTGGATATGAGCGAACGTCTTCCACCCTTGGCCAAGATACATCACGTGAGGGGCTCGGAAGTCGACGCGAGCTCACGTACCACTGATCCAACAACCCCTCATGTGCAACCGCAAGGACTCCAGCAGATCCAGCTCCATCTCGCTCGCAAATGGAGTCGGGAGACGAAGACGACAATGAGGTGACCGGCGCAGTCTGACGAAGAACTCGCAAGGGTCATCCCGAACATGGCCCTCCATGGGGGGAGGAACCACTGACGAAGGCGAGACCGGCGCGCCGCCCCGTTCTCCTCTTCCCTGAGCACCTCAGCCTCGCCCACGGCCTCGCCCCCTCCCCCTTCCCCTCGCGGCTGGCTCTGCCACTGCGGGTAAAGGGGAAGGGAGGGCGCATTGTCGAGCGGCGACCCTCGCTGCCACCGTTGAAGAGCCAGGATTCCCTCTCTCCATGGCGGATGGAGGGAGGGGGAGCAGAAGCTGAAGGAAAGAGAAGATGGAAGAGTGCGGGACGCCATTTCCTTCCCCAGCTCTTTATAAAGAGCCGGGATGGGGGCTCGGCCACCCACTCAGCCAATCAAGACGCGGAAGGCGCAGGGGACTGGGACCAACTCGCTGCCCCGGCCCACGACGGCCCGGTTCCCCGCCTCCACCGTCCGCCACCCTGAGCGCGTGGGAACCACGTGGCAGGCATGCGAGACCGAGGCGACGGGTGAGGTGACCTCTCCCCACCCTGTGATCGAAGGGGGTGGGCGCCTTGAAGACCACGCCCCGACCCCGTTCAGTGAATGGGCCGAGCCTCCACGCCTCCCTCCGTTTATGGGAAAGGCGCGAACCGCCCCCTTTTACTACGACGTGACGCATGCACGCAGGGCTCAGCCCCACGCATGCCGCCCACGTCACGCACGCCTCCCCATGCCGAGCCACGCGTGGGAGGCATGGGAAGCGCAGCGCGCGAAGAAACTTACCGCGGTAAAAACTACCCCGCCTGCCCGTGCACCGTTTTTTGGGCCTAGCCCAATGACGCGATTACGCTTATGTGTGGCCCAGGCCCGGGGGCTCCTGTCGGTGTACAAAAAGAGGGGTACACTTTTTGTACCCCTATAACTGTGCACGGGCAGTCCGAGCCACGGACGCCACCGCACCGAGCAAGGCAAGGGGGGTGAGCGAAGGTAAGGCCGAAACTCGAAAGGAGCAGAACGACACCAAGACAAACACCACAAAGAGCGAAGGGGACGAAGCGAACTCCCCCCTCCCTAGCAAGATCCTTGCCGGGGGGCGGTTTTAGCAAACCCGACAAGACCCTTGCCGTGGCATCTCGCCCCACACCTACGGAGCGAATCACCCTTGAGTCCACTGCCCCCGTGGGGCATGGATTCGGGAGACATCCCCGTGGTGGCATGCAGATCTTTGTGAAGACATTCAAGATCGGATACACACTATAGAAGATGACGACCCTTAGCGGGATCCCAGCCAAGGAGGGCCACAAGGCCCCCGACAAGAGCCTTGCCGGGGAAAACAGCACGCGCCACGGCAAGACCCTTGTCGGGGCCCCGGCAAGACCCTTGCCGGGGCTACGGCGAGGCCCTTGCCAAGGACACCCGTAGGGCCACCATCCGGCCCACGCCAAATCCAACCTCTACCACCGTTCGCATGCAGCCGCTGACCCAACTAGCTGGGCAGGCACCTGCGTGGCGGCAAGCGGATCCTCGTGGAGACCCACCGTTGCGCCACCTCAGCTACCTGCCTGCCTACATGGCACCACGGGCACCGCTGGCCAGGGCACGTGTCGACGCGAAAGGGATCGGCGACGGACGAGACTGGGCTCTCCCCCGCCCCCGATAAAGCAGGGACACCTAAGCACGACGCATTAAATGCGCCTTGTCATGTAATGCCAAGGATAAACTCGTATCACTGTGCCCTTTCCACCTCCTGTGTGCCACTATGGTAACCCCTTTCCCTACAAAAGGAGGCCCAAGGCGACCAGGAGGGGGATTCGGCTTTTTGGAGCTCCTCACGCCCCAGTGCTAGCTGAAGAACACAGATAAACAAACCATCAAGGCAGGAGTAGTGTTTTAGGCATCCTCGCGGCCCAAACCTGGATAAAAGAACCTGTGTGCTATTTGTTCGATCCGCCCTTCTCACAATCCCGCGCCCCGCAACCGTAGTAGGGATTCTCGTGATCCCATAGGTATCATCCTCGCACCGACAGATTGCATGATAAAGGTCCACATACAAGGGGCAATATAAAGTTACGTTCTTTTGCATTAAGATTTCGTGCATCAACCCTAAACGCGCATGACAACCTATGCTTCCCTCTGCGAAGGGCCTATCTTTTACTTTAAGTTCTTACTTTATGCTTGAGTCGAGGTGATCCTCACCTTCCCACTTTTTCATTTTATCCTTTGGCAAGCTCCTCGTGTTTGAAAGATCATGATACATATATCCAATTGGATGTAAGTTGGCTTAGGCTATTATTGTTGACATCACCTAAAGGTGAATACGTTGGGAGGCAACACAATAAGCCCCTCTCTTTCTCAGTGTTCAGCTGAAACTCTATAACCACAAGTATTGAGTGAGTGTTAACAATTATGGGAGACTACGAGATACTTGAGTATGTGAGCTTGCTGAAAAGCTCTATTATTGACTCTTTCTGATGTTACGATAAATTGCAATTGCTTCAATGACTGAGATTATAGTTTGTTAGTTCCCAATGAAGTTTATGAACCATACTTGACATTGTGAATTGCTTATTACTTGGGTATAAGAAATCATATGACAAAATCTATATATGTTGCTATTATTAGAATGATCATGATGCCCTCATGTCAGTATTTTATTTTTATCGACACCTCTGTCTCTAAACATGTGGACATATTTCTCGATCTCGGTTTTCGCTTGAGGAGAAGCGAGGTTTAAGCTTGGGGGAGTTGATACGTCCATTTTGCATCATGCTTTTATATCAATATTTATTGCATTATGGGCTGTCATTACACTTTATATATCAATATTTATGGCTATTCTCTCTTATTTTACAAGGTTTACCATGAAGAGGGGGAATGCCGGCAGCTGGAATTCTGGCTGGAAATGGAGCAAACGCTAGAAACCTATTCTGCACAACTCCAAAAGCCCCGAGACTCCACGAAAACACTTTTTGGATTTATTAAGAATTTATGAGCGAAAGAAATAGGCCAGGGGGCCCACACCCTGTCCAGGAGACAGGGGGCGCCCCCCCTATAGGGCGCGCCCCCTATCTCCTGGGCCCCCTGGTGGGCCTCCGGCGTCCATCTTCTGCTATATCATCACGTTTACCCTGGAAAAAATCGGGGGCAAGCTTATGGGACGAAACTCCGCCGCCACGAGGCGGAACCTTGGCGGAATCAATCTAGGGCTCTAGCGGAGCTGTTCTGCCGGGGACACTTCCCTCCGGGAGGGGGAAATCATCACCAACGTCATCACCAATGATCCTCTCTTCGGGAGGGGGTCAATCTCCATCAACATCTTCACCAGAACCATCTCCTCTCAAACCCTAGTTCATCTCTTGTATCCAATCTTGTATCCAAAACCACAAATTGGTACCTATGGGTTGCTAGTAGTGTTGATTACTCCTTGTAGTTGATACTTATTGGTTTACTTGGTGGAAGATCATATGTTCAGATCCTTAATGCATATTATTACACCTCTGATTATGAACATGATTATGCTTTGTGAGTAGTTACTTTAATTCCTGAGGACATGGGTGAAGTCTTGCTATTAGTAGTCATGTGAATTTGGTATTCGTTCGATATTTTGATGAGATGTATGTTGTCTTTCCTCTAGTGGTGTTATGTGAACATCGACTACATGACACTTCACCATTATTTGGGCCTAGAGGAAGGCATAGGGAAGTAATAAGTAGATGATGGGTTGCTAGAGTGACAAAAGCTTAAACCCTAGTTTATGCGTTGCTTCGTTAGGGGTTCATATGGACCCATATGTTTAATGTTGTGGTTAGGTTTACCTTAATACTTCTTTTTGCTGTTGTGGATGCTTGCAATAGGGGTTAATCATAAGTGGGATTCTTGTCCAAGTTAGGGTAGTACCCAAGTGCCGGTCCACCCACATATCAAATTATCAAAGTACCGAACGCGAATCATATGAGCGTGATGAAAACTAGCTTGACGATAATTCCCAATGTGTCCTCGGGAGCTCTTTTATTATTATTAGAATTTGTCTAGGTTTATCCTTTACTTCATAAAGGATTGGGCCACCTTGTTGCACCTTATTTACTTTGTTTACTTGTTACTCGTTACTATTTATCTTATCACAAAACTATCTATCACCTACTATTTCAGTGCTTGGAGAGAAAACCTTACTGAAAACCGCTTATCATTTCCTCCGCTCCTCGTTGGGTTCGACACTCTTACTCATCAAAAGGACTACGATAGATCCCCTACACTTGTGGGTCATCAAGACTCTTTTCTGGCGCCATTGCCGGGGAGTGTAGCGCTTTTGGTGAGTGGAACTTGGTAAGGAAACATTTATTTAGTGTGCTGAAATTTTTTGTTACTTGTCACTATGGAAACTAATCCTTTGAGGGGCTTGTTTGGGGTATCTTCACCCCAACCAGAAGAGCAAAGATATGCTCCTCAACCTACTGAACCTTATGAAAATATTCACTTTGAGATTCCTACGGGTATGATAGAAAAACTGCTAGCTAATCCTTTTGCAGGAGACGGAACTTTGCATCCCGACTTACACCTGATCTTTGTGGATGAAGTTTGTGGATTATTTAAGCTTGTCGGTATCCCTGATGATGTTGTCAAAAGGAAGGTCTTCCCTTTATCTTTGAAGGGAGATGCAATGACATGGTATAGGCTATGTGATGATACAAGATTTTGGAATTATAAGCGACTGAAGTTGGAATTTCACCAGAAGTTCTATCATATGCATCTTATTCATCGTGATCATAATTATATATATAATTTTTGGCCTCACGAAGGAGAAAGCATTGCTCAAGCTTGGGGGAGGCTTAAATCCATGTTATATTCATGCCCCAATCATGAGCTCTCTCGGGAAATGATTATTCAGAATTTTTATGCTCGGCTTTCTCTTGATAATCGCAACCTTCTCGATACTTCCTGTGTTGGTTCCTATATGTCGAAGACTATTGATTTCAAATGGGACTTATTGGAAAGAATTAAACGCAACTCTGAAGATTGGGGTTCCGACGATGGTAAGGAGTCAGGTATGACACCTAAGTTCGATTGTGTTAAATCTTTTATGGACACCAATGCTTTCCATGGATTTAGCTCTAAGTATGGACTTGACTCTGAGATAGTAGCTACTTTTTGTGAAACCTTTGCTACTCACGTTGATCTCCCTAAAGAGAAGTGTTTTAAATATAATCCTCCTGTTGAAGTGAAAGTAGTTGCACCTATTACAGTCAAAGAGAAGACTATTACATATAGTGATCCTATTATTCCTACTGCTTATGCTGAAAAACCTCCTTTTCCTGTTAGGATAAAAGATCATGTTAAAGCTTCGACTGTTGTTCATAAGAGTAATACTAGGACTTATACACCTCCTGAGCAAATCAATGTTGAACCTAGTATTTCTATGATTAAAGATCTCTTGGATTGAGACTTAGATGGGCATGTTATTTCTTTCGTGGGTGAAACTGCTAATATTGCTAGACCCGACACTAAGACACGTAGACCTGTTGTAGGCACGCCTGTTATTTTTGTTAAAATAGGAGATCATTGTTATCATGGCTTATGTGATATGGGTGCTAGTGCTAATGCGATACCTTATGATCTTTATAAAGAAATTATGCACAATATTGCACCTGTTGAATTAGAAGACATTGATGTTACTATTAAGCTTGCTAATAGGGACACCATTAAACCTATTGGGATTGTTAGAGATGTTGAAGTCTTGTGTGGAAAGATTAAATACCCTGCTGATTTCCTTGTTTTTGCTTCCCCACAAGATAATTTTTGCCCCATTATTTTTGGTAGACCCTTTTTGAATACTGCTAGTGCTAAGATTAATTGTGAAAGGAATATTGTCACAGTTGGCATAGATGGTATGTCTCATGAGTTTAATTTCGCTAAGTTTAGTAGACAACCTCGTGAAAGGGAACCACCTAGTAAGGATGAAATTATTGGTCTTGCTTCCATTGATGTTCCCCCAACTAATCCATTAGAACAATATTTGTTAGACCATGAAAATGATATGTTTATGAAGGAAAGGGAAGAAATAGACGAAGTGTTCTTTAAACAAGAACCTATGCTAAAACATAACCTTCCCATTGAAATTCTTGGGGACCCCCCTCCACCCAAGGGTGATCCCGTGTTCGAACTCAAACCCTTACCTGATAATCTCAAGTATGCTTATCTTGATGAAAAAGAAATATATCCTTTTATTATTAGTGCTAACCTTTTAGAGAAAGAAGAAGAAAGATTATTGAAAACTCTAAAGAAGCACCGAGCTGCTATTGGATATACTCTTGGTGATCTTAAGGGCATTAGTCCCACATTATGTCAACACAAAATTTCAGTGGAGAAGGATGCGAAACCAGTTAGAGATCCTCAAAGACGATTAAACCCCAAAATGAAGGAAGTGGTAAGAAAGGAGATTCTAAAACTCCTTGAGGCAGGTATTATTTATCCCGTTGCTGATAGTGAATGGGTAAGCCCTATCCATTGTGTCCCTAAAAAGGGAGGTATTACCATTGTTCCTAATGATAAAGATGAACTGATCCCGCAAAGAATTATTACAGGCTATAGGATGTAATTGATTTCCATAAGTTAAATAAAGCTACTAAGAAAGATCATTACCCTTTACCTTTTATTGATCAAATGCTAGAAAGGCTATCCAAACACACACATTTTTGCTTTCTAGATGGCTATTCTGGTTTCTCTCAGATACCTGTATCAGCGGGGGGTCAATCTAAAACTACTTTTACTTGCCCTTTTGGTACTTTTGCTTATAGACGTATGCCTTTTGGTTTATGCAATGCACCTGCTACCTTTCAAAGATGCATGATGGCTATATTTTCTGATTTTTGTGAAAAGATTTGTGAGGTATTCATGGATGACTTCTCCGTCTATGGATCCTCTTTTGATGATTGTTTGAGCAACCTTGATCGAGTTTTGCAGAGATGCGAAGACACTAGTCTCGTCCTGAATTGGGAAAAGTGTCACTTTATGGTTAATGAAGGCATTGTCTTGGGGCACAAGATCTCCGAGAGAGGTATTGAAGTTGATAAGGCCAAAGTTGATACTATTGAAAAGATGCCATGTCCCAAGGACATAAAAGGTATAAGAAGTTTCCTTGGTCATGCCGGTTTTTATAGGAGGTTCATTAAGGACTTTTCTAAAATCTCTAGGCCTCTAACTAATTTATTGCAAAAATATATTCCTTTTGTCTTAGATGATGATTGTGTAGAAGCATTTGAAACACTTAAGAAGGCTTTGATCACTGCACCTATTGTTCAGCCACCTGATTGGAACTTACCATTTGAAATTATGTGTGATGCTAGTGATTATGCTGTAGGTGCTGTTTTAGGGCAAAGAGTCGATAAGAAATTGAATGTTATCCAGTATGCTAGCAAGACTCTTGATTCTGCCCAGAGAAATTATGCTACTACTGAAAAAGAGTTCTTAGCAGTTGTATTTGCATGTGATAAGTTTAGACCTTATATTGTTGATTCCAAAGTTACTATTCACACTGATCATGCTGCTATTAAATATCTCATGGAAAAGAAAGATGCTAAGCCTAGACTCATTAGATGGGTTCTCTTGCTCCAAGAATTTGACTTGCATATTATTGATAGAAAGGGAGCCGAGAACCCAGTTGCAGATAACTTGTCTAGGTTAGAGAATGTTCTCGATGACCCACTGCCTATTAATGATAGTTTTCATGATGAACAATTAGCAGTTGTCAATGCTTCTCGTACTGCTCCTTGGTATGCTAATTATGCTAATTACATTGTTGCTAAATACATACCGCCTAGTTTCACATACCAGCAAAAGAAAAAGTTCTTTTATGATTTAAGACATTACTTCTAGGATGATCCACACCTTTATAAAGAAGGAGTAGATGGTATTATTAGACGTTGTGTGCCTAAGCATGAACAGGAACAAATCCTACGCAAGTGTCACTCTGAATCTTATGGAGGACATCACGCAGGATATAGAACTGCACACAAGGTACTACAATCTGGTTTTTATTGGCCTACTCTCTTCAAAGATGCTCGTAAGTTAATTTTATCTTGTGATGAATGTCAAAGAATAGGTAACATTAGCAGACGTCAAGAAATGCCTATGAATTACTCTCTTGTTATTGAACCGTTTGATGTTTGGGGCTTTGATTATATGGGACCTTTTCCTGCCTCCAATGGTTATACACATATTTTAGTTGCTGTTGATTCGTTACTAAGTGGGTAGAAGCTATTCCAACTAGTAGTGCTGATCATAACACTTGTATTAAAATGCTTAAAGAAGTTATTTTTCTGAGGTTTGGAGTCCCTAGATATCTTATGACTGATGGTGGTTCACACTTTATTCATGGTGCTTTCCGTAAGATGCTTGCTAAGTATGATGTCAATCATCGAATCGCATCTCCTTATCACCCACAGTCTAGTGGTCAAGTAGAGTTGAGCAATAGAGAGCTCAAATTAATTTTGCAAAAGACTGTGAATAGATCTAGAAAGAATTGGTCCAAGAAACTTGATGATGCATTATGGGCCTATAGAACTGCATACAAAAATCCTATGGGTATGTCTCCATATAAGATGGTTTATGGAAAAGCATGTCATTTACCTCTTGAACTTGAAAATAAAGCATATTGGGCTATTAAAGAGCTCAATTATGACTTCAAACTTGCCGGTGAGAAGAGGTTGTTTGATATTAGCTCACTTGATGAATGGAGAACCCAAGCATATGAGAATGCCAAGCTCTTCAAAGAAAAAGTCAAACGCTGGCATGATAAGAGGATACAAAAGCGTGAGCTTAACGTAGGAGATTATGTGTTATTATTCAACTCTCGTTTAAGATTTTTTGCAGGAAAACTTCTCTCAAAATGGGAAGGTCCCTACGTTATCGAGGAGGTCTATCGTTCCGGTGCTATAAAAATTAACAACTTCGAAGGCACAAATCCGAGGGTGGTTAATGGTCAAAGAATCAAGCATTATATTTCAGGTAATCCTATCAATGTTGAAACTAATATTATTGAAACCATAACCCCAGAGGAGTACATAAGAGACACTTTCCAGAACGTTCCAGACTCCGAAAAGGCATAGGTATGTGGTACGGTAAGTATACCGACTCCAAAACAACTCTAATGGCAATTTTTTTCAGTTTTGGATAATTTAAGAATTTCAGGAAGAAAGAAGTAGTCCGAAAGGGACACGAGGCTCCCATGAGAGAGGAGGGCGCCCCCCTGTAGGGCGCGCCCCCTGTCTCGTGGGCACCTTGTGTGCCTCCCGGACTCCGTTTTCTTGTATGTTACGTATTTTGGTGAGTAAAAATTCATCATATATACTCCCGAAGGTTTAGACCACTGTATCATGCAAATATCCTCTGTTTTCGTTTCGAGCTGTTCCTGTTGCAGAATAAAGCAAGATGTCTTCTCAGGAATCAGTTGGGGAGAGCATGGTGTCTCACCCAACGCCAGGTCCAGGAGCAAACGGTGATGCCTCTCACTTTGGACCATCGACGGAGGATGAGATGGAGGCTGATTTGAAAAGGATAGATGCCATGGAGGAAGATCAAGAAGTTACCTCTCGTCTCCAAGGAGATTTCACTATGGGGGAACTACCTAGCCTGGCTGCCCCTGCCTCGGTCATCCTTTCCAATTCTAGATTTCTTTCTTATGAAACTATGAAAAAGAGTTTCATGTGTTCTCCAGAAGCTATGCAGCATCCTTGGGTAAAAGGAGCCTTGGCTGTTACGGGCAAGCTCCGTAAAGAAATTTTGGACCTCAAACGACAAATCAATAAGCTCGAGGAGGAGAACCGTATCCTGAAGGGCATCATCGCCAAGAAGATCACAACACCAACCATGAAGAAGGAGAAATAATCACATGGGTATGGGCACTCCCCTTGGCAACCGCCAAGCTTGGGGGAGGTGCCCCGGTATCGTATCACCATCACACTCCTATCTTTACTACTTTATTTAGTTCAATCCTTTTAGTAGTATCTTGATCTAGTAGATTGAAGTTTTGATATCAAGTAGTTTTGAGTTTTGCTTTGTGATCTCTTTATGTAAGTGAGTCTGTGTGCTATCTATTATAAAGATTAGTGTTGAGTCAAGGGCTTTGCTATATTGCTATGATCTTGAGAAAGTAGAAAGAACAAAAGAGTTCATATTGATCTTATGGATAGTGATAACTTCACACATAGAAAGTATGAGGCATAAAAATTGTTGAGAGTTGATGAACGTAGCCTTGGTCATCGTTGCAATTAATAGGAAGTGATAAGTAAAGAGGGGTTCACATATAGATATATTATCTTGGACATCTTTTATGATTGTGAAGCACTCATTAAGTATGACATGCTAAAAGAGTTGATGTTGGATGAGGAAGACAATGTAATGGGTTATGTTTTCTGACATCTCAGTTAAAGTATATTGTTATTGACCTTCCAAACATGTTGAGCTTGCCTTTCCCCCTCTTGCTAGCCCAAAATTCCTTGCACCAAGTAGAGATACTACTTGTGCTTCCAAATACCCTCAATCCCAGTTTTGCCATGAGAGTCCACCATATCTACCTATGGATTGAGTAAGATCCTTCAAGTAAGTTGTCATCGGTGCAAGCAATAAAAATTGCTCTCTAAATATGTATGACTTATTAGTGCAGAGAAAATAAGATTTGTACGAACTTGTTGTGGAAATAATAAAAGCGACGGATTGCATAATAAAGGTCCACATACAAGGGGCAATATAAAGTGACGTTCTTTTGCATTAAGATTTCGTGCATCAACCCTAAACGTGCATGACAACCTCTACTTCCCTCTGCGAAGGGCCAATCTTTTGCTTTATGTTTTTTACTTTATGCTTGAGTCGAGGTGATCCTCACCTTCCCACTTTTTCATTTTATCCTTTGGCAAGCTCCTCGTGTTTGAAAGATCATGATACATATATCCAATTGGATGTAAGTTGGCTTAGGCTATTATTGTTGACATCACCTAAAGGTGAATACATTGGGAGGCAACACATTAAGCCCCTATCTTTCTTGGTGTCCGGCTGAAACTCTATAACCACAAGTATTGAGTGAGTGTTAACAATTATGGGAGACTACGAGATAGTTGAGTATGTGAGCTTGCTGAAAAGCTCTATTATTGACTCTTTCTGATGTTACGATAAATTGCAATTGCTTCAATGACTGAGATTATAGTTTGTTAGTTTTCAATGAAGTTTATGAACCATACTTGACATTGTGAATTGCTTATTACTTGGGTATAAGAAATCATATGACAAAATCTATATATGTTGTTGTTATTAGAATGATCATGATGCTCTCATGTCCGTATTTTATTTTTATCGACACCTCTAGCTCTAAACATGTGGACATATTTCTCGATATCGGTTTCCGCTTGAGAACAAGCGAGGTCTAAGCTTGGGGGAGTTGATATGTCCATTTTGCATCATGCTTTTATATCAATATTTATTGCATTATGGGCTGTCATTACACTTTATCTCTCAATATTTATGGCTATTATCTCTTATTTTACAAGGTTTACCATGAAGAGGGGGAATGCCGGCAGCTGGAATTCTGGCTGGAAAAGGAGCAAACGCTGGAAACCTATTCTGCACAACTCCAAAAGTCCTGAGACTCCACGAAACCACTTTTTGGATTTATTAAGAATTTATGAGCAAAAGAAATAGGCCAGGGGGCCCAAACCCTGTCCAGGAGACAGGGGGTGCGTCCCCCTATCTCCTGGGCCCCCTGGTGGGCCTCCGGCGTCCATCTTCTGCTATATCATCACGTTTACCCTGGAAAAAATCGGGGGCAAGCTTACGGGACGAAACTCCGCCGCCACGAGGCGGAACCTTGGCAGAATCAATCTAGGGCTCTGGCGAAGCTGTTCTGCCGGGGACACTTCCCTCCTGGAGGGGGAAATCATCACCAACGTCATCACCAACAATCCTCTCATCGGGAGGGGGTCAATCTCCATCAACATCTTCACCAGCACCATCTCCTCTCAAACCCTAGTTCATCTCTTGTATCCAATCTTGTATCCAAAACCACAAATTGGTACCTGTGCGTTGCTAGTAGTGTTGATTACTCCTTGTAGTTGATACTTATTGGTTTACTTGGTGGAAGATCATATGTTCAGATCCTTAATGCATATTATTACACCTCTGATTATGAACATGATTATGCTTTGTGAGTAGTTACTTTAGTTCCTGAGGACATGGGTGAAGTCTTGCTATTAGTAGTCATGTGAATTTGGTATTCGTTCGATATTTTGATGAGATGTATGTTGTCTTTCCTCTAGTGGTGTTATGTGAACGTCGACTACATGACACTTCACCATTATTTGGGCCTAGAGGAAGGTATAGGGAAGTAATAAGTAGATGATAAGTTGCTAGAGTGACAGAAGCTTAAACCCTAGTTTATGTGTTGCTTCGTTAGGGGTTCATATGGACCCATATGTTTAATGGTGTGGTTAGGTTTACCTTAATACTCCTTTTTGTAGTTGTGGACGCTTGCAATAGGGGTTAATCATAAGTAGGATGCTTGTCCAAGTTAGGGCAGTACCCAAGTGTCGGTCCACCCACATATGAAATTATCAAAGTACCGAACGCGAATCATATGAGCATGATGAAAACTAGCTTGACGATAATTCCCAATGTGTCCTCGGGAGCTCCTTTATTATTATTAGAATTTGTCCAGGCTTATCCTTTGCTTCATAAAGGATTGGGCCACCTTGCTGCACCTTATTTACTTTGTTTACTTGTTACTCGTTACTATTTATCTTATCACAAAACTATCTATCACCTACTATTTCAGTGCTTGTAGAGAAAACCTTACTGAAAACCGCTTATCATTTCCTTCTGCTCCTTGTTGGGTTCGACACTCTTACTTATCGAAAGGACTATGATAGATCCCCTACACTTGTGGGTCATCAGGGTGCTATGGAGGACTTTTGTCAACGTGAGCACATCCGGCTTGATGTATCATCAGTGGCTCATCCCCAGTCTAATGGTCAAGCTGAGAGAGCTAATCACGAAACCCTGAAGGGTATCAAGCCCCGGCTTATGGTTCCTTTGCAGAGGATGCCGGGTTGTTGGGTCGAAGAGTTGCCTTCTGTGTTGTGGAGCATTAATATCACCCCCAATCGATCTATGGGTTATACGCCTTTCTTCATGGTTTATGGGGTAGAGGCAGTTCTTCCTAGTGATATCCGTCATGACTCGCCTCGGGTGGCAGCTTATGTTGAAGCGGACAACAAACAAGCAAGCCAAGAAGCATTGGACCTGTTAGATGAAAAACGGGACATAGCGGTAGCTCGTTCGGCGATTTATCAGCAAGATCTGCAGCGTTATCACGGCTGCCGGGTTAAAACCAGAACTTTTCAAGAAGGCGACTTAGTGCTCCGGCTTATCAAAGATCAGACCGATATGCACAAGTTATCCCCACCTTGGGAAGGACCTTTTGTGGTCAGCAAGAATCTCAGCAACGGGTCATACTACCTTATTGATGTTCGAGAGCACAAAGACTCACATAAATCGGAGGAGGAGACCTGCCGGCCGTGGAATAATGCTCATCTTCGGCCTTACTACACCTGAGCCATAGGCTCCTATTATGTACATATTTTTGACAATGTATATATTATGATCGATATAATAAACCAGCATCCTTGCTAAAGCGGGGCATCTGCCATTCTTCCTTAAAGGTTTCTTGGTTACATGCGGGCTTCTGTTTATAAAGCGGAGTTCTGATTGTCCATTAACCCGGCTTATAAAGCCACAACAAAGCTTTGGGGCTTCATACCCAAGGGGCCAAAGAGAGTTTGTTGCCAAGCACAGCTCAAACATAGGCTCCCACTGAGCACAACTCAAAATGTTACCTAGGGGCTCTTTTTGCACGTCAACAAAGAGTTTTAATGACCCTTGTAATAGGCTATCAAGCCAGGCTTGGAATCCAGGTGTATTCACCTAAAACCCCGGGTTATCCTGCCTTTTTAAGTAAGTCACTCCATCCAGGTAATCCTGGTATGACCCATCAAACGTTTGGCAAGTCAATCTTATACAGACCCTGAACTTGCCAAAGTTAAAACGATGATTGGTTAATGTGAGGTCCATCTTAAAAGGCTTTGTAAAATGGTTTAACTCAGTGGCCTGGCAGCCCATGAAAAGCCTCGATTTTGGGCCTGGCAGCCCATGAAAAGCTTCGCATCTTCCCATGATTTTATTTGACAAATCTTTTCTTTTTATGAGGTTTATGTTTAAACCGGTGTCTTATGACCCGGTCTGGTTTTTGAGTTTCCAAGTACAAAGCTACAAAGATGACCGGTGTCAATGACCCAGCTTGGCTTTCAACTATAAGTTGTCAATGCAGGATCAGTTATAATCCGGTGTTTATTACAACCCGACACGGTTTCATTATAAACCGACAAAATATGAGGGGAGTTATCACACTCAAGATTTGGGTTATTACCCTTACTGCAATAAGTTGGTAAACCAATGTTGTGATTCATATCACACGTATGATGTATTTCATATTGAATTACTCTTAAAAGTACAGCCTTGGTTATAAACCATGGTTTCATGTTGGGCATTGTGACCCGTCTGGCGGTAAACCACCAGGACACTTTAAAACTGTTATATGCAGGAACAAGATTGAATAAAAGCTACTAAGGATCATAAGCAGACATAGCATCATCATGATGGATTAACAGTATTATGCAAAGTGAATATGCACGATGGCATAGCAGATCAAGTGTTTAAACTAGCCTATTACAAGGCGCTTTGATGCCCAAAAGGATAATTGTTTATCACACGGATTGCAGTGTGCAGAAGTTAAACCATCTTCTGGATCATGATTCTTCACCAGGCTGGCTTGACGGTTGTGGATCATTCTGCGTCGGTTCATCCTCCTCCTCTCCACCCAGTGGTTGGAAGTCAATGGTTTCCCAGTCAATCCCAGTCAAGGCTCGGAAGATAGCTTCATCACTTATAAGGGTGGACGGTTCAACATCAAGAGCGTATGTATGCTTACGGATTGGCGGGATAAGATCTTGCACATCATAAGTCGGCGCACTAAGCCGTGTGTTGTTGGCATCATAAATCGACTGGTAAAATGGCAAATCAGTGTCGTCAGCCAGTTTGCTCACCAATGGACGCATTTCCCTCGTTAAGGCCTTGAGGTCGTCATTATCAAACTCTGACCCGTCCTCTTTTTGGCCTGGATAGCCGTTTCCAATGTCTTCCGGATCAAGGTCAGATATCCATGCCTTGGCCCGAGTCAATGTAGTAAGAGCACCGGCCCTAGCAGCTGATTTCTTCAATTCCTCAATACGGGCAGGCATCATAGATAATTTTTCCAACGTTTCCTTGATCAAAGTTGGGGGCGGTTCATTATGTGAAGCTGTGCAGATGACCTGTTGAGCGCCAGAATATAATTGCTCTATCAATGTATAAGCAGCCTTCAGTTTTTTGCGCATATCCAAGCCAAGATGAGTAACACAGCTACCTGCAATGGTAAAAAATTAGCAAACCAGCAATATCATGGAGGTGGTTTATTTAAAGCTTATGAAGATGATATTTACCAAAGACAGCAGTGGTCATAGCGTTGATTTGATGTTTCAAACCGGTCAGTTCTTCTACTACCAGATTCAGGGCTGCCTCAACATCCTCCGCCCGCTTTACCAGCATTGCTTTTTCAGCATCCCATCCTGCCCGTTCACTTTTAAAGCTTTCCTTCAATTGTTCGATGGCTGTTAAATCACTGGTCAGCTCCTCTTTTGCCTTGGAAGTTTCGGCTTGCTGGGACTTGATATTTTCTTGAAGGTCGGCAATTTGAGATTCCTTGTTGCTTAGATCAGCTTGGAAGAGACATTTAATGAGTTGGTAGTGCATGTTTGAAGTCCCAAGCACATAACAAGTTATACACTTGGCACTTGGGGGCTAATGCCTATCGCTTCTTATCAACAGTATGGTAAAGTTCCAAGGTTCAACACGAGTATTAATCTTGGCACTTGGGGGCTAATGCATATTTGCTCAACAACAAAGTTATGGATTTTTTCTTTAAAGGTAAACCGGTTTCAAAAGGTAGAAGTGTGAGCCTTACAACATGAAGTCCCGGTTCATCTTGAAGAGATAAACCGACACATGGGGGCTACACAGATGAAGTTGAATTCTTACTCTATAAAGTCCCGGTTCATCCTGAAGAGATAAAACTGGCCCTTGGGGGCTACACAGGTGAAGTTGAAGTTCTTATTCTACAAAGTCCCGGTTCATCTTGAAGAGATAAACCGGCCCTTGGGGGCTACTGGAGTTGATATTATCAATAAATCAAAAGGAAGGAATATTTATGAAAAGTTCAAACAAGATTTACCTCATAGCGCTCCTTCATCAATCCTACTAAACCAGCTTCATAGTCGCGGCTTGTGTACAGGCGGTTTAAGAGTCCAGAATGCAGGTCTTGGGCGTTGAGGTGGGCATAGCTTGATAAATCTGTTTTCCACTTACCTTTGTCTAGAGCAGGAATTTCTTCCTTGGCACTATGCTTCGACAAAGCAGTAGGATTGCCAGGGGAGGCGTAACCCATACCAGTAACAACAACATCGTCATCAACACCTTTAGCCGGGCTCGGCGGGTCATCAGCACCTTTAGCAGGGCTTGGTGGGTCATCAGCATGAGCAGTTTGATCAATGTCCATGTGTTCAGCTTCAGTTGTTTGATCCGGCAACGATGAGCCATCAGGAATATTGTCCATATCTAGATATGACGGTTCAGGAGTTCTTTCCAGTTCATCACGACTGGGGTCTTCAGCTGGTTGGTTCACTTTGGCTTTCTTTCTGGCTCTGGCTTTGGCCCTGGAAAATAATAAGTATGCATCAGAACAGTGCAAGGATTAAAAATATAAAGGTATGACGGGTTAGTGAAATCTGCTTACCCAGGAACCGTTTTTAAGGGTTGGAAGCTTCGTCGATGTTGATTCGCTAGAAGATGAATGGGAGGTTCCCTGGTAATTTGAGTCGGACGAATTAAGAGGATATCAGAAATAACCTGCCCTAGGACAAGGTGTATCAGAAGTACAAGAGACCTCTTGACGACGTTTACGAACCGGAGTGTTCGGTAAACCAGAGGAAGTAACCACTTGGCCGCTATGTCGGGTTGTGCGGCGAGATTCATGCTGCTGTGTCCTCAAAAGAAAGTGCAGATCCGAATAAGCTAGAGGGTGTGGACATTTTACTTTCTGGACTGCCCAACAGATTTTCGGTGTTGGCAAAGGATTTGAATCGGAAGAAAGAATAATTACCTCTACATCACCACATGTCTAGCCTCCGCATCATCCTGATAATGATCATTGTCAATAAGGTATATGAAAAAAGAACCAAGAGAATCAAGTTCTACCTCTGACTCTGGATCATCAAGATCTTCATCATTGTTCAGGCTAGGGGATTCAACAGTTTTCTTCTTTGCAGGTTTCTTTGTAACTTTGGTCTTAATGCGGGGCGCTCTCACTGGTTTATCCTACAGCTTCGCCGGTTTATCCTGCGGTTTCCTCTTCCAGAACGGATCATCACCCTGCAAAGATGGACAACAAATTATAAGGAAATATTTACAGAAGGTCGAATTAAGACAAAAATGATATGATTCTTACAACTGGCGATTTGTTGGAAACACAAAAAGGACTTAGCCATGTCTTACTGCACTCAGACACCAGTTCATCCAACATTTTCTTGACAACTTCAGTAATATCATCGTCATTTAGCTGAATATCAATGTGCCACTGGGGATCTTTGACATCTCCTGTGTATTTGCACATTAAACCGGCGCGACAGCTTAAGGGCAAGATACTCCAAGAAACCCAACAACGGACAAGGTCGATGCCAGTTAAACCGTTTGCCATAAAGGCTCTGAGTTTTGCTAGTTGAGGGGCATACTTAGTTTGTTCCTTTGCAGTAAGATGTTGGGAAAACGGATGTGTGTTGGTAAGCCGGTGAGCACGGTAACCCGGTAGAGGATTTTCGTCGGCTGGAGTTGTATTTCGGCAGTAAAACCAAGCCTGATTCCAGTCTTTGGGGTGGCTATGATGCTTGGCATGAGGAAAACTGACATCTTTCCTTTTCTGAATCGACACCCCGCCAAGTTCAGTATTGGGCCCGTCCGTAAATTCAGTATGGCGGTTTAAGTAAAAGAAGTCTCTGAATAACTTGATGGTAGGTTCTTCTTGCAGATAAACCTTGCAAAACACTTGGAAATTGCAAATATTGGACACAGAGTTCGGTCCAATGTCTTGAGGACGGATTTGAAAGCTAGCAAGCATGTCACAGAAGAATTTTGATCCAGGAGGGTTAAACCCTCGATTCAGATGATCAGTAAATACAATCACTTCTCCATCTTGGGGCTTAGGAGGATTTTCTGGACCGGGGACCCTCCAGTGGATGATTTCTTTACTCGCTAAAGCGCTAGTGACAACATACGCGGTCAGCTGTTCTTCTGTAACCCGGGAAGGGATCCAATTGCAAGCATAAAATTGTTTGGCCATTTGTTAAACAAGACCTGAAGGAAGATTGGTGTCGGTTTAAGAAGTCATGACCAATTGAAAAAGGTAAAGGGGCAGGAAGTATTCAGGAATGAAAGAGTTATAAACCGGAGGTATAATGTCAGTTTGCATAGATAAGCAGTTGGCGGTTTAAAAGGGGACTAATGGTACCTATCGGGTTATGATTCAAACGTTAAACCACCCGCACAGCTGCGAAGTTTTGTCTATGAGTAAAAGTGACTAAGTGTTGCAGAAACAGGTTTTACAGATTAAGGCTGTCATTTTGGATCAAACGCAGTTCAAAAAAAGGAGAAAATACTGAAACCCTAAGTGGTGACAGTGGAGCAGTTCATGGATTCAGATGGGATTTCTTGCAAAAGGTGAAGCCTTCAAATGTCAAAAATGAGTGCTAAGATCAGTACCGCGCGCGATAATCATTAGGCCTTGCATCAACAAACTACAGGACAAGGGAAGCAAAGAGGAATGGCAAGCACTGATGAACACCGATGGATGCAGAAACCCTAATGGCAGATCTAGGGTTGAAGAAAAGAAGACTTACTGAGGTTGAGGGAGCAGCGGAGAGGCGTCGTGTTTTTCTGGTGCGTTCAGGGTGATGCAGCGGCCGGAGGTGAGGTCGAAGATGAGGCTTGACGGCGGCGGTTGAGCTCAAAGCGCTGGGGCGGCGCGAGGAAGACAACAAGGCGAAGAGGTACGAAGAGGAAAAGTGAAAATGACCCTCGACATTATTTATAAGGCGAAGGGATAAGTGACAGGCACGAGAATCAAGGAGCCCAAAAAATGGATATGTGACAGAGCTATCGCCTCGATTTTCGGAGGCTCATTAATAAAGGGGAGGTATGTATGGTTTTTTAATAAACAAGTGATGTCATGGTGGTTTACTATAATATCAGAAGATGACGTCATGGCGGATTACAAGGCTTATGCTAAATGTTGAAGGATTTTTTTTCTAAGTGTTGAAGATTGACATGAACAGGTTCAAATCAATCTGGGGCCTAATGTTGGGGATATAACTAGTGGGTATAAACCGCCCAGGAGGAGCCGGTTTATCCACAGAGAGACTGTCAATATTCAAGCCCATGAAGTTATAGAAGATGGCTACTTATGAAGGAAATATAACAAGGGAGCCCAAAGCCCAGAGGCGGGTTAGGGCCCATAGACATAAACCGCCATAGGCATGTAACTTGTGATGTAAGATAGGAAAGAGTAGATACCGAGTCGGACATGTTTATGAACCGGCCTCGGGATTCTGTAGACCGACGGGTGTCAACCTGTGTATATAAAGGGACGACCCGGTGGCGGTTTAGGGACAAGAAACAACAACTCGAGAACCAGGCAAAGTGGATTCGCTCCCTGGTCATCAAAACCCCATCAATTCCACCACAACTAGATTAGGCCTTTACCTTCACCACAAGGAGTCGAACCAGTATAAACTCCCCATGTCCTTTGTCCGGTCTAACCCCTTTAATCTAATCTCGTTGCAATGGATCCACGACTAAGTCCTCACACTAGGACATCTGACATGATAATTCCACGACACATGTTGATGTCATTCACCGCCTCTTGGCAGTCCGAGGCCACGCAAATCTTCTGTTGTTCCAGATCATCAGCCAAAGCAAGGGCCTCACGACATGCATAAGTCTCCAAAGTTAAGGGATCTGTAATCCTGTGGTAAACCACCGCCAATGACCCCAAGTAATGCCCGACCTGGTCGCAGCATAAAGTTGTAACTGCTCCACCTCTCCGTGATCTAACCACAGCCCCATCAACATTGATCTTCGCAATGCCGCTCGGTGGAGGAAGCCACCGCTTCGGTCGTGGTGTTTCAACACTGGGATTACCTTCATGCATTCCTCCGGTTCTCAATTGGCCCAGTTCGTCAATGTAGTTATTGATGAAAGATGATGTATGTTGAGGGCTCTGAAAAATCGATTCATAGATAGCTTTTCTTCTAGCATACCATATGGACCAAAGCGTGATGACCATCCTTGCAAATCAGGCTTGGTCCATCTTCTCATTGAGTTCAAACAGCCATATTCTTGCATTGGATTCCTCATTTCAGACATGAGTGTCACCAGAGTTTCATCCGAAAGCGCCAAGATGCAACGGGACATTGTGCATGCAACCAAAGCATGGCGCCATGAATCCTCACAGCCACAGAGCGGGCATACATCTCGAACTGACATGTTTCTTCTCTTCAAAACATCCGTCGTGGGGAGTGAATGGTGAGCAAGTCTCCAAAGGAAGATTCTCACCTTCGACGGGATTCTCAATTTCCACAGAGAGGCCCAAGCTTGTTCATCCTTTTCAGTGTGAGATGATCCGGTACCACCGTTTATCCACTCCTTCCTCTGCATCTTTGTCTTAAGCAAAAATTTATAGGTTGATCTGACGCTGAATTTTCCTTTCTTGTCCGGGTACCAAGCCCAAAAATCCTCTATATTATGTGTGCATACCAGGATCTTCAGAATCGCCTCGGCATCTATAGGCAGGAACACTGTCTGGACTAGAGCCTCATTCCATGAGGCTGTTGACGGGGAGAGCAACTCTGAAACATACCTCGGGGGGTTGGCAACCAGCAACGTGATGGGCCTTGGTGTCATCTCCTTTGGTATCCAGTTATCATTACATATCTCCATTGTTTGTCCATTGCCAATCCGACAGATGATTCCCTGCTTAACCAAATCCAGCCCCTCCAAGATGGCTCGCCATATTTGAGACGGTCTAGACCCCAACCCAGCGCTAAGGATTGTCCTGTCAGGATAGTATGTTGCCTTCGGTATTCTAGCGCTCAAACTCATTGGTTCTTGCAAGAGTCTCCAAGCGTGACGCGCCAATAAAGATAGATTGAAAATTTCAAGATCTCTAAAACCCAGTCCACCAAGGTGTTTCTGGCATGTCATCATGTCCCATGACACTCACGCCGGCTTGCGTTCTCCCTGTTTGCAGCCCCACCAAAACTTTCTGATGATGGATTTGATATGATCACATAAGCCTCTAGGGAGTTTGAAACATGACATAGAAAACACTGGGATAGCTTGGGCTACCGATTTAATTAACACATCTTTCCCACCTGCAGACAAACATTTGCTCATCCACCCCTTTACCTTGTCCCATACTTTGTCACTCAAGTATTTGAATGTCCCCTTCTTAGAATGACCCACGTCTGTTGGCATGCCCAAGTATCTGTCACTCAAAGACTCATTGGCAACTTGCAAGTGGCCTTTGACAGCAGCACGTACTATCTCTGGGCAGCCCTTGCTATAGAAAATCGATGATTTCTCTTTGTTTATCCTTTGGCTCGAGGCCATGCAATAAGTGTCCAACATGTTTGATACTGCTTCAGCTCCATCAACACTTGCCCTAAAAAACAGCAGGCTATCATCCGCGAATAAAAGGTGGTTCACCGCCGGTGCCGTCGGTGCTACCTTAATGCCGCTGAGCTGGGATGATTGGTTCCGTGATTTTAAGAGGCACGAAAGGCCCTCTGCTGCTAACAAGAAATGTATGGAGAGATTGGATCTCCCTGTCGAATACCCCTTGAAGGTTTAAAAACTTCTGACTTCACACCATTGAACATTACTGAAAAAGAAACTGAGCTCACCATGTTCATCACCACTGACACCCAAGGTGCCGCAAAACCCAACTTCTCTATGATTGATCTCAAGTAAGTCCACTCCACACGATCGTATGCCTTCATCATATCAAGGTTCAGAGCTGCATAACTGTTGTTCTTTGATCTGTTCCTCTTCATGAAGTGTAAACATTCATATGCCGAGATTATGTTGTTAGTTATTAGCCTTCCTGGGATGAAAGCCGACTGCTCCTCTGATATAATCTCTGGGAGAATTAACTTAAGGCGATTCGCTAGCACCTTCGAAGCGATCTTGTAAAAAACGTTACACAAACTTATAGGGCGGAACTGAGAGAGCAAGGTTGGATTTGATACCTTCGGAATAAGGACCAGCAGGGTATCATTCAAGCACGCAGGACTCTCCTCGCCCCTCACAATAGCCAAAACTGCCCTTGTGACCGCTTCACCACAAACATCCTAGTGTCGCTGAAAAAAGTGAGCTGGAAACCCGTCTGGACCTGGAGCTTTTGTGGGAAACATCTGGAAAAGAGCGGTCTTAACCTCCTTCGCCTCATACGGGGCCAACAGTGAGGCATTCATCTCCGGAGTAACCTTCAAAGGGACATGTTGGAGAACGTCCTGTATTCCCTCAACACCCTTTGTGGTGTATAGCTGTTTGTAAAAATCAAAAGCCATCTTCTGCATTTCAGTTAGCTCCGTGGTCACCTGGCCATCTGGCTTTTGCAGAGCTTTGATCAAATTCTTCCTCCCCCGCATGGAAGCCCGCATGTGAAAGAATCGGGAGTTCCGATCCCCCGCTGATAGCCACTCAACCCTAGATCGTTGTCTTCACATCAGCTCTTCTCGCAGATAGAGTTCAATCAGGCGGTCATTAATCTTGATCTCCGCATGGGAAGGGCCGACTCTCATGCAGTCACTCCGCAAGCGATCTAGCTCCTTCTTTAGACAGCGATTTCCCCTCTTACACTCCCGAACGTGGTTCGTGACCAGTCGCCCAGATTATTTGCTAAAGCCTCGAGATTCGCTCAGACTTCCCCACTGTTAGATTATGGCCATTGGGCTCCCACGCTGCATGCACCGTAGGTTTCAAGTCTGGGTGAGTCTCCCACATAACCTCGTACCTGAACTTCCTGACTTTTTTGGCTCCTCCATTCGGTTGGGTTAGCTGCAGTAAGATGGCCGAATGATCCGAGGTCGCGGCTGTGATATGTTCTACAACCGCCGATCGGAACAAACTACACCAGTCCACTGAGCCCAAAGCCCTATCCAGCCTGACTCGAGTATACGAGCCTCCTGCTACTTTCTTCTCATAGGTCCACTTTAAGCCTTTGTAGCCAAGATCGACTAAACCACATATGTCAACGGCATCTCTGAAGCCCTGGATTTGTGATTGACTCCTGTTCCAATACCGTCATGTTCATCATGCCTCAACACCTCGTTGAAATCTCCTATGCACACCCAAGGCAAATCTTGGAGAGTGGACAAGTTTTTCATCGTGCTCCAAGTTTGATGGCGAAGGTGGGTCTGAGCTTCACCATAGAAAAGAGAGAGCCTCCATGGTTGATCCCCTATGTCAGTTATCTTGCAATCAATATGATATCTCGAGTAACCCAAAATCTCGTTTCTTATTTTATTATTCCAGAAAATAGCCAAACCTCCACTCCTACCGGAGGGATCAACAACAAAAGAACAATCATAACCTAAAGTAATTTTCAAATTTTCAGCTCTTGCCCCACTGATCTGGGTTTCAACTAAACAAAGTACTCTAGGGGCAAACTCATTCGCGAGTTCGCGCAACTCTTGGACTGTCGGGGTGTTGCCAATCCCCCGACAGTTCCAACACAGAAAATTCATTGCGTCCGGTGGTCCTCCGCCGTGGAGGCCGCCGATCTCGCGTCCGAGCTCTTTCCCCCATTGGGGTTTTTCTTCATTGCACCACCTGTTCCATCCTTCTCCATCGAAGTTCCTGTGCTTCCCAACTGCCCTGTCAGTCTAGACCGCTTTGGTTCTTGCTTAGGGGGAGGGCTAGTCGACAATGTACCTCCACTCGGCTTCGTTACCAGGACCAGTTCCAGCCCCGTCGATTTAGGGTTCGGGGATCCAGCAACTTGGTCGGACGAGCGCTTCTTGTTGTTGTCCAAATCCATGCCTTCATCTGCTCTTGTTTCCTCATGGCTTGCCGTAGGGCTGTGTGCTACATGCACCTCTTGCTTCTGATTCTGCTGATTCTTGTTTCGGCGTCGAGTTCCCCAAGCAGTGGTTGCCAGAGCACGGAGATTTTTGAACACAAGAGCAGAGGGTGGATGCACCCCGTCGCCATGTTCTTTGAACTCGTGACCCACCATGCCACATACCTGGCACCAATCGGGCAAGCGCTCATACCGCACCACAAAAATCTCCCTCTCTCCTCCCCGGATCAAGGATATAGCTTTCTTTAGTGGGTTGCGGACGTCCAATCTGATTCTGACTCTAAAAATTTCCTTCGAAGTCAAAAGATGAAGACTCGGAGTCGACAAACTCACCAATCTTTGATGCAAGCGCCTTGACCTTTCCATGGAAAGTGATCGGAAGATCGATGATTCTTGCCCATATCTCAAGGAGGGCTTCGTATATCCATCGTACGGAGCGATAATCACAGGATTTCCCCTGAAGTGCCATGGACCACCCTGGGTAACACGCTCCCAGTCTCCCAAGCAATCAAACTGCATCTGAAAAAGGTTTTCCTCCAAGGTTTTAATCTTGACTGGCATCGCTAGTTCCCATGCTGATATCATGTTACAAAAGGACCAATAAGTGCTGAAGCCCTTGTCCATATGAACTCGGGCTAGAACCATCTAGCGGAGCGCCTTCTCTGCTGGGGCATCGTCGTCCTCGAAGATCACATCATCGAGGTCATCTTCTTTGAGGGTCAATTCCTTCATCATCTCCTCCAAGTTTCCTTTTCCTTTACGGTCAGCCGCCGACGAACTCGGGCCAGCCATATGGATCTGTCACAGAAGGAGTAGGATCTTCTCGAAACACCAACCCTAGCCCCTCGGCGATGAGAGATCAACGCTCGGGCCTTAGCAACAACAGGGCTGCCTCGATCCCAGGAAGCAGAGCTCCAATCCACCGGCGGAAGGGACGATAGATCTCAACGTCGCCAAGGCGACGAGAGGAACAAAACCCTAACTAGAAGGAAAAAAGAGATCTAAAAAAACATCTTGCATTATACAGGAGTCTAAGGCCGCAAGCACCTCCCCTCTAAAACAAACACTTTTGAGATGCCTCCCGGGAGCATGTGCTCTGGGGCGCATGAGCATGCCCATGCGCAGATATTTTGCATACACGATCCATTTTCTGACCGCCGACACCCACGAGTCCCATCCATCCCTTTCCCCGTTTCACTGCCACTGCCTCCGCCCGTCTGACGACTCCTGACGGCCGGACCTGCCGGCGGCCGGCCAGAGGCGCCGCCGCCGCCGCCGCTGCAAGGTATCCATCCATCTGTCCCTCCCGCCCCGTCCTCTCCACCACAGCCATGCCGGTCTGACGATTCTCTGCCTCGCACCGCAGCGCCTCCGGAATGCCTCCAGGGAAGAGACACGGGAGCGCGCCGCCGCCGGTGCGCGGCGCGGACCGCATCGGCGCGCTGCCCGACCCCATCCTGCAGCACGTCCTCTCCTTCCTCCCGGCGCAGGCGGCCGTGCGGACGTGCGTGCTGGCCCGGCGCTGGCGCCACCTCTGGAGATCCACCAGGGGCCTGCGCGTCGTGGGCCTCGACGGCGCGGACGCCGTCCAGGGCCTCCGCAAGTTCATGGACCACCTGCTGGTCCTGCGCGACCGCGCCGCCGACCTGGACGCCGTCGAGATCAGGTTCGACCGGTTCTCGGTGGCCGACGACGAGGCCTACGTGAACCTCTGGACCCGCTTCGCCGTCATGAGCAGGGTCCGCGAGCTCACCGTCCACATCGGCGCCTCCTCGTACCTCGACCTAGACAACCTGCCTCTCGTCTCCCAGCACCTGCGAGTCATGAACCTCGACGGCCTAAGCCTGCAGCAGAAATTTCTTGATCTAGCAGGCTGCCCGGCGCTGGAGGTTCTGAATATGCAGCATTGCGACATCAGTGTTGGTAGGATATCCTCCCGTTCCCTGAAGCATTTGAGCCTCAGAAGCTGCCGCTCCAACTCGAATTGCTGGGTCCATGTTTCTACCCCGGGCCTCGTCTCCCTGGTGCTGGTTAGATTTGGGGGCACAACCCCTTTTCTTGAGAACATGGCGCTGCTAGAGACTGCGCGTCTTGATCTTAGCGATGACTTCGATGTCTGTTTCGATTACGACTCCGATGAGAATTCTGTTCCTTTCAATAAAGATGACAGTGGCGATTCCGTGCTCCTGGGTGCTCTCTCAGGTGCCAGACATCTTGAGCTGGTATCTGCATTTCAAAATGTATGCTACTACTCTTCAACTCCTTCTGTTATCCCCTTTTTTTTGTGGCGCACTGTCTAAAATGTTGCTAGGCAATAACCGGGTTGCATACGCATCACCATCTATTGGGGGTGCCTTAGATCATCAATTTGCGTACCATCTGGTTAAGGATTGCTTGATTTATTTACATTTTTTTCCCAGTTCGTTTTCAGAAGAGATTTGAGACAGTGCCCCACATTCAGCAAGTTAAAGACTTTATTACTCAATGAGGACTGGTCTGAGGCTCCTGACTTGGATGCACTAGCTTGTGTTCTGAAACACTCACCAGTTCTAGAGAAGCTCACTCTTCAGCTCTTTACCAACAAGGTAAAAATCTTCGAAATGGACAATTAATTGCTACACTGCTGAAGTTATTATCGATCATTCATCTTTGTTGGTGTTCCTGCTTACCATAGGGACCAAAACAAGAAATGAAAATGAAAGGAAGCTACAGTTCAGCGGAGAGGTCGGCTGCAATATCAGAGCACCTTAAAATAGTTGAAGTCCAGTGCAATGTGGTCAATCAGGGAGTTTTCAAAGTTTTGAAGTTCCTCTGTGCATTTAATATACGTAAGCACTTTCCATACTCTTTATGTTCTGAAATTAGCTTTCGTATGTGGGAACGAATCTGTGAAAGCAAGCAGTGAAGAATAGGCTCCTGAATTATGTAGGAAGAACAGCCTGTAGGGGTACCAAATTATTTCAGGCATCGGAAAATCTGAACCACATCCGGTAGGAGCACAAAGAAAAACCAATATTATCCATTTTGTCAGCAAAGGAGGCTTTAGTTTAGCTGTGTTGCATAGACAGTGAGTGTAAAACGACATGTGTACTTGTTGATTGGTTCTGGTCTCTTTTGGGCACTAGCGCAAATATTTGAATCAATTAATTCAGAGTAGGGAATCTAGGGATACAGTATCTTCACATGTTGATTAGTTTTGAAGTCTGAACATCAACTCAAGTTCTGCAGGAATACACCTTTTCGCTCTTTTTGTTTTAGAAGAATAGTCGGTGCTAATCAGTAATGTTTTTTATGAGCTTTTTAGATGAGCAGGTCCTTGCCCTTATGGGCTAATGTTACTCCGCACTTGATTCTTCATCATGCGGAATAACTGCAGTATGATATCTCTTTACATTATATAAACATAGTGGCAACTGTATGATGTTCCTGCATTATAGTTTTGCTTGTGATTCCTCTGTTTGCTCCTGGGAAGTCCCCACTGTTTACATAACATATTTTTCTTCTTTCAAAACGAGTATGTACATCACATGTCTACTAGTGTATGCCATGATTCCTTACTTCACTTTTCATTTGCCATGAAACTGCTTATGGCATAGATGCTCTCTTGTTATATTGTCAGAATAAGCTAGAAATGGCCGTATGAAGTATAATCAAAGTTTTTCTCATAATTCATATTAATTTGTGCCTGGTAAAGTGAATGTCCTTCAATCTTACCGAAGTCTGTTCCAGTATCTTCATTTCCATTGGCATGAAAGTGTAACTGAGCATTCTACTTGTGCATATACGCCAGACTCTTACGTTATCTTTTCATTTATATACAGGATTCAATTTTGAGTAGGGGTGAGAAGATGTGGGGCGTCAGTTAGTCCCGCCATCTCATGGTTATTCAGTTGATTTGCCATTGTGACAAGGTTTCCAAGTCTTTTTTACATGTGTATCTGATACCAGTTTTGACAGTTTGTTCAAGCCAAAAGAGACCAGAATAATTTTGCACATGAGATTGCTGTTGTTGTTCGTAGAACAGGAGCCGGAGCTGTTTCGAGCTCTGCCGTTCCTGATCATATAGCTCATGTAATTAACACTGTACTGTAACTATCTTGTCATGTGTATTGAATAAATCTCTTTTGGCCCTCATTTTTCTTCTTTACCAATTCTACTCAGGAACGGTGTAGAATCCGCAGTAGTACTTGCATAACTTGTGACCTCTAGGCCATATATCTAGTTGGATTTGGTTTTATCGTATCCTGCGAATCTCTGATGCAATTTTTGTCCATGTCAAGAATTATTCAGCTTATGGACTGGCTAGTGCTCTCTTTGCAATTCTTCTTGGCTTCGGCGCATGTTTTGTTCTGTTGTGATCTGATCCGTTTGTTATCTCTCATGTACCAAGATTTGGATGCATGGAAGAGTGCAGAAATCGGTGTTAAGAGTGCGGAAATTCAGAGATTACATCTCGAGTCAGTGAAGGCCAGCACATCAATAACACTACATTCACATGGTGCCTGTTTTATAGCTTGATAAAACCTAGAGAACATTCACATTACTCCCCATACTGAGAGCAAAAGACACTGAAACTGATACTAACAAAACTTACAACCATACTCGCCGTTCGTCCCAAAAGTAGCACCCTTCACTTGCCTAGAACCCACCATTCGACGGCGCGCCGGTACGGGTACCCAAACCTATGCGCGAAGGTCGGCTCACGCTCACTCTGCAGAGGTTGTTCGGCCTGAACGTGGCGCCTCCACGGGAGAGCATGTTGGCCCTCTCGGCGTTCTTGCAATGGCCTTCTCCTCTTCGCTCTTACTCGACCATCCACTCCTCGAACCTCGCCTTCATTGCTGCCTCCTTCTCCGCGTCCCGCTCCTCGGCGATCACCTCCTCCAGCGTCGCCGCGTTCTTGTCGGTTAGGGCCCAAGCTGTGGGCACGACAAGGTTCGTATGTTCATATATATGATTAGGTAACATGTCACGAGGAGCTGAAAGAAAAGGAGATCAAAGAAGGGGTTTCCCCCTTCCGATTTTCATCACTGAAAACCAGCTTGCAGAACCACAATATTCAACCTAACGACTAACATAATCCAAGGCAGCGCCGCAAACCCTACACGAACCAACATCACCAAAAACCATCAGGCCTACAAGTCTGCCTATCATCATCATCCCGGATATAACAAAGTTCACGAGGGCACCAGAGAAACTAACAGCAAATAAACTACTAAAACACGGCAGCAACATATATAAAGGCACACATCTTCAGCAGCCAGCAGAGTCTTCTATTTTCAGCCCTCCAGCCTTGCCATTCCTACCTGAAGATTCAGATGTTGGTTGCTTCCTGTGTTTTTGTTTTCTGAGATACAGCTTTGCTCCGATCAAGGCGGCAGACAAGGCCCCCACCGCCGCGACGCTAGCACGCAGCTTGTTGTTGCCTCCCATCGGCAAACTGCAGAGGTTGTTAATAACTTGTTTAAAATCAGGAAGAAAAAAAATCAAAACTAATGGTAGGACTACATTGCTTTATTTCTCTCGCACTGTCTCTGACAGCTTCAAGCAGCAATTCGTCACACCAAAATCTAGTACGGAGTACCTAATTGGACGACGGCTAGGTCGAGAACACGATTCCAATTTGTTGTCGGTCAATAAGATTTGGGGCAAAAGTAAACTGGATCTTGATTCTACATGGGCATGGTGATGAACGATGTCCGTGTCTGGTACTACCTACCGGGCAGAGAAGCCAGATCCCCGGGCACCGTCCGCATGGCTCCTCTGCAGATCGAGGAGAAAGCATAATCAGTCAGCCACGCGGGCGCAGATGCGGGAGAGAGATCTAGAGAGAAGAAGGCGACGACGGCGTACGGAGTGGTGGAGGAGCCGCCTCGCTGGTCCTCCTGCGCGGATCGGGCGTGAGAAGAGCCTCCCCGCGGCGAGGAATCGAAGCGGCGACATGTTTGCAAGCTCTGATCTCCCTCTCTCCGTCCGCCCGGTGTTCGAGCTTGGGCTGTTCTTATGAGGGAAAAAAAATACTTGGACCCTAAATAAAAAAAAACATCATTTAAAAAAAAACTCACCTCCATTATACGGACAACTAGACCATGATGGCGCGCGTTACCGCGCCCGTCAATTTTTCAGTCAAATGATACAAATTTTCAATAAACATATGAAACATGGGACATAACATAGTATAAGGGATGAAAAAATATGCGTTCGGACTTTAGACCCAACTATTCATAATGAAATAAAAGGCACCGTAAAGCTTAGATAAGATTAAAAGGAAAATTGGGTCGTAGGCTAATTTGATAACAAAACAGACACCTCATAGAGAAAACTGCTTATAATCGCCCAAATAAGATAATTGGTTCGTGTTTGCGTGGTACCTTTGACTCCATAGACATTTATTAACAACCCAAAGAGCCAACACTTCAATCAAGTACAACTTTATCATGCGATCCTAACCTGCAGATTTATATAGTACATTGTAAATAACTAATATGCATGTAACGGCTTCAGTCATATACATGAAACCCAGAATTTACCTTCTATGTCATGTCAACTGGTTGAAACGGGGGAAACAAATTTAGGAAAGAAAGACTAATGAAAACGTGGCTAACTCCTGTTAACTAAAGAAAAATCGTGAAGTTGATAATTGCCTGAAATGACATATGTGTAACAACCAAAACCACCTTATAATTTAACAAAAACAAACATGATGTGATCAACAATAAGCCTGCCAGTCCCCACATCGACTTATGAACACGCACAAACGTTTCTGTCAGGCCCCAAACCTAGCACAATCAAGATAGTAGTGTACTGGGGGGATGGTAATGGTTCGGAGGGTGTCCAAGGAGATGTGGATGAGGTCAGCAACTCAGCATACCTGTGGAGGTGCTAGCGGAGATCCATGGCGACAGGCTCGCAGCTGTCTGGACGGCTGGGAGTTAGTCAATATAGGAACAAAAATTAACAGAAAAGCTGCACAAGTTCAACAACGCAAAAACCACTCTGTCTCTCTCAGTTCTTCTCTGAAACTCATTAAAGTTCTTGCTCCTGTAGCGATTTCAGCAACTACACAACTCACGAGGAGTCCATGAAAGTTGGCAAATATGAATCGGTGAAGGAGGTGGTGCCGTGGACGGCAGGGAGAGGCCACTTGCTAGAAGAGGCAGCACAGACGGTGATGTGTTTGTTCACAGACAGAATAGGTATCGCCCTCGATCAACACCTCGGCGGTGAGAATACGGAGGTAGCGAGGCGATGACTCAAATGGGCTAGGAGAGAGTATGGATGATGATGAGGAGGAGATCGCCGCGAGGGGAGCGCATGGTCGTGGTCGGGAAGAGGAGGCGCCGCCGTGAGAGGAGATGAGGGGTCCTCGATCGATGGAGGAAAAATTGAAAGAGCAATGACACTAGGTCGGGTTCGCGACTTCGACTGGACCTGGGCCTTTACAGCCCGATTATGGACAGAAGCTGGAGGTCATTCAGCGGAGCAGCGGCCCGCGAAACGTTGGGTGGGGCAAGTGAACGACGTGGGATGACGTAGTTAATCTAGAACGTACGTTAGAGCCATCCGATGGTTGAGACGCTCTAATCGCTGTGGAGGCTCGTAACTAGCTGTGTTATACTGTTTTTCAATTTGCCCAAAACGCTGAACGGCTAATTCGAGCGGTTTGAGTGAAAACCTAAAGTCCGGGCCACACTGGCCAGGTGCCACGTGGCCCAGGTCAAGACGGCGCCCGTCACTTGCTGTTAGACGACATCTACATAGTAGACAAACCCAGTCGAACAGAACCCGTTCGGGCATTCCGCTCTTCCCCTGGCCCTCTCTCCTCGTGTACGTTTTTCTACTTCGTTGCTGATGTCGTCCATGTTGTCGGTAGCGGCATCAGCCATGGTTTTCTGAAACAATGACAAGAGAAGCGACGAGTCTCTGCCCTGAGAATCTGCCCTTTCCCCCTCCCCTCTCGACCCATACGACTCGCGAGCCTATGTGAGTTTCTCTTCTCTCACAATTAGGTTATTTATTTATTATTTAAGGTTCGATCTCTTCGGTTTGATTTTGAATTTGAGGCTCTCCTCTGTTTTAACTATTGTAGATCCTAGAGACCATTGTGGACATAAACGGTGCGACATTGTTGCTGGAGGTAGGATGTACAATCGTAAGGCGCCAGTGGAAATGGTAGTCGTATTTGACAACACCAACACTGACTGTAGGTTTTATGGGTGCATTGAGGAGGTTAGGCCTTCCACAACGCCGACGCTTGGGCCAGGCGCTAGGAGCAAATTCTTGGGCGTTAGATGTGATCCTTGGCCAAAACAAGTAAATTAGCTAGCATCGAGGCCAAAAAAAAAATCCCGAGGCGCCCAGACTTTTTCGTCGCACGCTATAGCCAACATGTCAATTCTTTCTAATTGATGTAGCGTCTGCTGGCGTTGAAAGGAGAGACTCTAATATGTATGTTAAGAGATTTTTTTTATTTATCTTCTGTTAGCGTCTACTCAAGCGCTGAGCGTTGGGGATGGCTTTAGGAGCTCTGAGTGCAAACCCTATTCCACTGTCATAGCAAAGATCATGGGGACAAATACCACATGGGCCATGGTGATGGAAGGTCATTTTAGAGTTGTCACCATTTTCTTTTCTTTGTTCTATCTTTTTTTTGTTCCTTTTTCATTGGTTTTGTTCCTTTTTCTTCTTTCATGGTACCCTTTCTAAGTTTTATGTCTCATTTTTCTTTTCAACTTTTCTGTAATATATATGAACATTTTCAAAATATATGAGAATTTTAAAATTCATCAACATCTTTTAGTTTCATGAATATTTCTAAAATCGTTGAATGTTTTTAAATGTGTGAAAAATTTAAATGCACACACTTTTTTAAAAGTTTTAACTTTCAATAAAATCCATATTTTTAAAAATAATTTTAAACATTTTATGATTTTTGAAAAGGAACTATTTTCGATTGTTATCCTGCAACCGTTTTTTCCAGTAGCTTTTTGCGATATAAAGTTTTTATTTTTCAGACAAGATAAAGTTTTATACCCGAAGGAGCCGGTTCCGCTCCAGTCTGGAGGAAAAGAGATACCCGAAGCCGAAGGCCCAAGACAGGCCCACGCGGCGAGCTGACGGCGTTCCTTCCGGACTTCCGGAGCCGTGCCTCGCCGCTGGCCGCCCCTCGCTCCAGCCGCCCGAGCGCTCTCTCCCCTCGGCCCCCAGCTCCCCCGCCGCGCCCGCCTACGAATTACCGCAAGATGGGCGGCGGGAGGAAGCGGCGCAGGCGCGACGGCTCGGACGCGCCGCCGGTGATGCACCCGCGCAACCGCTACGCCGCCGCGGCGCCGGACTTTGCGGCGCTGGCGTCGCTCTACCCCTCCTTCGCCCCCTTCGTCACCGTCTCCGGCGGGGGCCGCGCGTCCGTCGACTTCACTGACTTCGCCGCCACGCGGGAGCTCACGCGCGTCCTCCTCCTCCACGACCACGGCGTCAACTGGTCCGTGCAACCTGCTCTGCTCACCTCCTCCTCCTCCTCCGGCCCCCTTCCCCTCAAACCCTAAGATGCATTCTGCGCTGCTCCGTTACCGACTGTTCCTGTTCGGCCGAGCTGCTTGTCTCTTTGCTGTTGTGCTGGTGGGGAATTGCAAGGGCGCTCCTGAATTCAGCTAACTGTGGCAACAAACTCACCTGTAATCTGACATAACTGCGCTCATGCCACTCTTGGAATGGAAGTTCTGAAGTGACTTCAGGGCTTGGAGGTTATCAAGTCTTTGTGTGCATATTAGTGCTGTATATTAAGACAGCATTTCGTAATCTCCAAGAGATCATTTGATTTATCTTGCTGTGGTGCTTGCATAGTAATAATAGTAAACAAGTAACGGAGCCGTTTTGTTACAACAAAAATCTGCCGAAAAGGGTCTTCAGAGGAAGTATATGCTGCTCATTGCATTATTGTTCAGCTTCATGAGCACTTCTGCCGGGAACTTATGCAGAGAGTAGTCCATGTAAAAGAATGGTGCTCAACGTGCACATCAAATGCCCTAACTAGATGCCTTTATTCTCACTTTGGTCTCGCTATACAACACATTGTATTTTTTCGTGGCGCTGTGCCAAATCGATCCACTTACCATTTCTGTTAACACATTTCAGTAAATAATTTACATGTTGTTTTCATATTTGAATTGTTTGCTGCATGAAATTTGTATAAGCAAAGTTCAAATAGAATTACTGTTTAGCACAACTGGCTGCTCCCACTTTTGCTAACAATAGGAACCACTTGATTTTCAAAAAAAATGTTGAAGCTTATGTTCTGTGCACACTATGTCCTCACATGTTCTATTTTTGAAGGAACTCATGTGTTCTTTTCTAATTATCACGCACTAAGGTTAGTGGTCAATATCACATTTAACATGTGAGCATGATGTATGTTGTTGCTACTGTCAGGTGGATTCCGGATGGACAGCTTTGTCCTACTGTTCCTAACAGATCCAACTACATCCATTGGATTGAGGATCTTCTCTCTTCTGATCTCATACCACGAATATCCAACTCAAGTGAGACAGTGAGGGGTTTTGACATAGGCACGGGTGCCAATTGCATCTACCCTCTCCTCGGAGCATCGTTACTGGGCTGGAGCTTTGTTGGATCTGGTATGCTTTTATCCTGTGCACTAGAAGTTTCGTGATGCATAAACTAGGAACTGCTTAGTGACCTACTTAGCTAAATTGGAAGGATCCATGCTCAGTTGGATATTTTTTTTGTAGATGTGACTGATGTTGCTTTTGAATGGGCTAAGAGGAATGTGGAGAGCAACCCACATCTAGCAGGTCTAATAGAGATCAGAAATGCAAATGAAGCACTCTGTTCTTCGAAGTCTGAAACAGTTGTTGAGGAAGCTGTCAGGGAGAACACTTCAGAGCCAGTGGACAGTATGGTGAGATCAATAGCACCTATTTTTGTCGGTGTTGTGAAGGATAGTGAGAGCTTTGACTTCTGTATGTGCAATCCACCTTTCTTTGAGAGTATGGAGGAAGCTGGCCTTAACCCAAAAACTTCTTGTGCTGGAACTGCTGAAGAGATGGCTTGCCCTGGTGGCGAGCAAGCCTTTATAACACATATAATTGAAGACAGTGTTTCCTTTAAGAACTCTTTCAGGTGATTCATATCTGATGTTACAGCGGTCATAGTAGTATGTCATTTATTTCAGTTGTTCATGATTTATCTGAAATTTTTTAGGTGGTTTACATCGATGGTTGGCAGAAAAGCAAATCTAAAACTATTAGTATCCAAAGTCCGTGAAGCTGGGGCCTCAGTTGTGAAAACTACTGAGTTCGTGCAAGGACAAACAGCTAGATGGGGCCTTGCATGGTCGTTCATTGCTCCAAGAAAAAATGTTATAAGATCCAGTACACCCGGAAAAGTCCACCATTCTTTCATGCTTCAGGTGGGCATCATGTCACCTTCCTTGATCATGCACTTTTGTTGCTTATAACTCCTAAGTGTAGTTTGCTATAACTTTGGTTTTAGTGGTCTCTATCATAAAGATTCCTGTTCTTCAATGAGATAATTCATCTTTGAGACAACTATCTTCTCTAGTTCTCCTTATTAGTGCGATCTTTGCATCACAGATACTCCTTCCGTCCCAAAATAAGTGTCTCAACTTTGTACTAGCTCTAGTACAAATTTGTACTAAGCTCAAGACACTTATTTTGGGTCGGAGGGAGTATCATTTAATTAGCATGCCTTAAATGTTATATCTCATCATTATTTGTAACATTTCTTCATCCTTGTTGACCTTGCAGTAAGGTTGAATTAGAACTGCTGGCTAGCCTGCCATAAAAATCTATCGGTCTCCTTTCCTATTCTTTACAGAATAACCTATAGTTATGTTTAATTCTTTTTATCGCTACTCTGCTAGCACTATGTTTCTCTGTAGCTTTTGTACTTTAACATATGCTCTCTCCATAATGAATTTCAGGGTCTCCGGCGTGGAAATGGTGCGTTTCAGGTGTTGAAGTCAGCTGAGGCCTTTTTCTGTGCATCTAATCTATCATGTAAAACCGATTCTGTGTCATTTTCTATTGATGTAAGAATCCTATTAATCTTCCACCTGTTCGTTTTCTGTATAACATCAGGACAGAGACCCACACTGATATGTCCTTTTCTTACTTAAGTGAAGTCTTAGGATGTCAATCCCTTGCTAAGTGTTGTATGAAATATCTCTGTTTAGGTTACATTGTCAGATGGGCAGATTCAGGCTGCAACATTGGATGGTGATGACCTTCCTGGTTCTGTTGAAGACAACACTACGAAGCTGCATAGCACTATTACAGGAGCATCCTTCCGTATTTCGGTATGTTGATAACATATAGTATACTACTCATGTGGTACTTATATCTACTTTGCCTCACAAACAATTTATAAATTTACTTCTGCATAGGTGTTTGAACAGATGCCTGGCACACTGTTAATCAAAGGCTCATTATTGAACAAGTCACTGTCAGGTACCCTTTGTTCTTTATGTGAAAAATGTCACTTTTCTCGGACAAACTCGGAGACACCTTTTTGGTTTGCTTCAATACATGGCATGCTTATATTTACTTTACCTTGTATTTTTTATGTTTCAGTTTTTACCACTTTTCCCATAAGTCCGAGCCTAGATTCCCATTGTATTACAACGGAGAGAGAGAGAGAGAGAGAGAGTTCCGGATACAAGTTAACCACACAAGCCTATATACTTACCGATTAGTATGTATGGAGTTTCTGGGCAAACATGCCACGAGGCACAAAACAAGCAAACTACCAAAGTGACAGTCTGACATGGAAAATGCTGTAGCATTAGCATGTGCTACTTTGCAAAGTTATGTTGGTTCCTGTAGTGATGGCACTGTCCTGGCAGTAGTTGTCTATCCAGTAGCAGTGGTACTGATGCGTAGCTGGCTCTGGACAGCTGGTAGTGGCTAAAGGCACGATGGAGACATGATAGATGACAATTGGACGGGCTAGTGACCATTGTGAGAGGTTGGGCGGCTGGTCTGCAGGAGGCAGAGCCTGTAGATCCGGAGCATATGCATGGTGTGTTGGTTTTGGAGGTGCTTCCTTCATTATTGATCGCCATTGCCATTGACAAGAACATGTAGATGATCTCAAAAGTAAATAAGATATCAATTGTCATATTCAGGTTGCATGAAGCCAACATATGCTTACATGACGCTCCGTGGCGCGTCTGCATTGCATTTTACTCATTCTGCACAAACCATGCTCTCGTAGTATTTTGCTCATTCCCGCACCATCTCCAATGGACTGTAAAACCAGCAGCAGCAGAGTCCAGCTGTGATCATGAACCAAATACCACCTCCGTATGATAGTCTGTCATACATATTGCGCCAAGAGCTTCTTTGCATCGTTACCGATGGACAAAGGTCGAGCTGACTTTAAACGACAGTGATGCTGAACCACTGGTATTCTGTTTGCAGGTACCTTCACATCATTGTTCTCCCAGCTGGAGGAGACGTTGAGGACGGAGTTCATCATCAAGGACCGGTAGCTCAAGAGTCCATCCACCATCAGGTGGACCTTAATCATGAACAAACGGATCAGGCTATTATTCTAACCTCTGCTGTCTTTGAACTCTTTTTCAACGCCAAGATATGTGAAGCGTGGGCATCACGAGACTTGACAGCAACGGCCCCGGCGGCCGGTGGCGGCCACGAGCAAAGCCGTCACCGAAGGCGGCCTGCACTACGCCCCGATTCCATCTTTCGCGCCGATGCCTACCAGCATGTTGTGTTGCTGTCATGGCGCCCCGTCGCTCGTCCGAATCTCGAAAGCGACTCCGGCGACGTCGACGACGCCCGCCCGTTCGAGAACCTCGCCTTTGCTCTTTTCCAGATTCTGCACACACGAGAAACGAACCTCTCTTCTTTTGTTGGCGTGGGCGTGTGTCGGCGTCCGTCATGCTTTTGGAGATGCGCCGCGTCTGGCTCCGGTGGTTTGTTTGAGCTGCGCGGTGCAGGATGGGAACTGCCATTTTGCGGTTGACGTGTTTCAGATACGCTTGTGCTAGCAGTCCGGCAGCCGATTTTGACGGGCGCCTTCTGTTCATCGGCTATGCCATATATCTTTCGGCCGCCCTTTGTTTTTTCTTATCTACTTATTATTAGTACCCAAAATCTAGAGCGATAGCTTTATCGTAGTACGTATTAAATGGTCGGGTAGGCAGGCAGCATTGCAGTGGCCTACATGGAGAAAGCTTTCGTGCAGAGTACACAATTTTTTTTTGGTTTATTTATTGAACGCAACGCAAAAAAAATCTGGCCCCGTACGTAGCCGGGTTGAACTTCGCCACGAACCCCCATGACTGTTCTATGACCGCTCTTTTGTCAGGGGCCAGTCAAAGCCGTCGTGCACCATGATGACTCTTCTAGCGGCCTGCCGTATTTTTCCATGGCCTTGTACCTTTTTTTGGCAAAAGATTTCAAAGCTGTCACGGTCGATTCTCTTCTACTGATATCTACAAGTAGTCATCACTGGTTAAAAAAGAAACTAATATGGCAAAATTTAGTATTACTCCACCAGCTACAAAGAAATCAAGAATATTTCTGTCATCCATACCCCTTTCGTCTTTAAAAGAATAACACAGATGCATATGTGCGTGTATGTGAGCATCTGCGTTGTACTGTGTTAAAAAAAACATGTAGGTTTGAAGTTATTTCTTGTGGTTCATTCAATTGAATATCAAATTGTAGCTGCAAACTATTTGAAAACTGCATGTTATAATACCACACGACACTTATGTGAAATATATCTAGCACATTTACTTCTAGGTACCTGGTATTGTAATTTTGAGTAGCTAGTATGGTATATAAGACAAACATATTATGAACATGTTGTGGGAGACTTCAACAAGTCTTTTGTCTCACTACTTACCAAATTACAATAGAAATCGGAATTTCCGATTTAATTCTAAGACCGTGCAGCGGCGAGTCCTCGGATAAAAAAAACCCTACCTTCCGGCTTTCATTCTCATCTTACGATCCCCGCACACAAAACCAACAAATAAACATAGTTAAAAGAAACTTATGTGGCAAATCAGACCTACGCACATACCATCCGTCGAGGGAAAAGGAAAAATGAAAAACACACAATCGGCTTGCCCGCTCGCCTTCCTCTTCTCTCTTCTCTCTTCTCTGTTGATCCCATCACCCCATGGATACAGTTCTCTCGTCCTCTTGAATGTGGCAAGAGATGAAGATGGACTTGCCGACGTGAGGTCGAGCACCGTGAAACATGCCTGATCGATCTTGCTACATACGAGAGCCTCCCGACTTCGGGATTTCCCTCTCACGCATGAGCTTCACAGTGACGTCGTCAAGCATGGTGACTAGAGGAGATTGACCGTTCGTCGCCCCCACGTTAGAAATGGCCTGAGGCCATGAAACCGAGATAGGATCCATGTATGAAAACAAAGTATGGACTTTGATGGACTTGCCTCAGGACCGACGGGCCATTGAGAACAAATGGTTCTTTAAGAAGAAGACAGACGCTGATGGTAATGTCACCGTCTATAAAGCTCGACTTGTCACAAAGGGTTTCTGTCAAATTCAAGGAGTTGACTACGATGAGATTTTCTCACCTGTAGCGATGCTTAAGTCTGTTAGAATTATGTTAGCAATTGCCGAATATTTCGATTATGAAATCTGGCAGATGGACGTCAAAACAGCGTCCCTTAACGGTTTTCTTAAGAGTTGTATATGATGCAACCGAAAGGTTTTGTCGGTCCTAAGTATGCTAACAAGGTATGCAAGCTCCAATGATCCATCTATGGACTGGTGCAAGCATCTCGGAGTTGGAATATACGCTTTGATGAGATGATCAAAGCTTTTGGGTTTATACGAAGTTTATGAAGAAACTTGTATTTAGAAGAAAGTGAGTGGGAGCTCTATAGCATTTCTAATAGTACATGTGGATGACATATTGTTGATTGGAGATGACGTAGAATTTTTGGAAAGCATAAAGGGTTGTTTGAAAGGAGTTTTTCAAAGGAAGACCTGGGTAAAGCTGCTTATATATTGGGCGTTAAGGTCTATAGAGATAGATCGAGATGCCTGATAGGACTTCCACAAAGCACATACCTTGACAAGATTTTGAAAAAGTCCGACCAAGGCAGAAGTAAGAGAAAGGATGAAAGTCGTCCCCTATGCCTCAAACATAGGCTCTATAATGTTTGTCATGCTATGTACCAAACCTGCTATGTGCCTTGCCATATGTCTGGCAAGTAGGTATCAGAGTGATCTAGGAGTAGATCACTGGACAACGGTCAAAAATATCCTTAAGTACCTAAAGAGGACTAAGGAAATGGTTGTCGTTAATGGATGTGAAGATAAGCTCGTCGTAAAGGGTTACGTCGATGCTAGCTTTGACACTGATCTGGATGACTATAAGTCTCAATCAGGATATGTATTAAATGATGGAGTAGTTAGCTGGAATAGCTTCAAGCAGAGCATTGTAGACATAGAGATTTGCAAAGAACATATGGATCTGAATGTGGCAGACTCGTTGACTAAACCTCCTCCACGAGCAAAGCATGATCAACACCAAGACTCCATGGGTGTTGGATTCATAACTATGTAAACTAGACTATTTACTCTAGGGCAAGTGGGAGACTGTTAGAAATATGCCCGAAAGGCAATAATAAATTGGTTATTATCATATTTCCCGTTCATGATAAATGTTTATTATTCATGCTAGAATTGTATTGACTGGAAACTTAAATATATGTGTGAATACATAAACTACACCATGTCCTTAGTAAGCCTCTACTAGACTAGCTCGTTGATCAAAGATGGTTATGATTTCCTGACCATAGACATGAGTTTTCATTTGATAACGAGATAACATCATGAGGAGCATGATGTGATGGACAGACCCAACCGCAAGCTTAGCATCAGATGTTTACTTATTTGCTACATCTTTCAAGTATTAGTTCCTTAGACCATGAGATCATGCCACTCTCGGATACCCGAGGAATACTTTGTGTGCTATCAAACGTCACTTCATAACTGGATGATCATAAAGGTGCTCTACAGGTATCTCCGAAGGTGTTTGTTGCACGGTACGCGTTGGTGCTATACAAACGGTTTTTAACCCCTTCCGCGATGGCATTTGGAACCATCGCCAAGTGAGTGTGGGCAATGGGGGGAGGGTCCTTCCCACACGACCCAGAAACCGTCGGGGATAGGGAGCCAAGATGCATATACAACACTCCTACTCGTTTGTACTCGCATTGCCATCGCAGTCAGTATTCTATGGTGCTACGTTTACGATACACGGCCCATCACAAATGGTTCACTATTATACACTATTGCAGGATGCTGCTAACGCGACACTACGATCAGAGACCCTTTGATGAAACTGTGTGCGATGCAATAATCGCAAACGGTGGTGTGAAAAAATAGTCAAAAAAGGTGCAAAATGTTTGCGATGGCGGATACATCAAACACGGTTCAGATTTTAGTTACGTGTGTGATGCTGGGCATACGATTGATTCAGCAGAACTATTTGCGATGAGGAAGAGCAACAGAAACGGGCAACCATATCAATGTGTGTGCGATATACGACATACAGTTCCCTTTGATGAACTGTGTGCTATTAAGAAATGCAATAGTAATGGCCAGCCAAATCAAGGTGTGTGTGATATACGACATACAGTTCACTCGGACAAACGGTTTTTGATTAGGCAAGAGAATGAAAAGGGTTCATCTTTACAAGATGTGTGTGATATGCGGCATTTGCGATCAGCCAAAAAAACACAAACGATTCGTGTAAACTGGATGTGTGTGATACGCAGCAAACAGCCCACTCGGATGAACTGTTTGTGATGAGAAATTATAACACAGATGGTTACTATAGTAAGTTCGTGCGCGATTCTGTTCGTACAAAAAACTTTGAAAAATGCAAACTAGTTGCTTGCGGTGGCTAGGAGTATCACACACGATGCGTCTGCGAGTACTCGTGTGCGATGATTAGTAAGTTACACATAATGAACGGCCGCAAGGGTGATATGGTGATCATGGTGTCCGAGAAGACCGTCGTCGGAAGGCCGCCGGCTCAGCTTTTTAGCCTATACTTATTATAATTGTATGCATAAGTAGGTCGTGAGTGTTTTGTGCCTTGACGCATGTGGCATTTTAAATTATCCTGAATATGTAAGACAATTATTAACTGTTGCCATTGTAAATTTGCCTCAACAGCGAGAAGAGCGCGCACAGGGACGCCACGGACCCGCAAAAAAAAGCAGGGACGCCACGACAAGCAACCACGTGGTCAACCTTCTCGCACCCCGTGGGAGACGTGATGACGCATCCATAGGACACGATGGTGATATCATGACCGTGTGTGATAGTGGGCAGACACGTACACGTACATCCGAGAACAAGGGCCCATGTTTTAGACTTCCGATGCGTGGCATACGGTTGATCCAAAAGAACTGTTTGCGATGAGGCAGGACAACAGAAACGGGGCTTTGTAGGCCCGGAATCATCAATAAATTTTGACTTTGTTTTTCGTCACATTGCAGATTACAATGCAATAAGTAATTGCAAATATATTCACACCGATCAAACTAATATGTGTTCACACTTAGCACCGGGCTATAAAAACTACCCACTCGAAAATTACTTCACAGTTTCTCTCCTCATCACCCACAAAACTGGTCTTTCCTGTCAAGTCGTTCCGCCATGACCGGTAGGAGGAGTTTCGGGTGGGCATATAACCAGGCAGCAAAGACCAAGGTCGCGGAAGCACTAGAGAGGTCCCGCCGCGAAGCGGCAGCCGCAACAACGATGTCCCGGCGCGCCGTGGAGCCCTCGAACGAGCTCTCACGGGCACGCGAGCACTCTCACAAACTCACTCGCCGCGTTGGCGATCACGACGAGCTGGCGTTACTGAAGTCCTTGGCCAGCGACGACAACATTCTCGCTGGCCTCATTAAGCAGCTGGAGCTGGTCAACGGCTTGATGAAGCTGCTCAAGATCAGTGATGCCTCGGTTAACAAGGCGATCGACCTCATCGAGCAACTCATGGGTGACAATGCGAAGCTCCTCAAGGCACTCGCCGAGAAGGAGGAGGAGGCCGCCGGCTGGAAGATGCTGCATGAGCAGAGCAGTGCCTCAGGGATGACACTAACAGCGGTCGTCGAGGAACTGATGGGTGACTTGAGGAAGCTCCAGATCGAGCGCGAGCAGGAGGTGGAGGAATTCGTGGCTAATTTCAAGCAAAGTCGTGAGGAATTAAGGAAGGAGCTGGAGGATGTCATCGCCCGGCGATCCATCGAAGAGTAGATACAGTAGCGATCTAGATCGTTGTCTGCGATTTCCTTCTTCTCTTGCCCCCTTGTTTTCCGGGCTTTGCTGCATGTGGCATTTAAAATTATCCAGAAAATGTAAGAAAATTATTATCTGCGCCATTGTAAATTTATCATCGTACTATCCGTTGCCATTTTATTTGTCATCGTATTATTCGTTACCGTATGTGGCACTTTAAATTAGGCCGGAATATGAGTTGAAAACACGAACAAAGCAAATGCTGCCATGGGATCACAACCAAACACCCTCCGTCCACCCCTAAAAAAAGCTCCATCCAAGCTCTTTAATTATCCCATTAATGGAGATGTTTTGAGCGAGGCGGGCGGCGGCTGGTGCGTGGAGGTCAAAGAGATCACTTCCCGGTGAGCATGGGTGACTTTTCTGCTTGCACGTGTCCAGTTGAGCCTGCGAGGTGGACAAGATGCACGCGTCCCATCGAGCCTGCACGGCGGACTGCTCGCACGCGTCCCGTCGAGCCTGCATGGCAGACTTTTTCTCACGCTCGTCCCGTCTAATCAAAGAGCTGCATGCACACCACTGAGTATGGTTAAATATTGACACGTCATATAATACAACCGTTTGTGATATTAACGTGTCATCTTATTGTTTCAAAAAGGACTTCATTGGCTACTAATGTGTGCGCCTCTTCTCAAACTAGACGATTTTTTTAACATGACATATATGTGCCATGTCATGAAACCATGCCAAGTTTCATGTTTTTTGGGTGAGTTATTGATTTACTAGGATTTAAAAACCAAGATTCTCAATGTTTTAGGACGATGACAAGTTTGTAATTCATTCTCATTCCTTAAATGAGACCTAAACATGCACCCAATAACACATGTACGATTTCCCACCCATTTTGCTTCACTGGAGCATGTGCTTGTAGTTCAAATTTGAATTATGGACTACATTAAATGCGTAGAAATCTTAATTAGTAATATATACAATGGCCAAACGAACCCTAAACAGTTTCAAATTTCGGCACGACACTCTTGTTATTCTATGTTGCCTATAGAAAACAAAGTTCAAGGCTTTAAGAGGCAACGATTACCGTTTCGCCCACCGAAACCACGAGGGTTGCGAGAAGCTTCGGTTTGTAAGAGGCTTGTAATATAGCTTCACCCAAATTGGACAATTATATGTACCATGTAGTGACACCCTGCCAAGTTTCGCGATTTCCTGGTGAGTTTTGGATTTACATAGATTTATAAACCGATATTTGCAATGTTTGTGGACAAGGCAGGACGGCAAGACGGTTGAATTCATTCCCATTCATTCCATGGGACCTAAACATGCATCCCAAGGACACACATGTACGTTTTTTCTAGCCATTTTGGTGCACTGGAGCATGTATTTGTAGTTCGAATTTGAATTATGGATATGAAATGCCTAGAAAACACAATTAATGAATAAAAAGGGTCAAACAAACCCTGAATAATTTCAAAGTTCGGCGCGAATCTCCCATTGTTCCGTGTTGGGTGTAGAAGAAAATACGAGGCTAGAAGAGGGAGAGATTATTGTTTGGCCCACAAGGGGACATGTTTCCCTATCGAAACCACGAGGGTTCTTGCAACATGCTCCGGTTTGTAAGAGGGTTGTAATAAAGCTTGGCCAGAATTGGCAATGTTTTTACCACGACATATATGTGCCATGACACCTGCCACCTGCCACCTTTGATTACTTTCTGGTGAGTTTTGCATTTATGGGGATTTAAAAACCGAGATTGCAAATGTTTGAGGATGAGCCAGGACGCCGGTAAGGTTGTTAATTCGTTCCCATTCCTGGCATGGAACCTAAACATGCACCCAAGGACACATGTATAATTTTTTAGCCATTTTGGTGAACTGGAGCATGTATTTCTAGTTCAGATTTGAATTATTGACACTAAATGCCTAGGAAACTCAATTAGTGTAAAAAAGGCCAATGAACCCTGAATAAGTATAAATTTCAGCATGTATATCATGTCGTTCCATGTTGCCCATAGAAGAAAATACAAGGTGAAAAGAGGTAGTGATTACGTTTCGACAACAAGGGGAACACGTTTCCTTATCGGGACCACGAGGCTTCACTACTAGGGAAAAGTTTATAGGCAGACGCTTACTAGTTGCGCGGGTTTATACCCCTCGCTACTGCTACTTACTAGTAGCGCGGGGTTTTAACCCCCACTACTGCTAAGTTGATAGTAGTAGCGCGAGTTTATAACCCTCGCTACTACTAAGTGGTCTCTGCCGTGCCCCTCCCGGGACATGCTATAGTAGTAGCGAGGGGTATAAACCCGCGCTACTACTAACTACTAAGTGGTCTCTACTGTGCGCCACCCGGGACATGCCATAGTAGTAGCGAGGGGTATAAACCCACGCTACTACTATCGACCCACCAAGACATGTGTACACATAGCATGCGGAGGCCCAAATCTAAACCCTCCACACTCTTCTGATTCCCCTTCTCCTCCCACCCGCGATTCCCTTCCTCACCCACCACCATTGCCGGCCTCACACCTCGGCGCCACTCACAAATCCGGTGACCTCCTCTCGCACTGCAGACCCCTCCCCTCCGCCTCCATCCTCCTTCTTCGCTGTTGGAAGGAGCGGGAAACCAGCAGAGCATCGTCCATGGCAGCGGCCAGATCCGCCATGGACGCAGTCACTTGCACCTCCTCGTCGGGTCAAGGGTTCCATGAAAAGCAGCAGCAGGTCACCGGGCTTCATCTAGGGTTTCGGGCATCGGCTCCAACTCCGGCGGCCACCGGTGAGTTCCTCCTCCTACTGCTTACTATCTCTCTCTTCCTCTATCTAATAATTTCTTTTCTTTTTTAGCAGCAGTAGAAGAGAGGTGCAGGCACAAGTTGGGTGGGGAAGCACCATCACCATGGACAACTTCATCCCCTCCAGGACCAGTAGCAGCCATGGATGGAGAGGATGATGATGCCCAGCAGAAGCAGCCGCAATGGATGGATTTTTTTTAATTCTCAGTTAGTTATTACTAGCGCGAGGCCGTGACCCACGCTACAACTAAGTAGTAGTAGCGCGGGTGGCAATCGCGCTACTACTACTAGAAGTAGCAGTAGCGCGGGTACCACCCGCGCTACTGCTAACAGTTAGCTGTAGCGCCCTAGCAGTAGCGCAGGCCCCCGCGCTACTGCTAGGCAATTACCCCGCGCTACTACTAGGGTTTTCCCTAGTAGTGCTTCTTTGAGAGAAGCTCCGATTTGTAAGAGGTTTGTAATAAATCTTGGCCCAAATTGGACAATGTTTTTACCATGACATATATGTGCCATGATGTGACACCATGCCTACTTTCATGACTTTCTGGTGAGTTTTGGATTTACGGGGATTAAAAAACCAAGATTCCAAATGTTCGAGGACGAGCCAGGACGCCGGTACAGTTGTAATTCATTCCCAATCCTGGCATGGGACCTAAACATGCACCCAAGGACACATGTATAATTTTTCTAGCCATTTTGGTGTACTGGAGCATGTATTTGAAGTTTAGATTTGAATTATGGACATTAAATGCCTAGGAAACTCAATTAGTGTATAAAAAGGCCAAACGAACCCTGAATAAGTTTAAATTTCAGCACGGATATCCTGTCGTTCAATGTTGCCCGTAGAAGAAAATACAAGGCAAAAAGAGGCAGTGATTATGTTTCAATAACAAGGGAACACGTTTTCCTATCGGAATCACGAGGCTTCTTTGAGAGAAGGTCCGGTTTGTAAGATGTTTGTAATAAAGCTTGGCCCAAATTGGACAATGTTTTTACCACGACATATATGTGCCATGACGTGACACCATGCCTACTTTCATGACTTTTTGGTGAGTTTAGGATTTACGGGGATTTATAAACTGAGATTCCAAATGTTTGAGGACGAGCCAGGACACCGGTACAGTTGTAATTCGTTCCCATTCCTGGCATGGAACCTAAACATGCACCCAAGGACACAAGTATAATTTTTCTAGCCATTTTGGTGAACTGGAGCATGTATTTGAAGTTTAGATTTGAATTATGGACATTAAATGCCTAGGAAACTCAATTAGTGTATAAAAAGGCCAAACGAACCCTGAATAAGTTTAAATTTCAGCACGAATATCCTGTCGTTCAATGTTGCCCGTAGAAGAAAATACAAGGCAAAAAGAGGTAGTGCTTATGTTTCGACAACAAGGGGAACACGTTTCCCTATCGAAACCACGAGGCTTCTTTGAGAGAAGCTTCGGTTTGTAAGAGGTTTGTAATAAAGCTTGGCCCAAATTGGACAATGTTTTTCCACGACATATATGTGCCATGACGTGACACCATGCCTACTTTCATGACTTTCTGGTAAGTTTAGGATTTATGGGGATTTAAAAAATGAGATTCCAAATGTTTGAGGACGAGCCAGGACGCCGGTACGGTTGTAATTCGTTACCATTCCTGGCATGAGACCTAAACATGCACCCAAGGACACATGTATAATTTTCTAGCCATTTTGTTGAACTAGAGCATGAATTAGAGGTTTAGATTTGAATTATGGACAATAAATGCCTAGGAAGCTCAATTAGTGTATAAAAAGGCCAAACAAACCCTGAATAAGTTTAAATATTAGCACGGATATCTTGTCGTTCCATGTTGCCGGTAGAAGAAAATACAAGGCAAAAAGAGGCAGCGATTATCTTTCCCCCACAAGGGGACACGTTTCCCTATCGGAACCACGAGGCTTTCTTTGTGAGAAGCTCTGGTTTGTAAGAGGCTTCTTATAAAACTTGCCCCAAAATGGATGAAAAAAATTCCTCGACATATATGTGCCATGTCGTGACACTATGCCAAGTTTCATGATTTTTGGGTGAGTTTTGGATTTATTGGGATTTAAAAACCGAGATTCTTCTCATGAAATGTTTTCAAATAGCACACGGTTCACTCACAAAATCCGTGTGCCTACCAAACCGTGGCTGATGCCCCCCTCCCCCTGCTGCGCGCGTGATCTGAGTCGTGCATTCTGATTGGCCAGAACCCAAACCCCACAGATCATACGTCTGCACCGTTGGATGCTCCCAGATCAAACGGCAACTCTCAGCCCTTTCGATAGCCCATGCAGTACATGGGTAAGCACTGTGCGCATGCGTCGTGCTAGCTCACACTTCCTTCTCTTCTACGTTTTCTAAACAGGCTACCGTTTCCCGCCACTCCTCTCATAGGTCTCCCGTCTCTTCTCCCATCGGTTTCCCGCTACCAGTGTCAGTGCTCATTGAATGCTAGGCGGCGACACACCGGCCATGTAAATATCACACACAGTTTCCAAAAGCACAAAAGTGTGTGATAGGAGGGAGTAGGTCCCATAGGGTGACTAGCGTGAAACGCCTTAATGGCAAGGAGGCAATTCCTATCAGCAAGGGACGGCTTCCTGTCCGCTAGCCTAGTCGAATAGAACACAGAAGTTAAGCGTGCTCGGGCTGGAGTAGTCCAAGGATGAGTGACCCGGTGGGAAATTGGATATCTCAAGCTTAATTTAAATGCCATGACACGGTCATTATAGAGATAAATATCTCTATAGTGACCTATCATGGCAATTATATAAACCTTGGGATCCTTGTTTTGCTAATTTGTAGACTATGTTTTTGTCAGTTATTTTTTTGTTGTAAAATCACCACGACTGCGCAAGCGCGAGCAAATGGTGCAGGTACTGGCTTAACCGTGTGTGATGCAAGTGCGCTGTAAAATCAACATGACCGCGCAAGCATGAGCAAATGGTGCAGGTACAGGCTTAACCGTGTGCGATGCAAGTGTGCTGTAAAATCACCATGACTATGCAAGCTAAAGGTGGGCAAGTTTATTTAGAAACTAGGATGAACGTGTGCGATAGACCAGCTAGCTAGAAATATAAAAACAAACTACCCGCCTTGAGCATTTCAAAAACCGGTGGTTCCGCCACTTTTCCTTATTATCATACACGCATATTCTTATTGGACCGTGCGCGATCTTGGGCACTCCCGCCCCGCATCAATTCCTTTACCCAAATTTTAGTAGCTGCCGTACTTCAACCATCGCCCACACTCCTCCAGCACCGACCTTATAGTAAAATTGCAGTAGCCGAGGAATTTGAACCGTCGGCCTCCCGCGTCCACCACCATCTCCACCCACCATGACTAAACTTTTCAGTAGATGCAACATATCCTCAAACACCACCACCCCTCCTCCACAGCCCCCCATCCTCCCCTCCCCCTCGAACCCTAGCTCACCGCAGGCATCGGCGCCGCTGCCAACCCATGCTGGTCTGCCCATTCCTCCTAGCTTAGATAATAAAGTTCAGGTTACCCAGCGATTCCCATACCGTCGCCCCAATCCCCTGAGTTTTTAGATGAGGCATGCGGTGTACCTCCCGCTAGATCCAAATCCCCTGCTCCAGAATGTCACAGCCTAAGCTTGACCACGTATCTCGAGGAGTCTAATGAGCGTTCGGCCAAGAAGAGGTTTATCATGGCCTCTTCGGCGGACGTTGGCGAGGTGGCCGCCATTCGCCCCGACCCGTCGATCTCGGAGCAACACGTCGCCGCGGAAGCCGGCGAGGACGTTGACCATGTTGCCATGTCGAAGGTTTCATGTCAGCGGGCTTGCGTATTATCGTATCTCGGGAAAGCTGGCTACGACATCAAGCTTGTCGACAGCGACAACTTCACGTGGGCCATGTCACAGGTTACGTGGTACATCCCCAACCCCTCCGGTTCAACCACCATGGATCTCTTTGACAGCCCTGTCGTTGATCTCCTCCGCCAAGCGGTCAAGGATTTGCGATCCTTATACGCCATCGAGCCCATTTTGTCATTTCTGAAGGACACATTCTATGACGGCGACTTGGGATCCTCAATTGCCAAGTCAGATCTAATCGACCACGATGACGACCATGAGGAGGGCACCCACAAAGGTTCTTCCAAGGTGAAACAACCCATCTGTGACATCAGAGAGTGCACCATGGGTCGGTGCTCTTCCAACTGGAAGGATCCCATCCATGAAATGTGAGGCAACATCCTATCAACAAATCTTACCTTTTCTAGCTTGCCAACCCATACCCTTTATTGTAGTAGCATTTTCCATGCGGTGTTATATCTATGCCGTGTTTAATTATTTCAGCTGTGCAAAAATGTATTGTTCAATAGGGCTATGTGATGTTGAAGTATGAATTGTCCACTTCAGTTTCACGAATGGCTATATTTGGTTGTTTATAGTGAGTAGATGCCTTGTTTATCTGTGTTTGGTTGTTAGGTTGGTTGTAGTGAGCATTTTTCCAGTTATCGAGTCAATGCCTCGTTTATATGTATTTGGTTCTTACTTTGGTTGCAGTGAGCATTTGTCCAGTTATCAAGCAGATGCCTTGTTTATCTGTATTTGGTTATTAGGTTGCTTTTTTTAGCATTTGTCCAGTTTTCAAGCAGATGCCTTGTTTATCTGTATTTGCTTGTTAGGTTGGTTGCAGTGAGCATTTGTCCAGTTTTCAAGCATATGCCCTGTTTATCTGTATTTGCTTGTTAGGTTGGTTGCAGTGAGACTCTGTCCAGTTTTCAATGGCTATATTTGGTTGTTATACTGATCATTTATGCCTTGTTTATTTCAGTCATTCACAATGTGTTGTTCATTATGTGCAAGTGGGAACTGTGCCGCTCGACTACATCAATACCAGTTTGAACGACTATATTTGGTTCCAGGGTTGAAATCCCTCGTGAAGAAAATCCATCTCTTTATGAGATCTACATTCGCACTCAGCAGACACTAGAAAGTCACATCAAGCTGGACCGAAAGGAAAAAATGGAACTAATGACTGGGCTGAACTTACTACACAAGCATACTCGCTAGATTCTTCTAATGAGAAGGAAGCAAAGAAGCGCTCATGGACTCTTCCAAGACAACATTGTTCTCACAAGCAGCTGGCTGCCAAAGGAATCATGAAATACTATAACTATCTGGATCTGCTAGCTGTCGCTCGCGTCCGAAGACAAACTCCTGTGCTTCCTGATCATTATGCATCAACTGATCTTCTGTTTGTCGGCCCCGATGATGAAATTGAAGACACAGTTAGAGCACTGATATACAATCCAGATGCTCATCCTGCCAGCTCCTCAAGAGCCCATGCTGCTACTCCAGCTTTAGCCTCGACCATTCCTCGCTCTATGAATTCTGATTTGTTGAGTGGTTTTAATTATGATTCTTAGGATTCGCCTGAAGAGTAGTTCCTCGTCTGCTATCTCTTTCCTTTTTGACACTTGTTGACAAAAAGGGGGAGTAGTACATCGAGTGATAGATTAACGGGGTTATTGCAGGGTGTTTTTATTCGCCTTTTGTTTTTCATAGTCGAACTATTTGGGTTTTCCTCGAACAATTTGCTTCCTGGACTTAACGCACCACTTATGGTGTTGAAAAACTCGGTCGCCATGTAACAATAACAACGTCCCTGCCTGCAATATTATTTGCTTCATACTATCTATTTGCAAGTACCATCGAATGTGTTTTCCTTGAATGATTATCCTTGATAACTATCTATCATACAAGAAAAAATATTTACTCCTCGAAGAAGAACAGGAAATCATCATTTTTTATTACAAGGGGGAGAAGTACTTCAAGTACTAAATGAATTATAACTATTGTGGTTGGATATCCGTCAATTGTTATCACTCATTCTCTAACCTTTTGTAGGAAGAGAATGTCAGTCTAAGCTTTTATGCCTTACGTGTGAAGGCCATATGATTCACCGACAAAATGTTTTCCCTCGCAATTATTTCTCTTATTATCTTCTATCACACGGAAACCACATCCGAAGCATATCCACTCCGAGCAACACGTTCTTACTTTATCTTGTGCTAATCGTATCGAATATCTAACATGCAGGATAACTACAACTCGTGTGGATTCAAATTGTTCTCTGAGAAAACCTTCATGTCACATCCTTCATCACAAATCTTTCTAAGCATTCTATAAATCTAATTATCTTCAAAGATTTTGTGACAGGGATCACCTTAGACACCGTCAAAGTGCATTGTAAGAAGTCAAGTATGAATTCATAAATCAATGTCACTTATATGAAGAATAATTTCGTCTCCCTCCGGTCCTTCATGCTCCGAAGCATATCTTCAGGGGGAGAGTAATTTATCTTCATAATTATCTCTTGCCTTCTATTATTCTTCACATTACATTCCATTCTTTATCTACCCTTTGATGTGATCTGTTTTGTCAACAATCGTCCAAAAAGGGGGAGATTGTTGGTGCAATATCTGCCTACCTTGTGTTCGGAGATTGTTGTCAGAAACAGGTATGGACTGATTTGTTTGCTAGTGCATATAGAGAGAAATAGTCCATACACAACCGAAGAGAATGTTGTCTTCGATGCTAAGTTCAAGGAACTCCACCGAAGTATATCAGTGTTGCAGAGAAGAACGAGCCATTTTGATGAAGTCATATAGTCGAGAAGATTGATGTGAAGAAATCGACCCCACAAAAGTTTACTGCTGAAGCAAAGCTTGTGATTCGGTATTGTCGTCCAAGGAAATTGATTGCAGCAATGGAAGTCGAAGACAAAGTGAAGACATAATATTCATTTCGTTGTTCTTCTTTCATTCTTTTGAGTCATAGGATCTCCAAACTATTAAGAGGGGTATAGGTTCTCGATGCTTAGATCCGCTGTGATCCTTAGCCAAAACCTATGAGCAGTTGCAAGAGAAATCTCTTTGTGCTCCGAGCAAATACTTGTCAGCAAGAGACTGTGATTTTCTTCGCTGCCAGAGATTTGCCTCAAACCGGGGAGTTAACATTACCTGCTGATACGTCTCTAATGTATCTATAATTTATGAAGCATTCATGCTATTTTATTATCTGTTTTGAATGTTTATGGGCTTTATTATACACTTTTATATTATTTTTGGGACTAACCTATTAACCGGAGGCCCAACCCATATTGCTGTTTTCTTGCCTATTTCAGTGTTTCGAAGAAAAGGAATATCAAATGGAGTCCAAACGGAATGAAACCTTAGGGAGCGTGATTTTTAGAACGAACGTGATCCAGGAGACTTGGAGTTGAAGTCAAGGAAGCTTCGAGGTGGCCACGAGGGTGGGGGCGCCCCCTACTGGGCGTGCCCCCCTGCCTCGTGGGCCCCTCGAGGCTCCCCCGACCGGCTTCTTTCGCCTATATATTCCCATATACCCTAAAAACATCAAAGCAAACAATAGATGGGGAGTTCCGCCGCCGCAAGCCTCTGTAGCCACCAAAAAGCTCTCGGGAGCCCGTTCCGGCACCCTGCCGGAGGGGGGATCCCTCACCGGTGGCCATATTCATAATGTCGGCGCTCTCCATGACGAGGGGGGAGTAGTTCACCCTCGGGGCTGAGGGTATGTACCAGTAGCTATGTGTTTGATCTCTCTCTCTCTCTCTCTCTCTCTCTCGTGTTCTTGATTCGGCACGATCTTGATGTATCACGAGCTTTGCTATTATAGTTGGATCTTATGATGTTTCTCCCCCTCTACTCTCTTGTAATGGATTGAGTTTTCCCTTTGAAGTTATCTTGTCGGATTGAGTCTTTAAGGATTTGAGAACACTTGATGTATGTCTTGCCGTGCTTATCTGTGGTGACAATGGGATATTCACGTGATCCACACTATGTATGTTTTGGTGATAAACTTGCGGATTCCACCCATGAACCTATGCATAGGGGTTGGCACACGTTTTCGTCTTGACTCTCCGGTAGAAACTTTGGGGCACTCTTTGAAGTACTTTGTGATAGTTGAATAGATGAATCTGAGATTGTGTGATGCATATCGTATAATCATGCCCATGGATACTTGAGGTGACATTGGAGTATCTAGGTGACATTAGGGTTTTGGTTGATTTGTGTCTTAAGGTGTTATTCTAGTACGAACTCTATGATAGATTGAATAGAAAGAATAGCTTCGTGTTATTTTACTACGGACTCTTGAATAGATCGAGCAGAAAGGATAACTTTGAGGTGGTTTCGTACCCTACCATAATCTCTTCGTTTGTTCTCTGCTATTAGTGGCTTTGGAGTGACTCTTTGTTGCATGTTGAGGGATAGTTATATGATCCGAGTATGTTATTATTGTTGAGAGAACTTGCACTAGTGAAAGTATGAACCCTATGCCTTGTTTCCTACCATTGCAATACCGTTTATGCTTACTTTTATCATTAGTTACCTTGCTGTTTTTATATTTTCAGACTACAAATACTCATATCTACCATCCATATTGCACTTGTATCACCATCTCTTCGCCGAACTAGTGCACCTATAGAATTTGCCATTGTATTGGGTGTGTTGGGGACACAAGAGACTCTTTGTTATTTGGTTGCAGGGTTGTTTGAGAGAGACCATCTTCATCCTAGGCCTCCCACGAATTGATAAACCTTAGGTCATCCACTTGAGGGAAATTTGCTACTGTCCTACAAACCTCTGCACTTGGAGGCCCAACAACGTCTACAAGAAGAAGGTTGTGTAGTAGACATCACCTGCCATGAAGTTTTTGTTCCTCAGTAGCGAGCTTGATTGCACCCTTATCTACCGATCGTTAATTCCGCTGCTGTGTTTGGGATCAGTTCAAAACATTATAAAGAAATTTTGAATCTCCCATTCACGCCCCCTCTGGTCGATATCCTCTCGGTCCTAACACTCCCCTCGCTTGCTATATCAAGAAGGGGAGGAGGCCATCGAGCTTAATGTGTGCTAAGCTCAGAGGTGTCATCCGTTCAGCACTAGATAGGATTGGATCGCGGTAGGATCGTGAAGAGTACGACTACATCAACCGCGTTAGAACGCTAACACTTTCAGTCTACATGGGTATGTAGACACATTCCCGCTCATTGCTATACATCTCCTAGATTAGATCTTGGGTGTTCTGTAGGAAAAAGTTATTTTCATGCAACTTTCTCCATCACTCTTTTGTCCAGAAAAAAGTCGTCAAAAAGTTTCGTAGCGTTTGGACTCCGTTTGGTACTGATTTTATGGAAAATAAAAAACAAGTAGAAAACAACAACTAGCACTGGGCGCTGGGGTTGGAGAAGTATCAGCCGCCTACGTAGTAGTTTAGGCATTCCCTTCTAAATCGTGTATAGGTATGTAAAGCCACACTGCAAAAAATACGGCCATGTACGTACATATGGGTGTGGTTTCGAACGCGTACATCAATGGTGTCCTATTCATCTGCAGCCAACCGGCTGGGTCGGAACAGAGGAAACAATGTCGTGTTCACCAAGAGCCAAGCGACTGGTTGGAATGCGTCATGTTCATCGGCAGCCAACCCGCTTGGACGGAACAACTGAAACGGGGTTTAGCGTGCCGCAAAACGAAGGAAACGACCTTTTGTCTGACCACCTATGGTAGAAACGAGATCGCATTCACCTGGAGGAGTGTAGCATACCGCAAAATGGAGGAAACATACTTCTCTCCAACCGTCTATGGTCGAAAGGGTCATGTTCATCGGGAGGGGTCTGGCTTACCGCAAAATGGAGGAAAAGGAGTTCTGTTCAACCGCCTACGGTCGAAATGGGGTCATGTTCATCGGGAGGGGTCTGTCGACTTCCTCGAGCCTCCACTAGCTACTGTTCATCCTGCCTCCATGGGGTCCTGTCCATTCACCCCAACCGGCTAGGGTGTGGCGGCCTCCTCAGGGTCCTATTCATCCAACAGCAACTGTCTACTACCACAGGGTCCTGTTCATCCAACCGACACCGGTTGGGGTGAGGTGTACTAGTGGGCGGCAACAACGGGAACTATTCATCCATAGCCAACCAACCGGCTAGGTCAAATCACCACACCTAGACTCGTTCTACGTATGGCGCGCGTGACAACAATAGGCATTGTTCATCGGGAGGCAACCCAATCGGCTACGTGATAACCAACAAGTATAGGGGATCGTAACAGTTTTCGAGGGTAAGTATTTAACCCAAATTTACAGATTCAACTCAAGGGGAGTCAAAGAATATTTGAAGGTATTAGTAACTGAGTTGTCAAGTCAACCACACTTGGAGATTAATTATCTGCAGCAAAGTGATTAGTAGCTATGATAGTTTTGATGATAGCAGCAGTAGTAACGGTAACAGTAACAGTGGTAGCAGTGATATTGTAGCAGTAACTATAGCAGTAGCAATAGTAGTAACTTAGCAAGAACAATATATGATAAATTGGTAGGCATTGGATTGGTGACTTGTTGGATGATATTCATCATGTGACAGTTATAACCTAGGGCGATGCAGCACTAGCTCCAGTTCATCGATATAATGTAGGCATGTATTCTGTAAATAGTCATACGTGCTTTATTAAAAGAACTTGCATGACATCTTTTGTCCTACCCTCCCATGGCAGCGGGGTCCATATTGGAAACTAAGGGATATTAAGGCCTCCTTTTAATAGAGAACCGGAACAAAGCATTAACACATAGTGAATACATGGACTCCTCAAACTACGGTCATCATCGAGAGTGGGCCCGGTTGTTGTCACTCCGGGGTTGTCGGATCATAACCATAGTAGGTGACTATAACTTGCAAGATCGGATCTAAAACATGGATATAATGATGAATTCATAAATGGTTCAGATGTGAGTTCATGGAACCCGGGCCCAAAGTGACAAACATTAAGCATAGCAAAGTCATAGCAACATCAATCTAAGAACATAGTGGATACTAGGGATTAGGCCCTAACAAAACTAACTCGATTACATGATGAATCTCATCCAACTCCTCACCTACCAGCGAGCCTACGAAGGAATTACTCACTCCCGATGGGGAGCATCGTGGAATTGGAATTGGAGATGGGTTGGTGATGACGAAGAACGAAGATCCCCCTCTCCGGAGCCCCAAACGGACTCCAGATCTGCCCTGCCGAGGAAGAATAGGGCTTGGTGGCGGCTCCGTCTCGTGGATCACAATAATTCTTTCTCCCTAATTTTTTCCTGGAAATATGTGATTTTATAGTATCAGGGGGGTCATCTGCGGGGCGAGGAGAGGGGGGCGCGCCCTGGTGGGTTGTGCCCACCTAGGTGCCCCTCTCCTGCAGGTCTTGGTTCCAGAAATTCTTATTATTGATATAAAAAATCCTCGCAAAGTTTTGTTCCATTCCGAAAACTTTTATTTCTGCACAAAAACAACACCATGGTAGTTCTGCTGAAAACAACGTCAGTCCTGTTGGGGAACATAGTAATTCAAAAAAATTCCTACGATCACGCAAGATCTATCTAGGAGATGCATAGCAATGAGACGAGAGAGTGTGCCTACGTACCCTCGTAGACCGAAAGCAGAAGCGTTTAGTAACACGGTTGATGTAGTCGAACGTCTTCACGATCCAACCGATCCAAGTACCGAACGTACGACACCTCCGTGTTCAGTGATACATCTCGAATGTATCTATAATTTTTTTGTTCCATGCTATTATATTATCTGTTTTGGATGTTTAATGGGCTTTATTATGCACTTTTATATTATTTTTGGGACTAACCTATTAACCAGAGGCCCAGTGCAAATTGCTATTTTTTGCCTATTTCAGTGTTTCACCGAAAAGGAATATCAAACGGAGTCCAAACGGAATGAAACCTTCGGGAAAATCGTTTTTGGAACAAATGCAATCGAGGAGACTTGGAGTGGACGTCAAGGAAGCAACAAGGCGGCCACGAGGTAGGACGGTGCGCCCAGGGGGTAGGCGCGCCCCCACCCTCGTGGGCCCCTTGTGGCTCCACCGACCTACTTCTTTCGCCTATATATACTCATATACCCCAAAAACATCCAGGAGCACCATGAAACCCTATTTCCACCGCCGCAACCTTCTGTACCCGTGAGATCCCATCTTGGGGCCTTTTCCGGCACTCCGCCGGAGGGGGAATCAATCATGGAGGGCTTCTACATCAACACCATAGCCTCTCTGATGATGTGTGAGTAGTTTACCGCGGACCTTCGGGTCCATAGTTATTAGCTAGATGGCTTCTTCTCTCTCTTTGATTCTCAATACAAAGTTCTCCTCGATCTTCTTGGAGATCTATTCGATGTAATACTTTTTGCGATGTGTTTGTCGAGATCCAATGAATTGTGTGTTAAGATTATCTATGAACAATATTTGATTCTTCTCTGCATTCTTATATGTATGATTTGATATCTTTGCAAGTCTCTTCGAACTATCAGTTTGGTTTGGCCTACTAGATTGATATTTCTTGCAATAGGAGAAGTGCTTAGCTTTGGGTTCAATCTTGCGGTGTCCTTTCCCAGTGACAGCAGGGGCAGCAAGGCACGTATTGTATTGTTGCCATCGAGGATAAAAAGATGGGGTTTATATCATATTGCTTGAGTTTATCCCTCTACATCATGTCATCTTGCTTAATGTGTTACTCTATTCTTATGAACTTAATACTCTAGATGCATGCTGGATAGCGGTCGATGTGTGGAGTAATAGTAGTAGATGCAGAAACGTTTCGATGTCAGGGACGTGATGCCTATATACATGATCATGCCTAGATATTCTCATAACTATGCGCTTTTCTATCAATTGCTCGACAATAATTTGTTCACCCACCGTAAGATATGCTATCTTGAGAGAAGCCACTAGTGAAATCTATGGCCCCGGAGTCTCTTTTCCATCGTATTATATCTCTTTTATTTACATTGCATCTCATTTACTATTTTGCAATCTTTACTTTTCAATCTATACAACAAAAATACCAAAACTATTTATCTTATTATCTCTATAAGATCTCACTTTTGCAAGTGGCCATGAAGGGATTGGCAACCCCTTTATCGCGTTGGTTGCAAGGTTCTTATTTGTTTGTGCAGGTACAAGGCGACTTGCGTGTAACCTCCTACTGGACTGATACCTTGATTCTCAAAAACTGAGGGAAATACTTACGCTACTTTGATGCATCACCCTTTCCTCTTCAAGGGAAAACCAACGCATGCTCAAGAGGTAGCAAGAAGGATTTCTGGCGCCGTTGCCAGGGAGGCTTACGCCAAGTCAAGTCAAGATTTGATCTCTCGACAACTCGCTGATTTCTGGCATCGTTGCCGGAAAGATCTAAGCACAAGTCAAGACATACCAAGTACCCATCACAAACTCTTATCCCTCGCATTACATTATTTGCCATTTTCCTCTTGTTTTCCTCTCCCCCACTTAACCTTTGCCTTTTCTTCGCCTTCTTCCCGTATGTCTTTTTGCTTGTGTTACCATGTGCCTTCTTTTTGCTTGCATCTTCGCTTGCTAAAAGTCTATGGATCCTCATCCCCTTGCTAATCTTTTTAAGAGATCCAATTATGATGAACCATTTTCTAGTGATTTGAGTGCACTAGATTATCTTTATGAGGTTTTTCTTGAAATTTGTGAATCTAAAAATTGTGATGAAGAAATTTATGAAGAGATTCGCGATAGCCCCTTGAATAAAAAGCATGATTGCAATGGTTTTACTATAAATTCTCTTGATGTTAGTTGTGCTAATAATATGGAAAACCCTAAGCTTGGGGATGCTAGTTTTGCTATGTCTACTACTTGTTGCAATGATCATGATTGGGGTGATTCTTCTTATGATCTTGAAAAATTATTTAAGCTCCATGATGAATATAAGATTGATAATAGTGTTTGCCATAATATTGAAAGTGGGTTTGGAAGAGTGTCAACTTTAGATCCCACTATTTTGGAAGAGTGTCAACTTCGCATGCATGTGGATCGTGTTGAGAATATGCTATGTAATAGCTATTTTGTTGAATTTGCCTATGATCCTACATGTAATTATTTTGAGAGAGAGGAAAATATGGTTGTAGAAATTTTATCTTACTAAATTACCTCTCGTCATGTTGAGATTGCTATCGTCTCTTTCTTCTTCCTTGCATATGCCAATTTTTGCTTGCTATGATAATTTGTTTGCTTATAAAATGCCTATGCATAGGAAGTATGTTAGACTTAGATGTGTTTGTCACGTGTTTTATGATGCTCTCTTTGTGCTTCAATTCTTGTCTTTCTTGTGAGCATCATTGAAATCTCAATGCCTAGCTAGGGGCGTTAAACAATAGCGCTTGTTGGGAGGCAACCCAATTTTATTTTTGTTCCTTGCTTTTTGTTCCTGTTTAGTAATAAATAATTCATCTAGCCTCTGGTTAGATGTGGTTTTGTGTTTTAGTTAGTGTTTGTGACAAGTAGAACCTTTAGGATAACCTATGGTGATAGTTAATTCGATCTTGCTGAAAAAACAAATAAGAACCTCGATATTGTTTGTGCCAAGTAGAACCTTTATGATGTAGAAGCCCTCCCTGATCGATTCCCCCTCCCGCGGAGCACCGGAAAAGGCCCCAAGATGAGATCTCACGGGTACAGAAGGTTGCGGCGGTGGAAATAGGGTTTCGTGGTGCTCCTGGATGTTTTCAGGGTATATGAATATATATAGGCGAAAGAAGTAGGTTAGGGGAGCCACGAGGGGCCCACGAGGGTGGGGGCGCGCCTCCCTGCCTCCTTCCTTGTTTGCTTCTTGACGTCCACTCCAAGTCTCATGGATTGCGTTTGTTCCAAAAACGATTCTCCCGAAGGTTTCATTCCGTTTGGACTCCGTTTGATATTCCTTTTTTGAGAAACACTGAAATAGGCAAGAAAACAATAATTTGGGCTGGGCCTCCGGTTAATAGGTTAGTCCCGTCTCGACGAGGTCGGTGCAGATGTCCGGCTCAGGGCCCGGCTCGCCGATCTTGCCTGGCTCGCCGATCTTGTCGGTCATCATCTCCTAGGCGACTCCCTCTCCTAGGCGCCCACCGCCGGTGGCCACTCCGGCCCCGGCGGCCACCCTTCCTGCCACTGGCCACTCCGGCAGTGGCAGCCACCACGTAGTCATGGAGAGTCTCCTCCATTGGGACTTCTCTCTGGGCTTGGCGATTGAATCTCAGGTACGTGACAAGTTTGGGTCCACGGTGCACTTCTCTTTGGCCAACCCTAGATCCTCCAAGGAATTCTTCCTGGTCATCTCGTTCTCTTCGGCGTCATTTACTTTGATAGGGGAATCCGTGGCCCTCGCGCTCCAATCATGCATTGGTCGTCTCAGTTCGAGTTTTAGGGTTTTGCGGCTAAGTGATCGTCATTTCTGATTTTCGATGGCATCGAATCGTGTGGGACACTTTATCTATGGGCTTAAGGATCGGATCTGGCCGGATTTCATTTGTCATTTTCACCTCTTTTGTTGAGAAATTGAATCAGGTATTGATCGATTGGGGAATGGTTGGCATGCGGATAGCTTTCTTCCTGAGGTGGGTTTTCGATCTATAGCTATTAAATCTAAGTGGCTTCAAGATCAACAAAGAAAGGTAGATCAGCAGAGAATGGGTGATCAATTCCCTGTGTCTATGCGATGTGATGATCATAATTCCTCGCCGGAGTTGAGCTTGAGCTCGAGTCCGGCCGCCGAGAGCATCTCTTTTGGAAAGTTCCTTTTTCCGATCATTTCGGATCTGGAGCTGAATATCCGGCTGGGTGATTTTGTTTGTAATCACAAGGATAATCTGCACTCAGATATCCCTTCTTTCAAGGGATCTCGTTTCACGGAGTCCTACTGGAATTCCATCTCGGATGAAAAGTTATATCATATTATGGATGGTTGGCAAGCTGGTTATTCTAATGCTGATGTTTCATCTATGGTCCAAATCAAGGATGTGCCAACTCAGGAGTATATTGACTCTCGATTGCTGAAATGCTTAAATTGCTCACGTCATGGCCATCTTGCTTCGGACTGCCCAGGTATCTTTTGCCAATGTTGCATTCATTCCATCGATCAATGTTTATGCCCTGAATACCAGTATGATGAGATAGATGCATGCATAGTGGGCCATAAGCTATCTTCATGCCTAGTGTGTAATCAGCGTGAACATTCTACCTGTAGTTGTCCTGGGCTTAAAAGGTCTAGAATCTGCAGCTTATTGGGTCATATAACTTGCCGTGGAGGTTGGAATGGACCAAAATATTGTTGGCGGCCCAAGAGCTTCAAACAAACTTTGCCTTTTTGTGGGGAACGGAATAGTATCAGCCACCCAGGATTGCGAGATATACGTGGTAAAAGTCAGGATCGGGTGTGGAAAGTGAAACAGAAAATCCCGGTTACATGTGACGTGGCTAGCCCTCATTGCTTGTCGATACGACTCCCTCCCCCCGCAGCTGTCAACTCCACCGCCCTGGGGCCCCAATCAGACGCAGTCTTCCCAGTTTCGTGCACCTCCTCTTCCTCCCATGTTCCTGCCTCGCCCTTCCCTGCTCTAAACACATCCAAGCCCTCAAAAAACCCTAGTGGTGCCGCCATGGCGAACTTTCTGGTCCACCCATTCGCCTTCACCCCCGTCAGAGCACACATTGTGCGCGGTCAGATCATCGGCTGCAGAGGAGCAACATGGTTGTGGATGAGCCTCATACTTATCGAATTTTTTAGGACAGGAAAGTTTAACAAAAGCAGCATCAAAGGTAGCACGCTTAGTTTCTTGTAAACAGACAACTGAAGAACCACTACTACTGATAGCATTATGCAACGCCAGCTGTTTTTTGTCCGAATTGATCCCTCGGACATTCCAGCACATAACTTTCCACGCTTTAAGTTGCATCGGGAATTCGTGGCCTAACTCTTCTGCCCACCTTGAATAGGAAGCAGCTTCTGTGCGCTTAACTGACTCGGATGTACACCACACATATTAGCTCCAATGGACTGAATAGCATGGATAGATGTATGAGGTGGGATAGCATCAGATACCTTGTCATGTCTCCCAAAGCTAGGTGTGATGCTAATGGTGAGGCCAGGAAGAGATGGGTCCTTCCTAGGCTTGACCTTGGAAGTTGTAGCTCTCTTGTCAGTAATAGGAGGGACCCTGAATCCATCATATTTGTTCGAACGAGCACTGTGACGGAGAAGAACAGTGTCCACATGAGCCGGCTCCTGTAGCACCATATGACCAATCGGGTCCACAGCATGATCCACATAGTCCAACACATCCAGTATTGTCGGAGCAACAGACAGTGGCTCCTCCAGAACTAGCACCACATAGTTTAGTCCTTCCAACGAGGCAAACAGAACAATCACCTTGCCCATGCATAAAGTTGAACTGAAGATGCGACCAAAGACATCTGATTCAGACATCACCTAGGCGAGCAGAGCCTTGCACACACAGTCAAGCTGAAATTGAATAGCAGTGAAGGGATTGAGTGGGAAGCAGGCTGTCCTGGGAGACTGAGGTGGTAATATGGAGCGAGTATAGATCCTCTTGAGCATGCCACCCATCCATGAAAGCAGTTCAGCGTCAGCAGATATCAACACAGCAGATACAGAGCCTCTAGCTCTGACAAAAGCATATTGAGCAGCAGGAGCACCATTAATGAAGCTGTCAGCTAATTCCTCCACATAAGAATATTCAGACCAAGCATCAGACAGATTGTCCACCAGATTGTGCTCTTGTGGCACACCATCCATCAGAGATGACCCATTGTACTCAAAGTATGTTCTGAAGCTGAAACCAGTGTACGGAGGAGGTAGAACTGGCCATGCTCTCCAGCCATTTTCTTGCACCTGATCCTGAGCTTGCTCATTGCCATTCCAAGTAGCTTCATTAGCCGTCTGCTGAGCCTCCACCTCCTTTATCCTTGCTTGGGCATGATAGTATAGTAGGGCAGAGTGTACGGATGCGGAGACGCATTTGGTGGAGCATCCTCATTCCCTTGCAGACCCGACACTGTGCTTCTACTGTTCAACACATATACAGGGACGGACCAAGAATGACCCAGTCCCGGCAGCAGCCCAACTTTGGTGACAAGCAGACTATGTGGAACTTCCGTAACATCTTTGATGTGGCATTTTACAAGAACTCTAGCTTTGTTCTCATTCGGTCTTGGCCAAGCTAGCAGCTTACCAAACCTAGAAACCACCTTATGAACATAATGTTCAGTCATGTAATCCATAGGGAAAGGAAGCATCAAAATCCAAACTTCATACTCAAAAGCAGGCGTTGTCATGTTAATCCCTTCATCATGGGGGATCAAGGTAAAATAAGAATCCTCAGTTAAAGCATGCGGCCCCTCTCTAATAGCTCCATCTCTGCTCTGAACATCAAGAAAAGCAACACACCCAACCGCAATCGGATAGACAAACTCATCTTCAATCTGATACTCAAGATCCTCCCTAATGATGCGACAAACTTCCTCTAACCAATACCCCTTCTGATGATCTGGCACTGGGGGTGATCTCAATCAGAGCGTAGCTGTCGTGGTTCAGAGGCGGCTGTGCCCTCTCAGGGGGCCTCTGGTGGTTTAATTGTGTTGTGGGACAGCTCTGTGTTCTCTGGCAATGTGTTTTGCTCTGAATCTTTTGCTTTGGGCATTCAGTTTACTTCTATGCAAACAGCCAGGTCTTGGAAACTTATTAATGTGTATGGACCATGCGCTGGGCCAGGCAGAGTTGCTTTCACCTCATGGCTATTTGAGCTGGATATACCTGATGATGAGGACTGGTTAATTTGTGGTGATTTCAACTACATTAGAGTGCCTGATAATCATAACAAATCAGGGGGTGATGCTAATGACATGCTTACTTTTAATGATTTCATTCAATCACAGGCGCTTGTTGAGCTACCTATTAAGGGTAGGCAGTACACGTGGAGTAACATGCAAACTGAACCTCTGCTTGAACAAATTGATTGGTTCTTCACCTCATCGAATTAGACATCCAATTATCCCAACACCACAGTGGGGCCCCTTCCCAAGCCAATGTCAGATCACACGCCTTGTATGATCACGATAGAAACCTCTGTTCCTAAAAGTAAGGTGTTTAGGTTTGAAAACTTCTGGATCTCCCACCCAGGATTCTTTGATCTGGTCAAGTCTACTTGGGAGAAATACTGCTATGCACCCAATTCGGCAAAACTGTTGTGCAAGAAGTTTAAGAACTTGAGATATGCTCTTAAACGTTGGAGTAAGCAGATCTCTCGGTTGAACCTGTGTATCGATGACTCCAACTGGGCTCTTCTGGAACTTGATAATATCGAGGATAAAATACCTCTCACAATACCTGAAGCCAACTTTAGGTTGATTCTCAAAAATCATCTGGTAACCCTACTCGGCTACAAACGAGAATATTGGAAAAAGAGGTACATTGTCCGATGGTTTAGTTGTGGAGATGATAACACTAAAAAATTTCACTCTGCAGCGTCTGAAAGATATCGCAAAAACTCCATAGCTTCGCTCAAACTCCAGGATGGTACGGTGGTGACTGACCATATGGGTAAAGCAAAAGAACTCTTTAACACATACAAGGAGAGATTGGATAGAAAAGGGGAGTATGAAATGAAGTTTGATCTGTCAAGAATAATTAAGAAGGTGGAGGGCCTGGACGAGCTAACCAAACCCTTCATGCATGTAAGTGCATCTAGGGCCCCTTAGTGATTTTGGTGTATTGAAGACTTATAGGTTAAGGGACTAATGCGTTTGTGAGTGTACACAGGTCTATAAGTCTATGAGGAGTTTGATATTTACAGAGAAAGTCGACCCCTAAAAATGAAGTTCTTCAACTGAAGACTTTGATATTCTGAAGACTTACTGAAGACTTTGAAAGTGAAGAAATTGGTGTGACCTTGATGACTTGGTATTCATTTGTGGAACATGAAGCGTGAAGACTTTTGTTTTCGTAGTTTCATTTTCTCTTTCTTGAGTCATAGGAAACACCGTACTGTTAAAGGGGGTCGAGGAAATACTAAGGAAAAATTTCCATGTGATGCTCAACTCAAAATCCTACACCTACCAATCCCTTCGAGTGAAGCCTTTGGAAATCTCATACAGTTCAGTCACTTTCTTCAGTGACAGAGACGAAGTTCTTCTGGTCGCTGATGAATTTGTTCTGACTGAGGAGTTAGGAATTCGCCAGTGCGAATTACCTACACAGTGAGGAACATGATAGCCCTGAGGAATTTGAGAGTCAAATTTCCGACCATTGCTGTGCTGCGCGCCAGCTGTCCCAAAATATCTTATCCACCTAACGGTCATATCATTGAGGGGCATTTATGTCTTATCATGTCGGGCTGCTCCCTAGGCTATAAATAGCCGCCCCCTACAACCACTAGCTGGTTGGCTGCTCCGAGAGAACTTGACACTTGTCATTTGAGAGCAACCCATCCTCCGAGGACTTTGAGCGAAAATCATCGAGTGAGGAAAACCCAAAACCAAACCCCTACAAACCCAAAGTGATTGAGCATCACTGAAGAAATTGATCCTGCATGGATCCGACGCTTGTTACCTTTGAAGACTGTGCTTCTTCCAGACGGTTAGGCGTCAAGGTCTAGAGCATCCAAGAGGAATTGTGGATCGCCGAGTGACCAAGTCTGTGAAGGTTTGGAAGTCGCCTGAAGACTTACCACGAGTGATTGGACGAGGTCTGCGTGACCTTAGTTCAAGGAGAATACGGTGAGGACTGGGTGTCCTGAGCTGCGTGCTCAGCGACTGGGTGTCCGGGACTGTGTGTCCTCGAGTTTAAATACTCAGCCGCTCCAACCAGACGTACAACTGAGAGAGCAGTTGGAACTGGTCTACCAAATCATTGTCTTCACCAACCTACTGGTTCTATTTCCTCAACCCTTTCATTTCCTCATTACTGTGTTGAGTGTTTGTTCATATCTGTGTTTGAAGACTTTGACTGAAGACTTTCTCAATTTCCTCAGTTCAATTTCTTCAGTCTGTTTGTCTTCATCTTGTGTTATCCTGTGATTACGCTTTCTGTACTCTGTGCTAGTCTTCATTTCATCATGATGACCATGCTTGTATTCTGTTATGCTTACTTCTGAGTACTTATTCCGCTGCTAATAGTTCTTCGCTAAGGAATTTCCTCACCGGCAAATTCCTCAGTGAAGAATTCATAAAAATCGCCTATTCACCCCCCTCTAGTCGACATAACACACTTTCAATTGGTATTAGAGCGAGCTACTCCCTTGTTCTGTGTGATTTTGGTTTAACCGCCTGGAGTTTTAGTTATGTCGACCGCAGGTATGAAGAAAGTGACATGCCCTATCTTTGACGGTCATGATTATCCCAAGTGGAAGGCCATGATGAGGAAGCGCCTCATGGCAAGGGACAGCAAGCTGTGGACCGTCACTGAGATTGGTCTTACTGATCTATGCAAGTCAGCGAACGCAGATGATATTCGCAAATACACTCGACTTGACTTCATGGCGAAGGATATCATCTGTTCCTGCCTATCCAGAGATCAATTCAGGCACATTATGCATCTTTGCAATGCAAAGCTTATCTGGGACCGAATCTCCGATGTCTATGAAGGTCATCGAATCCGTCATGATCCTTGGTTTGAGGACTTCAAGGAATCTCTCAAAACGATGACTTTCGAACCAGAATCATCATCTTCTGCATCATGTCTCATGGCAAAGGGTGTCGAGGTAACTGAATGTTCCTCATCTGAATTTAGTGATTGTGAATCTGATGATGATATTGAACCTAGCTATACCAAACTTGTTTGCATTGCCACCAAACAACAACATGCCTTGGAAAAGGTTCAAAACGTGCTAGACAAAAGTGATGATATGTTGGGTGAAGAAATGGATCGCACTAAAGCCCTGACTGAAAATCTTGAGAGACTTCAGTCTAGGTTTGATAACCTTCAAAGTCATCATAACACTCTCTTATCTGATCATGAGAAACTTTCTTATGAATTTCTTCAAAGAAAGCAAGATCTTGAGAAGCTAAGAGTGAGTTATGAAGATCTTCAGAAGGAGCACGATTCATTACTTGCTCAACAAATCAGCACTTCTCAGGAAGAATTTGTTCCTCCATGCTTAAAGTGCATTGAATGTGAATCTGCTAATTCTTCACCTGAATGTTCAAATGCTTCAACTGCTACAAATTCTTCACCTGCCTCAGCTATCACTAATTCCTCATTTGAGGACATTGCTAGTATCACTGACGATGCAGGGCTGAAGGAGTTGTACATGATAGACATGTACAAAAGCCTCAAAGGGCATCAGATTCTTTATGATGTGCTTAAAAAGAAGATCCTCAACAGAAACCCTAGGAAAGAGGGTATTGCCTTTGAGAGGAAACTTAATGCTGATGGAACATATTGGAAGCCTGAGCAGTACCCCAAAACCTCATGGGTTGCTGCAAAGGGACCTCCAGTTGATCCATCCAAGTTATCTGGCTTTTCATGTGAATCTCCTCATTCTTCTGATGAGTCATTTGACTCCAACTATAAACTGTTAAAAAATCAGAATGGTGAAGTATTTGCTAGATATGTTGGGACTAACTGCAGGAACGGTTCCCCTATGAAGAAAATCTGGGTTCCCAAAAGTTATGTTGAAAGTCTTCAGGTGAATGTCCTCATGACATCATCTGTGAAGAATAGGAACCCCAGAACAAACTCTTCATATGGACCTAATTCTTCATATGGATCCAAGTCCTCATATGGACCAAATTCCTCACGTGGATCAAATTCCTCAAATGGATCAAAGTCCTCATATGACTATCATTGTGCTAACAACTCTGTTTCGCAGGGTAGAGCTAAGGGCTACGAATATGCACATTATTCTTCAAATCATTATGTTCATAAGTCCTCGAAGAATTTCTCTGCTTATTCATATGCTTACCCTAACCTCTCTTATGTGAAGCGAAATGGTTTGGCTTCTATGCCACCATTCTCGTATGATGCTCACAGAATGATGAACTCTTTGCCACCCCTTCAGATGTGGGTGGTGAAGAAAATGAACTAATCTCTTATGCAGGGTCAGGTCTCCATACGTGCCTTAACATCTGAAGAATTTGCTGGGAACCTGACAAAATTGCCTGAAAGGGGGCATGCTAACCATGATGAAATGAACTTTCATTTCACACGTCCTCATACTGCTATATCTGTTTACCGCTTGATGAAATTCATCTGATGAACTTGATATCATATTCTTCACTGATGAAGCATATGAGATTGTAAGTTACACTAATTCATCTGCAGGATGATCAACCCAAAACCACTGAATGGGTCCTCGATAGTGGATGTACAAATCACATGACTGGTGACAAGAAACTTTTGATGGATGCTCCCTTATCACCGGCACATCTGAAGCATATCATCTTTGCTGACAAAGGCAAAAGTCAGGTATTGGGTCTTGGTAAGGTTGCGATCTCTAAGGATAAACACATGGACAAAGTCATGCTTGTTGAGTCCTTAGGATACAACCTCATGTCAGTCTCAATGCTTTGTGATCTTGATATGGTTGTTGTCTTTGGCAAGTATCGCTGTGTTGTGATTATGGAAGCTGACAATTCCAAAGTCTTCGAAGGCTTTAGGAGAGGAGATTTGTATATTGTTGATTTCTCTACAGGACCACAACCAGCCGTGTGTCTACTTGCAAAAGCTTTAGAAGGCTGGCTATGGCATCGACGACTTGGTCACGCAGGCATGAGGAATTTGCACACGCTTGCGAAGAAGAAGCATGTCATTGGCATTGAGAATGTCAAATTCCTCAAGGATCACTTATGCGGAGCCTGTGAAGCTGGAAAAATGACCAAGGCCAAGCATCCAGCAAAGACTATCATGACCACTACTCGTCCATTCGAATTGCTTCACATGGACCTCTTCGGACCTAATCATTACTCAGTAGTCACCAATGCTGCATCTCTATATGGTTTTGTCATTGTTGATGATTACTCTCGATATACATGGGTACACATTGTTACTTACAAACATGAAGTGCAGGAAGTCTTCAAACGATTTTCCTCGAGGGCTTCAACCAACTTTGGTGTGAAGATCAAGCACATCAGAAGTGACAATGGAACTGAGTTCAAGAATTCCGGCCTTGATGACTATCTTGATGAACTTGGTATTACTCATGAGTTATCTGCTCCGTATACTCCTCAGCAAAATGGCATCGTGGAGCGCAAGAACAGAACTCTTGTTGAGATGGCTCGCACTATGCTTGATGAATACAAAATGCCTCATCATTTTTGGATTGATGCAATTGATACTGCGTGCCACATCATCAATAGAGTATATCTTCACAAATTCTTCAAAAAGACGGCCTATGAACTCCTCACTGACAAGAAACCCAATGTGAGTTATTTCAAAGTCTTCGGTGCTAAATGTTGGATTAGAGATCCTCACCACAATTCTAAATTTGCACCGAAAGCACATGAAGATTTTATGCTTGGTTACGGGAAGGACTCGCACACCTACAGAGTCTTCAACATCGCTCTTCACAAGATTGTTGAAACTGTAGATGTGCGGTTCGATGAAACTAATGGCTCGCAAAGAGAGCACCTACCTTCTGTGTTAGATGAACCAACACCTGAGGATTCTATCAAGTTCAAGGCAACTGAGGATGTCATTCCTACTGAAGAATTTGCTGAAGAATTCATTCAAGTACGCGAAGAACATCAAGCTGACGCACCTGAAAATAATGCTGAAGACAATGGTGCTGAGGAAAATGATCAAATACCTCGACGACAACCAGCTCATCCTTGCGTTGCAAAAGAAGTACAAGTTGACAAGATCATCGATGACATTGAAGCGCCAGGTCCTCTCACACGCTCAAAAGCTTCACATTTATCTAACTTTTGTGGGCACTATGCTTTTGTCTCTATCACAGAGCCCACTAAGGTAGATGAAGCATTTTTGGAGCCGGAGTGGATTCAGGCTATGCAAGAAGAATTACATCAGTTCGAGCTCAACAATGTCTGGGAACTGGTCAAATGTCCAGATCCTCGCAAGCATAATATCATTGGCACAAAGTGGATCTACCGCAACAAGCAAGATGAAAATGGCCTTGTGGTAAGGAATAAGGCACGACTGGTAGCTCAAGGCTACACACAGGTTGAAGGAATTGATTTCGATGGAACTTTTGCACCTGTTGCTAGACTTGAGGCTATTCGCATATTACTTGCTTATGCTAATCATCATGATATCATCTTATATCAAATGGATGTGAAAAGTGCATTCCTCAATGGTAAGCTTGAGGAAGAAGTATATGTTGCTCAACCCCCAGGTTTTGAAGATCCAAAGAATCCTGACAAAGTCTTCAGACTTAATAAGGCCCTCTATGGCCTCAAGCAAGCCCCTTGGGCGTGGTATGATGCATTGAAGAAATTCTTCGTGCAGAATGGCTTCACACCCGGTTCACTCGACCCTACTCTCTTTACTAAATCTTATGATGGTGAACTGTTTGTGTGCCAAATATATGTTCATGATATTATCTTTGGCTGTACTGACCAACGTTATAGTGATGAATTTGCCTATATGATGAGTGAAGAATATCAAATGTCTATGATGGGAGAGTTGAAATTCTTCTTAGGTCTTCAAATTCGTCAACAGCGCAATGGCATATTCATATCTCAGGAGAAATACCTCAAAGATGTACTGAGGAAATTCGGCATGCAAGATTGCAAAGGCGTCAAAATTCCTATGCCCACAAAAGGCCATCTATGCACTGATGAAAATGGTATTGACTTTTATCACAAGGTATACCGCTCCATGATTGGTTCTTTATTGTACTTATGTGCATCTGGGCCAGATATAATGCTTAGTGTTTGCATGTGTGCCCGATTTCAAGCTGCACCGAAGGAATCACACCATAAGGCTGTGAAGCATATTCTTTGATATCTAGCTCACACACCAACACTAGGATTATGGTACCCCAAGGGCTCTGTTTTTGATCTCATTGGATATTCTGACTCTGACTATGCTGGTGATCGTGTGGACCGCAAGTCAACTTTTGGCACTTGTCATTTCCTCGGACAATCTTTGGTCTGTTGGTCCTCGAAGAAACAGAACTGCGTATCACTGTCTAGTGCGGAAGCTGAATACATTGCTGCTGGCTCTTGCTGTGCTCAACTGCTTTGGATGAAGCAAACACTCAAGGACTATGGCGTCAATGTGAAGAATGTGCCTCTCCTCTGCGACAATGAGAGTGCCATCAAGATTGCTCACAACCCAGTTCAGCACTCGAAGACAAAGCACATTCAGATTCGTCATCATTTTCTTCGTGATCATGTGGTGAAGGGCGACATCTCCATCGAGCACGTGAAGACTAAAGAACAGCTAGCTGATATCTTCACTAAGCCCTTGGATGAGAAGAGATTTAGCAAGTTGCGGTGTGAGCTAAATATTTTAGAATCTTCGAATGTTCTTTGAAAAGGACACACATCCTAACACTTATGCAAAATTGATGACTTAGATGTGCAACACATGAAGAAACGTTTTTCTTCAATCAATGAAGAATAACACTCTAAGTGTGAAGAAATTAATGAAGAATTTGATTCTCAGAACCCTACGACAATTGTACGCGGTGTCTGAAATCATCATTCTTATACGGTGGGTCACGCCACCACAAAAGCTTGAAAATCTTCAATTTGAGTTTTCCCTCAGTTTTGAAATTCTTCAGTTTTTAAAATTCTTCAACTTTTCAAAATCTTCACTGTTTCCTTCGTTTTTCTTCATTGGCTATATATATATGAGTTTATGTCCTCTACAACATTCACTTATCGCTATTTCTTCAAGTTGCTTTTTCTGCTAAGTGAATGTGATCGGACCCTTCCCCCTCTATGCTATACTCAACCCAATCTATTCACAAATTCTTCATGTGCGTTCTATTTGAAACTCGTTCAAAATCTTCACTGTGTCCTTGTCAGCTGAAGAAATTGCGAACGAAACTTTAAAACAAACCTTATCCAAATTTTCGGTTTTGCCGCTGAAACTGTTCCGCATCCCATGATGCATTATTCTATTCACCCACGATCGTACACGATCTCCACTACACAGTACATGGGTGACACATGTCGTGAGAAGGAGAATGGTCAGGGGCACGTTCGTCCTAAATCTTCGGGCGAACAGTTTTTCACTGCCTCTATAAATACCCCTCTCTCCATCCTCACTTCTTTTACTCCGCTCGACCTCTCTCTCCTGCTCGAGCTCCTCAAACCCTAGCGCCGCCGCTACTCCATCGTCGCCGGTGAGGAAGAGCTTCGCTGCCTCGACCTTGTCGCCGTCGTACTCACGCCGACCGCGAAAATCTTCACTCCGCCGCTGCCGTAGCTGTCTTCCTCCGCCGAGTTAGGGCAAGGAAGATCTAACCTGATGAACTTCCCATCTGTTCTTCTAAGTTCGTCGTGTTCTTCACTTCGGGTAATTAAAAGTTACTTTTATTACTCACTTTGATTCTCAAGCTTTCCTGAAAATCTTCAAAGGTGTTTATTCTTCAAATCTTCACACATATGAACATCACTCACATCATATGATCTTGAACTGTTTCTCTAAGCAATCATTTTCTTCAAGATTCCCTAATTGTGTGGATCTTCGATCTGTACAACTCTGGAACCTAAGACAAGAATGCTTAGTGAAATTCCTCAAGGTTCATCTGGTCAAATTCCTCAAAACTTGTTCTTTTTGAAAAAACCTTCTCAGAATGCATATGACCTCTCCAAATTCCTCACACCTGTACTCTATTCATAGGTACTCATGTCTATTGCTGAATCACTAGGTTCTCATCAACTTAACTCATTTGCAGCGTTCCTCAAAGAAAAACTACATACTTCTTCAGAGAACTCAATTGTTCAAATTCCTCAACTGAAGAATATGGCAGACGGTAAGAAGCCGCAGAAAGGAGGAAAGAAACCTGAGGTTATGACTGCGTTTGAAATCCCTGAGGAAATTTATGCTGACTATTGCACACCTGATGAAGCAAAATTTGGCAAAGAAAACAAAAATCAGCGCAAGGTGCGCATTCAGAAGATTGAACGGAGATGGGCAAGGGAATGGAGGGAATACAGATATGTGACTCCAAAGTACATGAAGAAATTCACCCTCAATCCTCCATGCCCAAGAGCTCCACTGGCACCTGGCCAAGTAGCTGATCCCACAAGCATCAAACGTGGTGAGGACTTTCCTGAAGAATGGGCTAAGCGCCAAGCTAAATTGGCAAGACAAGCCAAGGAGGCTGTGAAGAAATTCAATGAGGATTCTGCCACTGCTACTTCTACTGAGGCCTCGGTCAAACCGAGGAAATCCATGCCAAAGAAGCCTGCTCATAAGCCAAGTGCTTCACCAACAGCGCCCTCACGGCCAAGTTCCTCAGCAGCGCCCTCACGGCAAATTCCTCACACTGCTACTGCTCCATCAAAGTCCTCAGCTCCTGTGAATCTGACTACATGTCAAAGGACTGTTGGTTTCTCGATTGCCTCTGGTGTTTCAGCAAATTCCTCTGCTGCACCAAATTCATCATCTAGCCCGACTCTGCTGAAGACCAAAGCAACAGCTGGACGAGGTCCTCGGCCAAGTCCAAAGAAGAAATATGTCACATTCCATGTGCCTTCTGATGATGAAGCTTCTGATGATGAACTTGCAGAAATCATCAGAGACAGACAGGTGAAGGCCGCTAGAGCCAAAGGCACATCTGTGCCACTGCTGTTGGATCCGAGGAAAATCCTCGATTATATTGATCTCTGGCACAAGGATCCAAACACCCCAATGCCTGATTTTCATCTGACCCCTGGACAAAGTCATATGTTGACCCATTTCATCACTGAAGAGAAATGGAAGTTTGAAAAGGCAAGAGAGATTAAGAAAGCCCAATACAGAAAGGAGAAGCTCCTGAAGAAAAACGTTGTCAGAATGACACCTGAGGAACTTCTCCAGGCTCAGTCTGAAATTCAAGCCCTCAACAATGACTTTGATGCCTACTATGCTGATTGGCAAGGAGCCAAAGTCAGATTCGTCAACCTGACGAAGAAATTCACCAATGTTGCTGCCCCAACGCAACATGAAATTCCTCAGGCTGAAGTCTCAGCTCAGCCGACTGAAGAACATGCCAGCATCGCTAATGAAGTTCAGGCTGCTGATGAAAATGCTAGTTCCAGGGCTGATGATCCCATTCCAGCCGCTGAAGAAATTGCCAGGGCATCCACTAGTGGTGCGCCTGAAGAAATTGAAGAAGTCAGGGCAACTGCATCAGTTGCGCCTGAAGAAAATCAACCAGATTCCTCAGCTCTATCTCCACCTACACCAACTCCAATTCTTCCATGTGCATTCGATGTGAAGAAGACCAAGGCTGCAGAGCGAGCTGCAGTGAAGAAAAGGAAGGCATCAGCTGCGTCAAACTCTTCGGCTACGAAGAAAATGAAGCCAATGACCAGCTCACTCGAAAATCCAATTGATGCTGTTCCGATTTCCTCCATGCCATCAAAGGACCTTGTTCCTTTTGGAGAAGACTATGAGATCCCAAGCGGATCTGATGAAGAAAATCATTATGCTGCTTCGTCAGAGCAGATTGATGAAGAAATTGAAGTGGAAGCAATCCCTTCAACCCCAATCATTTCCTCTCCTATGCCTCAGTTCACAGCTGAAGAGGCTCATTGTATCTACAACGAACCAGAACTTTCAAATCACTATATGCAAGTGCTGATGAAGCCTTTGAAGCCAAGGCAGGCCCCAAGAACCAAATTCCTCGTCAAGGAATTATTGTATGTGCCTCAGACTGTCTATCAAATTCTGACGAAGACAATGAGTCCTATCCAAGGCCACGACTCAAATGATGAAGAAATCGTTGGCATCATGAAGAATATGCTTTTCACCATCATTCATGGCGTTCCCGTCAACTTCCATGATTTCTTCATGAGGACTCTGGCCAATATTGCTATGTCACCATTCGAGATGAAGCCCTATGCTCCTTGGATTATGAGATTCATCAGGGCAAGATCTTTACTGAATTACAAAGCTGACACTCTGAACCATGGTAGCTACTTGCCTCCCATTGAAGTCCTCAAACGGACAGTTTCATCAGCTGATGATAAAGGCAAGGCCGCTGCTATGATCGATGAAGGCATTCGTCCATTGGATGGTCAATTTCGCAAGGCTGCATCTTACTCTACCAATGACGATTCTGCCACACATGACTCTGCAGCAAATACCTCAGCCAAGCAAAATCCTCAAGCCATAGCACCCAGGGTGATGACTGACCGTGAGTTACTCCTCAGTCTTCATCAGAAGGTTGATCGCAATCATAAATGGGTCAAGCGTCAGTTTGGTTCAATTCTTCACAATATGACCTCAACACACAATGCAGTGAAGAAAAACCAATACTACCTCCATGAAACCTTCAACCGTACCTGGGCTGTTCTCTCTCATGTCTACAGCGCTACAGATCTGAAGAATATGGGTCTCAAGGAAGAATTTGACTGGTCTGCACCTCCACCGAAGAAATTCAAGAAGGTCAAAGTTCCTTCCTTGGTGGCCAGCTCTTATTCTTCATCGCGTGACACTGATGAGTATGAAGATTTGGACGACACTGCGGCAGGCCCTGCTACAACAAACAACCCCGACAACGCTGGCGCTCCTCCATCGACTTGAAATTCTTCAGGGGCGTTAGTCCTCAGTTTCAATCCTTTTGGTCATTTGATGACAAAGGGGGAGAAATCTGAGTTAGTCTTCAAGCGGGTCTATATTAAGGGCATTTTTTTAAGTTACAACTCTCGTTCTTCTGAAACTTTTATTTGGATCGAGTTGTAATCTTAAACCCGATGGTGCGCTGATACTTTTGTTGCATTATGCTCTGCATGCTTATTTCCTCGTTAATGACATTGCACGCATGCTGAATCTCATCAGGCACCATATTTCATCATGCATTTCAAAATTTTCATATTATATATCAAATGCGTGTATGAATTACAAGATATAGGGGGAGATCTCCATGATTCAAATGTGCATTGCCTCAAAAGCAAATTCCTCACTATGCACATCTTCAGGGGGAGTTCTACTATATCTTGTAATCAAATTCCTCAACATCAGTGTATACACTTCATATGTTTATCCCCGTTGAAAACTTAACCTATGTTGTCATCAATCACCAAAAAGGGGGAGATTGTAAGTGCATCTAGTGCCCCTTAGTGATTTTGGTGTATTCAAGACTTATAGGTTAAGGGACTAATGCGTTTGTGAGTGTACACAGGTCTATAAGTCTATGAGGAGTTTGATATTTACAGAGAAAGTCGACCCCTAAAAATGAAGTTCTTCAACTGAAGACTTTGATATTCTGAAGACTTTCTGAAGACTTTGAAAGTGAAGAAATTGGTGTGATCTTGAAGACTTGGTATTCATTTGTGGAACATGAAGCGTGAAGACTTTTGTTTTCGTAGTTTCATTTTCTCTTTCTTGAGTCATAGGAAACACCGTACTGTTAAAGGGGGTCGAGGAAATACTAAGGAAAAATTTCCATGTGATGCTCAACTCAAAATCCTACACCTACCAATCCCTTCGAGTGAAGCCTTTGGAAATCTCATATAGTTCAGTCACTTTCTTCAGTGATAGAGACGAAGTTCTTCTGGTCGCTGATGAATTTGTTCTGACTAAGGAGTTAGGAATTCGCCAGTGCGAATTACCTACACAGTGAGGAACATGATAGCCCTGAGGAATTTGAGAGTCAAATTTCCGACCGTTGCTGTGCTGCGCGCCAGCTGTCCCAAAATATCTTATCCACCTAACGGTCATATCATTGAGGGGCATTTATGTCTTATCATGTCGGGCTGCTCCCTAGGCTATAAATAGCCGCCCCCTACAACCACTAGCTGGTTGGCTGCTTCGAGAGAACTTGACACTTGTCATTTGAGAGCAACCCATCCTCCGAGGACTTTGAGCGAAAATCATCGAGTGAGGAAAACCCAAAACCAAACCCCTACAAACCCAATGTGATTGAGCATCACTGAAGAAATTGATCCTGCGTGGATCCGACGCTTGTTACTTTTGAAGACTGTGCTTCTTCCAGACGGTTAGGCGTCAAGGTCTAGAGCATCCAAGAGGAATTGTGGATCGCCGAGTGACCAAGTCTGTGAAGGTTTGGAAGTCGCCTGAAGACTTACCACAAGTGATTGGACGAGGTCTGCGTGACCTTAGTTCAAGGAGAATACAGTGAGGACTGGGTGTCCTGAGCTGCGTGCTCAGCGACTGGGTGTCCGGGACTGTGTGTCCTCGAGTTTAAATACTCAGCCGCTCCAACCAGACGTACAACTGAGACAACATTTGGAACTACTCTACCAAATCATTGTCTTCACCAACCTACTGGCTCTATTTCCTCAACCCTTTCATTTCCTCATTACTGTGTTGAGTGTTTGTTCATATCTGTGTTTGAAGACTTTGACTGAAGACTTTCTCAATTTCCTCAGTTCAATTTCTTCAGTCTATTTGTCTTCATCTTGTGTTATCCTGTGAGTACGCTTTCTGTACTTTGTGCTAGTCTTCATTTCATCATGATGACCATGCTTGTATTCTGTTATGCTTACTTCTGAGTACTTATTCCGCTGCTAATAGTTCTTCGCTAAGGAATTTCCTCACCAGCAAATTCCTCAGTGAAGAATTCATAAAAATCACCTATTCACCCCCCCTCTAGTCGACATAACGCACTTTCAACGCATGACGAGATTGACAGAGTAGTTTGTGAGATGCCATCTGATAGAGCCCCAGGTCCCGATGGATTTAATGGCTGCTTTCTGAAGTCATGCTGGCACATCATCAAAGAAGATTTCTACAGGTTGTGCAAAGACTTCTATGAAGGTGTCATTGATCTTCAGAGCCTGAACTCGGGCTTCATAACACTCATCCCAAAGACCCAGTCACCAGAAATTGCTAATGATTTCAGGCCCATCATGTTACTTAACTGTTGTTTGAAGCTGATAACTAAATTTCTTGCTAATCGCTTGCAGAAAATTGTGCTCAAGATCATTCATCAGAACCAGTAGAGATTTCTCAAAGGGAGATCGATCCAGGACTACTTGTCCTGGGCCTTTGAGTACATCCACCAATGCCAAGCATCGGGGACAACCTGTTGTATTCTGAAACTTGACTTCGCAAAGGCATTTGATACCATTCAACATGAACCGATGATTGAGATCATGCGTCATATGGGTTTTGATGAGAAGTGGCTGGGATGGATTAAATGTATTTTTTCCTCCGGAAGCTCTGTGGTGCTGCTTAATGGCACCCCAGGAAAACAGTTTGTGTGCCTTTGTGGGGTTCGACAGGGAGATCCACTGTCACCTTTGATCTTTGTTCTTGTAGCGGATCCATTATAGTCGACGCTTAATGATGCCAATCGGACAGGTCTACTCCGGTTGCCCCTGCCCACTTCTGACAGTAACTATCCAATAATTCAATATGTCGACGATACGATCGCTGTCCTCCCTGCTTGTACCTCGCAAGCGCGAGTGTTGAGAGATATTCTGGTCGACTACGCGATGTCGGTGGGCCTTAAGATCAACTTTCACAAGTCAACTTTGGTACCCATCAACCTTGATCATGTGCAGGCGGTGGAAATTGCACCCATCTTTGGCTGCTCTATTGGCAACATGCCTTTTACGTACTTGGGCCTGCACATGGGCACCACACGCCTGAGTGTGACTGACCTGATGCCGCTGGTGACCTTGGTTCAGAGGAGAGTCCCAACAGCAGCCTTGCTGTTGGATTACGGCTTCAAGCTCACACTGCTCAACTCGGTGGTCACCTCCTTAGCCATTTACGCCATGTGCTCCATCAAGATAAACCCTAAGATCATCGAGCACCTTGATAAGCTGCGTAGGTCCTGCCTTTGGGTGAGGAAATCAGATGATGGGTACAAGGGCAGCTCGCTGGCGGCATGGGGGATGGTATGCAAACCTAAGAGCAAAGGCGGTCTAGGGATCATCGATCTTAAGACCCAAAACCAAGGGCTGCTACTGAAACAGCTTCACAAATTCTATAACAAGTGTGATGTTCCTTGGGTCGGCTTGGTCTGGGATACCTACTATGTGGGCAAAATACCTCATGCATCGGATTCGTGTGGATCGTTCTGGTGGAGAGACCTCATGCAACTATCAGACATATATAGAGGGGTCACAAAATCGGAGGTGGTGGCAGGTGACACGATCCTGTTTTGGAAAGATAAATGAAAGAGTGAGGTTTTCCAAGACAAGTATCCAATAGCTTTTTCTTTTGCCAGGGAACCAGATATCTCAGTGAGGCAACTTTTGTCTTCTGATCGATTGGGTCATGTGTTCCACCTGCCTCTATCAATGGAGGCTCGGCGTGAGGTTGCTGGGCTGCAGTCAGAGACCTTGGACACTTCATTCGCTGATGGAAAGGATGTGTGGTCTTGTGTCTGGGGGGAGATGCATTTCGATCCTTGCAATACTATGCTCATTGTTTCAGCCAAGTGCAGGTTGATGAGGCCTTCAATTGGATCTGGAAAACCAAATGTACGATGCAGTGGAAAATGTTCTTGTGGTTGCTGATGGCTGATAGATTGAACACTAGAAATATGCTCAGGAGAAGGCATTTCAAAGTCTAGAACAATGACTACACCTGCCTTCTCTGCCACCACCCGCCTGAGGAAGAATAGTGCACCTCTTCTTTACCTTCCCCTTCAGTCAGAGATGCTGGGACGCATTGGGAATACAATGGCCAAATGATACTTGTTGGATGAGAATGCTACATGAGGGCAAGGCCAGATGGGCTCGGCCGATGTTCTTGGAAGTTTTTGTAGTGGCAGCCTGGGGGATCTGGAAGGAGAGGAATGATAAACACTTTAGAGGGATCAAACCTTCATTTGACTCTTGGAGGAGCAGATTCAAGCTGGACTTTGCCATGCTGGTTCATAGATCAAAGCAAGAGCAGGGTCCTTACATTTTATCCATAGCTAGCTCGCTTTGATTTTATATTGATTTTATTTTGTGTTAGATTCTTTACCTAACCCCCCTCCCCTCTCCTCATTATGTAACATGTAAAGTTCTGTACACTCTAACCCCCCCACCTTGATTTATTAATACAAAAGGCACTGAGAGAATCTCACTGTCATTAGTTCTCAAAAATAGGTTAGTCCCAAAAATAATATATAAGTGCTTTGTAAAGCCCATTAAACATCCAAAACAGGTCATATAATAGCATGGAACAATAAAAAATTATAGATACGTTGGAGACGTATCAAGCATCCCCAAGCTTAATTCTTGCTCGTCCTTGAGTAGGTAAATGGTAAAAACAGAATTTTTGATGTGGAATGCTACCTAGCATATTTCTCAATGTAATATTCTTTATTGTGGCATGAATGTTCAGATCCAAATGATTCAAGATAAAAGTTCATATTAACATAAAAATAGTAATACTTCAAGCATACTAACAAATAATCATGTCTTATCAAAATAACATAGCCAAAGAAAGCTTATCCCTACAAAATCATATAGTTAGGCCATGCTTCATTTTCGTCACACAAAATACTCACATCATGCACAACCCCGGTTTCAGCCAAGCAATTGGTTCATACTTTTTAACGCGCTTCAACTTTTTTAACCCTCACGCAATACATGAGCGTAAGCCATGGATATAGCACTATGGGTGGAATAGAATATCATGATGGAGTTTATGTGGAGAAGACAAAAAAGGAGAAAATCTCATATTGACGCGGCTAATCAATGGGCTATGGAGATGCCCATCAATTGATGTCAATACGAGGAGTAGGGATTGCCATGCAACGGATGCACTAGAGCTATAAATGTATGAAAGCTCAACAAAATAAACTAAGTGGGTGTGCATCCAACTTGCTTGCTCACGAAGACCTAGGGCATTTTGAGGAAGCCCATCATTGGAATATACAAAGCCAAGTTCTATAATGAAAAATTCCCACTAGTATATGAAAGTGACAACATAGGAGACTCTCTATCATGAAGATCATGGTGCTACTTTTAAGCACAAGTGTGGAAAAAGGATAGTAACATTCTCCCTTCTCTCTTTTTCTCTCATTTTTTTATTTTGGTGGGCTTCTTTGGCCTCTTTTTTTATTTGGGCTTATTTGGCCTCTTTTATTTTTCATAAACTCCGGAGTCTCATCCCGACTTGTGGGGGAATCATAGTCTCCATCATCCTTTCCTCACTAGGGACAATGCTCTAATAATGAAGATCATCACACTTTTATTGATTTACAACTCAAGAATTACAACTCAATGCTTAGAACAAAATATGACTCTATGTGAATGCCTCCGGCGGTGTACTGGGATATGCAATGAATCAAGAGCGACATGTATGAATGAATTATAAAGGTGGCCTTGCCACAAATACGATGTAAACTACATGATCATGCAAAAGAAATATGACAATGATGCAGCGTGTCATAATAAATAGAATGATGGAAAGTTGCATGGCAATATATCTCGGAATGGCTATGGAAATGCCATAATAGGTAGGTATGGTGGCTGTTTTGAGGAAGATATACGGAGGTTTATGTGTGATAGAGCATATCGTATCACGGGGTTTGGATGCACCGGCGAAGTTTGCACCAACTCTCAAGGTGAGAAAGGGCAATGCACGGTACCATAGAGGCTAGCAATGATGGAAGGGTAAGAGTGCGTATAATCCATGGACTCACATTAGTCATAAAGAACTCATATACTTATTGCAAAAGTTAATTAGTCCTCAAAGCAAAATACTACTATGCATGCTCCTAGGGGAAGGGTTGGTAGGAGTTAACCATCGCGCGATCCCGACCTCCACTCGTAAGGAAGGCAATCAAAAAGCACCCCATGCTATAAATTTGTCACACAACATTCACCATACGTGCATGCTACGGGACTTGCCAACTTTCAAAAGTATTTCTCAATTTCATAATTACACAACTAGCATGACTCTAACATTACCACCTTTATATCTCAAACCAATTATCAAGTATCAAATTTCTCATGGTATTCAATGCACTCAATATGATAGTTTTTATTATACCCAACTTGGATGTCCATCATATTAGGACCAATTTTATAACCAAAGAAAATACCATGGTGTTCTAAAAGACTCTCAAAATAATATAAGTGAAGCATGAGATATCAATAATTTCTACAAAATAAAACCACCGCCGTGCTCTAAAAAGATATAAGTGAAGCACTACAGCAAAATTATCTAGCTCAAAAGATATAAGTGAAGCACATAGAGTATTCTAATAAATTCCGATTCATGTGTGTCTCTCCCAAAAGGTGTGTACACCAAGGATGATTGTGATAAAATACAAATCAAAGACTCATATCATACAAGACGTTCCAAGCAAAACACATATCATGTGGTGAATAAAAATATAGCTCCAAGTAAAGTTACCGATAGACGAAGACGAAAGAGGGGATGCCTTCCGGGGCATCCCCAAGCTTAGGCTTTTGGTTATCCTTGAATTTACCTTGGGGTGCCTTGGGCATCCCCAAGCTTAGGCTCTTGCCACTCCTTATTCCATAGTCCATCAAATCTTTACCCAAAACTTGAAAACTTCACAACACAAAACTCAATAGAAAATCTCATAAGCTCCATTAGTGCAAGAAAGAAAACCACCACTTTAAGGTAATTTAATGAACTCATTATTTATTTATATTGGTGTTAAACCTACTTTAGTACAACTTCTCTATGGTTCATACCCCCCCAATACAAGCCATAGATTCATCAAAATAAGCAAACAACACACGAAAAACAGAATCTGTCAAAAACAGAACAGTCTGTAGTAATCTGTAACTTTCAAATACTTCTGGAACTCTAAAAATCCTACCAAAATAGGATGTCCTAGTAAATTTGTCTATTAATATACTGAACAAACAATAAACTAAAAATCACATTTCTGTGTTTTATTAAAATTATTCTCGTGCGTGCAAAAGTTTCTGTTTTTCAGCAAGATCAAATTAACTATCACCCAAGATGATCCTATAGGTTCTACTTGGCACAAACACTAATTAGAACACAAAACCACATCTAAACAGAAGCTAGATGAATTATTTGTTACTAAACATGATCAAAAAGTAAAGAACAAAAATAAAATTGGGTTGCCTCCCAACAAGCGCTATCATTTAACGCCCCTAGCTAGGCATAAAAGCGAGAATAGATCTAAGTATTGCCATCTTTGGTATTCAATTCATAAGTGGCTCTCATAATAGATTCATAAGGTAATTTGATTTTATTCCTAGAAAAGTGTTCCATGCCTTTCCTTAATGGAAATTGGAATCTAATATTTCCTTCTTTCATATCAATAATTGCACCAATCGTTCTAAGGAAAGGTCTACCAAGAATAATAGGACATGAAAGGTTGCAATCTATATCAAGAACAATAAAATCTACGGGCACATAATTCCTATTTGCAATAATAAGAACATCATTAATCCTTCCCATAGGTTTCTTAATGGTGGAATCCGCGAGGTGCAAGTTTAAAGAGCAATCATCAAATTCACGGAAACCTAGCACATCACATAAAGTTTTTGGAATCATGGAAACACTAGCACCCAAATCACACAAAGCATAGAATTTATGATCTTTAATTTTAATTTTAATAGTAGGTTCCCCCTCATCATAAAGTTTCCTAGGGATAGAAACTTCTAATTCAAGTTTTTCTTCATAAGATTGCATTAAAGCATGAACGATATGTTTAGTAAAAGCTTTAGTTTGACTATAAGCATGAGGAGAATTTAACACGGATTGCAACAAGGAAATACAATCTATTAAAGAACAATTATCATAATTAAATTCCTTGAAATCCAAAATAGTGGGTTCATTGCTATGTAAAGTTTTGACCTCTCCAATCCCACTTTTACCAATTTTTGCATCAAGATCTAAAAACTCTGAATCATTGGGACGCCTTTTAACTAAAGTTGACTCATATCCAGTCCCATCATTATCAAGATTCATATTGCAAAACAAAGATTTAATAGGGGACACATCAATAACTTTTAGATCTTCATCATTATTTCCTTCTAACCCTTCTGGTTTGGCGGCCATCTTATTAACTAAGGTGGCCTACTTATAAGAAATTTGGGCTATTGATTTTTAAAGACGAGCAAACTGAGAATTCAAACCATAAAATTCCTTAGACATATCATCAAGCTCTTTATTCATGTATTCCATAAAGTTTTTTTGTTCTTTAAGCTCATTTCTAAAGAAATTATTATGCTCAAATTGTAAAGTCATAAAGCTTCTAACGTTGTTTTCGATTTCTTCCAACCTTCTAACGTGAAGATCAATGTTTTTAGGCAAGGCCATCAGGGAAAACTGGCACACAAGAAGTAAGCGAAAAAAAGAGGCGAATGGAAAAGAAAGGGGAATACAACGGCAAGGGTGAAGTGGGGGAGAGGAAAGCGAGAGGCAAATGGCAAATAATGTAATGCGAGGGATAGAGTTTATGATGGGTACTTGGTATGTCTTGACTTGTGCGAAGACCTCCCCGGCAACGGCGCCAGAAATCCTTCTTGCTACCTCTTGAGAACTGCATTGGTTTTCCCTTGAAGAGGAAAGGGTGATGCAGCAAAGTAGCGTAAGTATTTCCCTCGGTTTTTGAGAACCAAGGTATCAATCCAGTAGGAGGCTACACGCAAGTCCCTCGTACCTACACAAACAAATAAGAACCTCGCAACCAACGCGATAAAGGGGTTGTCAATCCCTTCACGGTCACTTGTAAAAGTGAGATCTGATAGAGATAATAATAAGATGAATATTTTTGGTATTTTTATGATATAGATTGGAAAGTAAAGATTGCAAAATAAAGTAGATCGGAAACTTATATGATGGAAAATAGACCCAGGGGCCATAGGTTTCACTAGTGGATTCTCTCAAGATAGCATAAGTATTACGGTGGGTGAACAAATTATTGTCGAGCAATTGATAGAAAAGTGCATAGTTATGAGAATATCTAGGATGATCATGTATATAGGAATCACGTCTGCGACAAGTAGATCAAAACAATTCTGCATCTACTACTATTACTCCACACATCGACCGCTATCCAGCATGCATCTAGAGTATTAAGTTCATAAGAATAGAGTAATGCATTAGGCAAGATGACATGATGTAGAGGGATAAAATCAAGCAATATGATATAAACCCCATCTTTTTATCCTCAATGGCAACAATACATACGTGCCTTGCTGCTGTCACTGGGAAAGGACACCGCAAGATTGAACCCAGAGCTAAGCACTTCTCCCATTGCAAGAAAGATCAATCTAGTAGGCCAAACCAAACTAATAATTCGAAGAGACTTGCAAAGATAACCAATCACACATAAAAGAATTTAGAGGAGATTCAAATATTTCTCATAGATTAACTTGATCATAAACCCACAATTCATCGGATCTTGACAAACACACCGCAAAAAGAGTTACATCGAATAGATATGCAAGAAGGTCGAGGAGAACTTTGTATTGAGATTCAAAGAGAGAGAAGAAGCCATCTAGCTAATAACTATGGACCCGAAGGTCTATGGTAAACTACTCATACTTCATCGGAGAGGCTTTGGCGTTGATGTAGAATCCCTCCTCGATCAATTCCTCCTCCGGTGGAGCGCCAAAAAAGGCCCCAAGATGGGATCTCACGGGTACAGAAGGTTGCAGCAGTGGAAACAGGGTTTCATGGTGCTCCTAGATGTTTTCAGGGTGTATGGATATATATAGGTGAAGTAAGTCGGTCAGGGGAGCCACGAGGGGCCCATGAGGGTGGGGGCGCGCCTCCCTGCCTCGTGGCTTCCTCGTTTGCTTCTTGACGTCCACTCCAAGCCTCCTAGATTGCGTTTGTTCCAAAAATAACTCTTCCGAAGGTTTCATTCCATTTGGACTCCGTTTGATATTCCTTTTCTGCGAAACACTGGAATAGGCAAGAAAATAAAATTTTGGGCTGGGCCTCTGGTTATTAGGTTAGTCCCAAAAATAATATACAAGTGCTTAGTAAAGCCCATTAAACATCCAAAACAGGTAATATAATAGCATGGAACAATCAAAAATTATAGATACATTGGAGACGTATCAATTGCTCAAGCTTGGGGGAGGCTTAAGTCAATGTTATATTCATGCGCCAATCATGAGCTCTCAAGAGAAATTATTATTCAAAAAATTTATGCTCGGCTTTCTCTCAATAATCTCTCCATGCTTGATACTTCTTGTACTGGTTCTTTTATGATGAAAACTATTGAATTCAGATGGGATTTATTGGAAAGAATTAAATGCAACTCTAGAGATTGGGAACTCGACGAAGGTAAGGAGTCTGGTATAACACCTAAGTTTGATTGTGTTAAATCTTTTATGGATACCGATGTTTTTCATGAATTTAGCACTAAATATGAACTTGACTCTGAGATAGTAGCTTCTTTCTGTGAATCATTTGCTATTCATGTTGATCTCCCTAAAGAGAAGTGGTTTAAATATCATCCTCCCATTGAAGTAAAAGTAGTAGAACCTATTAAAGTTGAAGAAAAGACTATCACTTATAATGTTGATCCTATTGTTCCTACTGCTTATATTGAGAAACCACCTTTCCATGTTAGAATAAAGGATCATACTAAAGCTTCAACTATGGTTCGTAAGAGTAATGCTAGAACACCTACACCCCCCGAGCAAATTAAAGTTGAACCTAGTATTGCTATGGTTAAAGATCTCTTGGTCGATAATATTGATTGGCATGTTATTTACTTCTGTGATGAAGCTGCTAGAATTGCTAGACCCGGTACTAAACATAAACATAGACCTGTTGTAGGCATGCCTGTTGTTTCTGTTAGAATAGGAGATCATTGTTATCATGGCTTATGTGATATGGGTGCTAGTGCGAGTGCAATAACTCAGTCCTTATACAAAGAAATTATGCATGATATTGCACCTGCTGAGATAGAAGATATTTATGTTACTATTAAGCTTGCCAATAGAGATACTATTTCACCAATTGGGATTGTTAGAGATGGTGAAGTCTTGTGTGAAAAAATTAAATATCCTATTCATTTTCTTGTTCTTGGTTTCCCACAAGATGACTTTTTTTCATTATATTTGGTAGACCCTTCTTGAATACTGTTACTGTTGGTTTAGGGGATATGTCTCATGACTTTAATTTTGCTAAATTCCATAGACAACCCCATGATAAAGAATTCTCTAGTAAAGATGACATTATTGGTCTTGCTTCTATTGTCGTGCCTCCTAATGATCCTTTAGAACAATATTTGCTAGACCATGAAAATGATATGTTTATGAACAAAAGAAGGGAAATAGATGAAGTATTCTTTAAACAGGGACTTATATTGAAACACAACTTGCATGTTGAAATCCTAGGGGATCCTCCTCCACCCAAGGATGATCCCGTGTTTGAGCTTAAACCTTTACCTGATACTCTTAAATATGATTATCTTGATGAAAAGAAGATATATTTTGTTATTATTAGTGCTAACCTTTCAAAGCAGGAAGAAGAGAAATTATTGAAAACTCTGAAGAAGCACCGTGCTGCTATCGGATATACTCTTGATGATCTTAAGGGCATTAGTCCCACTCTATGCCAACACAAAATAAAGCTAGAGAAAGACGCTAAACCAGTTGTTGATCACCAACGATGGTTAAATCCTAAGATGAAAGAAGTGGTAAGAAATGAAATGCTAAAGCTTCTATAGGAAGGTATAATTTATCCTGTTGTTGATAGTCAGTGGGTAAGTCCTGTCCATTGTGTCCCTAAGAAGGGAGGTATTACTATTGTTCCTAATGACAAAGATGAATTGATCCCACAAAGAATTGTTGCAGGTTATAGAATGGTAATTTATTTCCGCAAATTAAATAAAGCTACTAGAAAAGATCATTACCCTCTACCTTTTAGTGATCAAATGCTAGAAAGACTATCCAAACATACACATTTTTGCTTTCTAGACGGTTAATCTGGTTTCTCTCAAATACATGTGTCAAAATAGGATCAGGATAAGACCACTTTTATTTGCCCATTCGGTACCTTTGCCTATAGATGTATGCCTTTTGGTTTATGTAATGCACTTGCTACCTTTCAAAGATGTATGACTGGTATATTCTCTGACTTCTGTGAAAAGATTGTTGAGGTTTTCATGGATGATTTCTCTGTGTATGGAACTTCTTTTGATGATTTCTTAAGCAACCTTGATAGAGTCTTGCAGAGATGTGAAGAAATTAACCTTGTCTTGAATTGGGAGAAGTGCCACTTTATGGTTAATGAAGGTATTGTCTTGGGGCATAAGATTTCTGAAAGAGGTATTGAAGTTGATAAAGCTAAAGTTGATGCTATTGAAAAGATGTCATGTCCCAAGGACATCAAAGGTATAAGAAGTTTCCTTGGTCATGCCAGTTTTTATAGGAGGTTCACTAAAGACTTCTCAAAAATTTCTAGGCCTCTGAATAATCTCTTAGAAAAAGATGTTCCTTCTGTCTTTGATGATGATTGTGTAGAAGCATTTGAAATACTTAAGAAAGCGTTGATTTCTGCACCTATTGTTCAGCCACCTGATTGGAATTTACCCTTTGAAATTATGTGTGATGCTAGTGATTATGCTGTAGGTGTTGTTCTAGGACAAAGAATTGATAAGAAATTAAATGTTATCCAATATGCTAGTAAAACTCTAGACAGTGTCCAGAGAAATTATGCTACTACTGAAAAGGAATTTTTAGCAGTTGTGTTTGCTTGTGATAAGTTCAGACCTTATATTATTGATTCCAAAGTAACTATTCACACTGATTATGCTGCTATTAAATACCTTATGGAAAAGAAAGATGCTAAACTTAGACTTATTAGATGGGTTCTCTTGCTACAAGAATTTGATTTGCATATTATAGATAGAAAGGGAGCTGAGAACCCCGTTCCAGACAACTTGTTAGAGAATGTTCTTGATGACTCACTACCTATTGATGATAGCTTTCCTGATGAACAATTTGTTGGAAATGTGCCCTAGAGGCAATAATAAAAGGATTATTATTATATTTCCTTGTTCATGATAATTGTCTTTTATTCATGCTATAATTGTATTATTCGGAAATCGTAATTCACGTGTGAATACATAGACCACAATACGTCCCTAGTGAGCCTCTAGTTGACTAGCTCGTTGGTCAACAGATAGTCATGGTTTCCTGACTATGGACATTAGATGTCGTTGACAATGGGATCACACCATTAGGAGAATGATGTGATGGACAAGACCCAATCCTAAGCATAGCACAAGATCGTGTAGTTCGTTTTGCTAGAGATTTTCCAATGTCAAGTATCTCTTCCTTAGACCATGATATCGTGTAACTCCCGGATACTGTAGGAGTGCTTTGGGTGTACCAAACGTCACAACATAACTGGGTGACTATAAAGGTGCACTACAGGTATCTCCGAAAGTGTCTGTTGGGTTGACACGGATCGAGACTGGGATTTGTCACTCCGTATGACGGAGAGGTATCACTGGGCCCACTCGGTAGTGCATCATCATAATGAGCTCAAAGTGACCAAGTGTCTGGTCACGGGATCATGCATTACGGTACGAGTAAAGTGACTTTCCGGTAACGAGACTGAACGAGGTATTGGGATACCGACGATCGAGTCTCAGGCAAGTAACATACCGTTTGACAAAGGGAATTGCATACGGGGTTGATTGAATCCTCGACATCGTGGTTCATCCGATGACATCATTGAGGAGCATGTGGGAGCCAACATGGGTATCCAGATCCCGCTGTTGGTTATTGACCGGAGAGCCGTCTCGGTCATGTCTGCGTGTCTCCCGAACCCGTAGGGTCTACACACTTAAGGTTCGGTGACGCTAGGGTTATTAGGAAGACATGTATGTGATTACTGAATGTTGTTCGGAGTCCCGGATGAGATCTCGGACGTCAGGAGGAGTTCCGGAATGGTCCGGAGGTAAAGATTTATATATGGGAAGTTGTCATGCGGACACCGGAAAGTTTCAGGGGCATATCGGTATTGTACCGGGGCCACCGGAAGGGTTCCGGGGGTCCACCGGGAGGGGCCACCCCTCTCGGAGGGCCTCATGGGCCGCATGGGGCAGGGAACCAGCCCCTGGAGGGCTGGGCACGCCCCCCCTTGGGCCCATGCGCCTAGGGTTGGGGGGGGACCCTAAAGGGGGCGCACCCCCTTTGCTTGGGGGGCAAGCCCCCTCCCTGGCCGCCGCCCCCCCTCTAGATCTCATCTAGAGGGGGCCGACCCCCTTCCCCCTTCCCCTATAAATAGAGGGGCGAGGGGAGGGCTGAATACCTGATCCAAGGCGCAGCCCCTCCCCTCCCCAATACCTGATCCAAGGCGAAGCCCTGTCAGAGTACTGCCTCTCCACCATCATCACGCCGTCATGCTGCTACCGGAGCCTTCTTCCTCAACCTCTCCTTCCCCCTTGCTGGATCAAGAAGGAGGAGACGTCGTCCGTACCGTATGTGTGTTGAACGCGGAGGTGCTGTCCTTCAGCACTTGGTCATCGGTGATTTGAATCACGGCGAGTACGACTCCATCATCACCGTTCCCTTGAACGCTTCCGCACGCGATCTACAAGTGGTATGTAGATGCAATCTCTCTCCCATGACTCGTTGCTTAGATGAACTCATAGATGGATCTTGGTGAAACCGTAGGAAAAATTTTAATTTTCTGCAATGTTTGCCAACAGTGGCATCATGAGCTAGGTCTATGCGTAGTTCTCTATTGCACGAGTAGAACACAATTTTGTTGTGGGCGTAGATCTTGTCAACTTGCTTGCCGCTACTAGTCTTTTCTTGCTTCAGCGGTATTGTGGGATGAAGCGGCCCGGACCGACCTTACACGTACGCTTACGTGAGACAGGTTCCACCGACTGACATGCACTAGTTGCATAAGGTGGCTAGCGGGTGTCTGTCTCTCCTACTTTAGTTGGAGAGGATTAGATGAAAAGGGTCCTTATGAAGGGTAAATAGAAGTTGACAAAATCACTTTGTGGTTATTCGTAGGTAAGAAAACGTTCTTGCTAGAACCCAATTGCAGCCACGTAAAAGATGCAACAACAATTAGAGGACGTCTAACTTGTTTTTGCAGCAATTGTCATGTGATGTGATATGGCCAGAAGTTGTGATGAATGATGAATGATATATTGTGATGTATGAGATCATGTTCTTGTAATAGGAATCACGACTTGCATGTCGATGAGTATGACAACCGGCAGGAGCCATAGGAGTTGTCTTTATTTTTGTATGACATGCGTGTCATTGAAGAACGCCATGTAAATTACTTTACTTTATTGCTAAACGCGTTAGCCATAGAAGTAGAAGTAGTCGTTGGCGTGACAACTTCATGAAGACACAATGATGGAGATCATGATGATGGAGATCATGGTGTCATGTCGGTGACGAAGATGATCATGGAGCCCTGAATATGGAGATCGAAGGAGCTATATGATATTGGCCATATCATGTCACTACTATATAATTGCATGTGATGTTTATTATGTTTTATGCATCTTGTTTACTTAGAACGGCGGTAGTAAATAAGATGATCCCTTATAATAATTTCAAGAAAGTGTTCCCCCTAACTGTGCACCGTTGTTAAAGTTCGTCGTTCCGAAGCACCACGTGATGATCGGCTGTGATAGATCCTTACGTTCACATACAACGGGTGTAAGACAGATTTACACATGCAGAACACTTAGGGTTAACTTGACGAGCCTAGCATGTACAGACATGGCCTCGGAACACAGAGACCGAAAGGTCCAACATGAGTCGTATGGAAGATACGATCAACATGGAGATGTTCACCGATGATGACTAGTCTGTCTCACGTGATGATCGAACACGGCCTAGTCGACTCGGATCGTGTAACACTTAGATGACTGGAGGGATGTCTAATCTGAGTGGGAGTTCATTAAATAATTTGATTAGATGAACTTAATTATTATGAACTTAGTCTAAAACTTTTGCAAAATATGTCTTGTAGATCAAATGGCCAATGCTCATGTCAACATGAACTTCAAAACGTTCCTAGAGAAAACCAAGCTGAAAGATGATGGCAGCAACTATTCGGACTGGGTCCGGAACCTGAGGATCATCCTCATAGCAGCCAAGAAAGATTATGTCCTAGATGCCCCGCTAGGTGAAGCACCCATCCCAGAGAACCAAGACGTTATGAACACTTGGCAATCACGTGCTGATGATTACTCCCTCGTTCAGTGCGGCATGCTTTACAACTTAGAACCGGGGCTCCAAAAGCGTTTTGAGAAGCACGGAGCATATGAGATGTTCGAGGAGCTGAAAATGGTTTTCCAAGCTCATGCCCGGGTCGAGAGATATGAAGTCTCCGACAAGTTCTATAGTTGTAAGATGGAGGAAAACAGTTCTGACAGTGAGCACATACTCAAAATGTCTGGGTTGCACAACCGCCTGTCCCAGTTGGAGATCAACCTCCCGGAAGAGGCGGTCATTGACAGAATCCTTCAGTCGCTCCCACCGAGCTACAAGAGCTTTGTGTTGAACTACAATATGCAGGGGATGGTGAAGACCATTCCTGAAGTATTCTCAATGCTGAAGTCAGCAGAGGTTGAAATCAAGAAAGAACATCAAGTGTTGATGGTCAATAAGACCACTAAGTTTAAGAAGGGCAAGGGTAAGAAGAACTTCAAGAAGGACGGCAAAGATGTTGCCGCGCCCGGTAAGCCAGTTGCCGGGAAGAAGTCAAAGAATGGACCCAAGCCTGAGACTGAGTGCTTTTATTGCAAGGGGAGGGGTCACTAGAAGCGGAGCTGCCCCAAATACTTAGCGGACAAGAAGGCCGACAACACTAAAGGTATATTTGATATACATGTAATTGATGTGTACCTTACCAGTACTCGTAGTAAATCCTGGGTATTTGATACCGGTGCCGTTGCTCATATTTGTAACTCACAGCAGGAGCTGCGGAATAAGCGGAGACTGGCGAAGGACGAGGTGACGATGCGCGTCGGGAATGGTTCCAAGGTCGATGTGATCGCCGTCGGCACGCTACCTCTACATTTACCTACGGGATTAGTTTTAAACCTCAATAATTGTTATTTAGTGCCAAGTTTGAGCATGAACATTGTATCTGGATCTCGTTTAATACGAGATGGATACTCATTTAAATCCGAGAATAATGGTTGTTCTATTTATATGAGAGATATGTTTTATGGTCATGCCCCGATGGTCAATGGTTTATTCTTAATGAATCTCGAACGTAATGTTACACATATTCATAGTGTGAATACCAAAAGATGTGAAGTTGATAACGATAGTCCCACATACTTGTGGCACTGCCGCCTTGGTCACATTGGTGTCAAGCGCATGAAGAAGCTCAATGCTGATGGACTTTTAGAGTCTCTAGATTATGAATCATTTGGCACATGCGAACCATGCCTCATGGGCAAAATGACCAAGACCCCGTTCTCCGGAACAATGGAGCGAGCAACCAACTTATTGGAAATCATACATACTGATGTGTGTGGTCCAATTAGCGTCGAGGCTCGCGGAGGATATCGTTATGTTCTCACTCTCACTGATGACTTGAGTAGATATGGGTATGTCTACTTGATGAAACACAAGTCTGAGACCTTTGAAAAGTTCAAGGAATTTCAGAATGAAGTAGAGAATCAACGTGACCGAAAGATAAAATTCTTACGATCGGATCATGGAGGAGAATATTTAAGTTACGAATTTGGTACACACTTAAGAAAATGTGGAATCGTTTCACAACTCATGCCGCCTGGAACACCTCAGCGTAACGGTGTGTCCGAACGTCGTAATCACACTCTATTGGATATGGTACGATCTATGATGTCTCTTACCGATTTACCGCTATCATTTTGGGGATACGCTTTAGAGACAGCTACATTCACTTTAAATCGGGCACCGTCTAAATCCGTTGAGAAGACACCGTATGGATTATGGTTTGGGAAGAAACCTAAGCTGTCGTTTCTAAAAGTTTGGGGATGCGATGCTTATGTCAAGAAACTTCAACCTGAAAAGCTCGAACCCAAGTCGGAAAAATGCGTCTTCATAGGATACCCTAGGGAAACCATTGGGTATACCTTCTACTTAAGATCCGAGGGCAAGATCTTTGTTGCCAAGAACGGATCCTTTCTAGAAAAAGAGTTTCTCTCGAAAGGAGTAAGTGGGAGGAAAGTAGAACTCGATGAAGTACTACCTCTTGAACCGGAAAGTAGTGCAGCTCAGGAAAACGTTCCTGTGGTGCCTACACCAACTGAAGAGGAAATTAATGATGATGATCAAGGTACTTCTGATTAAGTTTCTACTGAACTTCGTAGGTCCACAAGGACACGTTCCACACCAGAGTGGTATGGCAACCCTGTCCTGGAAATCATGTTGTTAGACAACGGTGAACCTTTGAACTATGAAGAAGCGATGGCGGGCCCAGATTCCAACAAATGGCTAGAAGCCATGAAATCCGTGATAGAATCCATGTATGAAAACAAAGTATGGACTTTGACTGACTTGCCCGATGATCGGCGAGCGATAGAAAACAAATGGATCTTTAAGAAGAAGACGGACGCGGATGGTAATGTCACCATCTATAAAGCTCGACTTGTCGCTAAGGGTTATCGGCAAGTTCAAGGGATTGACTACGATGAGACTTTCTCTCCCGTAGCGAAGCTTAAGTCCGTCCAAATCATGTTAGCAATTGCCGCATACTATGATTATGAGATATGGCAGATGGACATCAAAACGGCATTCCTTAACGGGCATCTTAAGGAAGAACTGTATATGATGCAGTCGGAGGGTTTTGTCGATCCTAAGAATGCTAACAAAGTATGCAAGCTCCAGCGATCCATTTATGGGCTGGTGCAAGCATCTCGGAGTTGGAACATTCGCTTTGATGAGATGATCAAAGCGTTTGGGTTTATGCAGACTTATGGAGAAGCCTGCGTTTACAAGAAAGTGAGTGGGAGCTCTGTAGCATTTCTCATATTATATGTAGATGACATACTTTTGATGGGAAATGATATAGAATTCTTGGACAGCATTATGGCCTACTTGAATAAGTGTTTTTTAATGAAGGACCTTGGAAAAGCTGCTTACATATTAGGCATCAAGATCTATAGGGATAGATCGAGACGCCTCATAGGTCTTTCACAAAGCACATACCTTGATAAGATTTTGAAGAAGTTCAAAATGGATCAGTCCAAGAAAGGGTTCTTGACTGTACTGCAAGGTGTGAGATTGAGCTCAGCTCAATGCCCGACCACGGCAAAAGATAAAGAAGAGATGAGCGTCATCCCCTATGCCTCAGCCATAGGATCTATTATGTATGCCATGCTGTGTACCAGACCTGATGTAAACCTTGCCGTAAGTTTGGTAGGAAGGTACCAAAGTAATCCCGGCAAGGAACACTGGACAGCGGTCAAGAATATCCTAAAGTACCTGAAAAGGACAAAGGACATGTTTCTCGTTTATGAAGGTGACGAAGAGCTCGTCGTAAAGGGTTACGTCGACGCTAGCTTCGACACAGATCTGGATGACTCTAAGTCACAAACCGGATACATGTATATGTTGAATGGTGGAGCAGTAAGCTGGTGCAGCTGCAAGCCGAGCGTCGTGGCGGGATCTACATGTGAAGCGGAGTACATGGCAGCCTCGGAGGCAGCGCATGAAGCAATATGGGTGAAGGAGTTCATCACCGACCTAGGAGTCATACCCAATGCGTCGGGGCCGATCAAACTCTTCTATGACAAAACTGGAGCTATTGTCCTTGCCAAGGAGCCCAGGTTTCACAAGAAGACTAGGCACATCAAGCGATGCTTCAACTCCATCCGTGAAAATGTTCAAGATGGAGACATAGATATTTGCAAAGTACATACAGATCTGAATGTCGCAGATCCGTTGACTAAACCTCTCTCGCGAGCAAAACATGATCAACACCAGAACTCTATGGGTGTTCGATTCATCACAATGTAACTAGATTATTGACTCTAGTGCAAGTGGGAGACTGTTGGAAATGTGCCCTAGAGGCAATAATAAAAGGATTATTATTATATTTCCTTGTTCATGATAATTGTCTTTTATTCATGCTATAATTGTATTATTCGGAAATCGTAATACACGTGTGAATACATAGACCACAATACGTCCCTAGTGAGCCTCTAGTTGACTAGCTCGTTGGTCAACAGATAGTCATGGTTTCCTGACTATGGACATTAGATGTCGTTGACAACGGGATCACATCATTAGGAGAATGATGTGATGGACAAGACCCAATCCTAAGCATAGCACAAGATCGTGTAGTTCGTTTTGCTAGAGCTTTTCCAATGTCAAGTATCTCTTCCTTAGACCATGAGATCGTGTAACTCCCGGATACCGTAGGAGTGCTTTGGGTGTACCAAACATCACAACGTAACTGGGTGACTATAAAGGTGCACTACAGGTATCTCCGAAAGTGTGTGTTGGGTTGACACGGATCGAGACTGGGATTTGTCACTCCGTATGACAGAGAGGTATCACTGGGCCCACTAGGTAGTGCATCATCATAATGAGCTCAAAGTGACCAAGTGTCTGGTCACGGGATCATGCATTACGGTACGAGTAAAGTGACTTGCCGGTAATGAGACTGAGCGAGGTATTGGGGTACCGACGATCGAGTCTTGGGCAAGTAACATACCGTTTGACAAAGGGAACTGCATACGGGGTTGATTGAATCCTCGACATCGTGGTTCATCCGATGACATCATCGAGGAGCATGTGGGAGCCAACATGGGTATCCAGATCCCGCTGTTGGTTATTGACCGGAGAGCCGTCTCGGTCATGTCTGCGTGTCTCCCGAACCCGTAGGGTCTACACACTTAAGGTTTGGTGACGCTAGGGTTATTAGGAAGACATGTATGTGAATACTGAATGTTGTTCGGAGTCCCGGATGAGATCTCGGACGTCATGAGTAGTTCCGGAATGTTCCGGAGGTAAAGATTTATATATGGGAAGTTGTCATGCGGACACCGGAAAGTTTCGGGGGCATATCGGTATTGTATCGGGGCCACCGGAAGGGTTCCGGGGGTCCACCGGGAGGGGCCACCCCTCTCGGAGGGCCTCATGGGCCGCATGGGGCAGGGAACCAGCCCCTGGAGGGCTGGGCGCCCCCCCTTGGGCCCATGCGCCTAGGGTTGGGGGGACCCTAAAGGGGGCGCACCCCCTTTGCTTGGGGGGCAAGCCCCCTCCCTAGCCGCCGCCCCCCCCCTCTAGATCTCATCTAGAGGGTCCGGCCCCCTTCCCCCTTCCCCTATCAATAGAGGGGTGAGGGGAGGGCTGAATACCTGATCCAAGGCGCAGCCCCTCCCCTTCCCAACACCTCTCCTCCTCCATTGAGCGCTTGGCGAAGCCCTGTCGGAGTACTGCCTCTCCACCATCATCATGTCGTCGTGCTGCTGCTGGAGCCTTCTTCCTCAGCCTCTCCTTCCCCCTTGCTGGATCAAGAAGGAGGAGACGTCGTCCGTACCGTACGTGTGTTGAACGCGGAGGTGCCGTCTGTTCAGCACTTGGTCATCGGTGATTTGAATCACGGCGAGTACGACTCCATCATCACCCTTCCCTTGAACGCTTCCGCACGCGATCTACAAGTGGTATGTAGATGCAATCTCTCTCCCATGACTCGTTGCTTAGATGAACTCATAGATGGATCTTGGTGAAACCGTAGGAAAATTTTTAATTTTCTGCAACGTTCCCCAACACAATTAGCTATCATAAATGCTTCTCGTACTTCTCCATGGTGTGCTGATTATGCTAATTACATTGTTGCTAAATTTATACCACCTAGCTTCACATACCAGCAAAAGAAAAAGTTTTTCTATGATTTAAGACATTACTTCTAGGATGACCCACACCTTTATAAAGAAGGAGTAGATGGTTTTATTAGACCTTGTGTACCTGAGCATGAACAGGAACAAATCCTATGCAAGTGTCATTCCGAGGCATATGGAGGACATCACGCTGGAGATAGAACTACATATAAGGTATTGTAATCCGGTTTTATTGGCCTACTCTCTTCAAAGATGCTTGTAAGTTTGTCTTGTCTTGTGATGAATGTCAAAGAATTAGTAATATTAGTATACATCAATAAATGCCTATGAATTATTCACTTGTTATTGAACCATTTGATGTTTGCGGCTTTGATTATATGGGACCGTTCCTTCCTCTAATGGATATACACATATTTTAGTTGATGTTGGTTACATTACTAAGTGGGTAGAAGCTATTCCAACTAGTAGTGCTGATCATAACACTTCTATTAAGATGCTTAAAAAAGTATTTTTTCCGAGGTTTGGAGTCCCTAGATACTTAATGACCGATGGTGGTTCACATTTTATTCATGGTGCTTTCCGTAAAATGCTTGTTAAGTATGATGTTAATCATAGAATTGCATCTCCATACCATCCACAGTCTAGTGGTCAATTAGAATTGAGTAATAGAGAGCTTAAATTAATTTTGCAAAAGACTGTTAATAGATCTAGAAAGAATTGGTCCAAGAAACTTGATGATGCATTATGGGCCTATAGAACTGCATATAAAAATCCTATGGGTATGTCTCCGTATAAACTGGTTAATGGAAAAGCATGTCACTTACCTCTCGAACTAGAACATAAGGCATATTAGGCTATTAAAGAGCTCAATTATGATTTCAAACTTGTTGGTGAGAAGAGGCTATTTGACATTAGCTCACTTGATGAATGGAGAACCCAGGCCTATGAGAATGCCAAACTGTTTAAAGAAAAGGTTAAAAGATGGCATGACAAAAGGATACAAAAGCGTGAGTTTAATGTACGTGATTATGTTTTGCTATACAACTCTCGTTTAAGATTTTTTGCAAGAAAACTTCTCTCTAAATGGGAAGGTCATTATGTTATCGAGGAGGTCTATCGTTCTGGTGCCATAAAAATCAATAACGCCAAAGGCACAAATCCAAAGGTGGTGAACGGTCAAATAATCAAACATTATATCTCAGGTAATCCCATAAATGGTGAAACCAATGTTATTGACACCGTAACAACGGAGGAGTATGATACGTCTTCGTCGTATCTATAATTTTTGATTGTTCCATGCCAATATTCTACAACTTTGATATACTTTTGGCAACTTTTTATACTATTTTTTGGGACTAACATATTGATCCAGTGCCCAGTGTCAGTTCCTGTTTGTTGCATGTTTTATGTTTCGCAGAAACCCAATATCAAACGGAATCCAAACGGGATAAAAATGGACAGAGAATTATTTTGGAATATTTGGGATTTTCCGGAGTAAGAATCAATGCGAAACGGTGTCCGGGGTGGCCACGAGATAGGGGGCGCGCCCTCCCCCCTGGGCACGCCCTGGACTCTCGTGGGCCACCCGTAAGGCAGTTGATGCTCTTCTTTTGCCGCAAGAAAGCTAATTTTACGAGAAAAATCTAGGCGAAAGATTCACCCCAATTGGAGTTACGGATCTCCAGATATAAAAGAAACGGTGAAGGGGAAGAATCACAAAACGCAGAAACAGAGAGATAGATCAAATCTCGGAGGGGCTCTCGCCCCTCCCAATCCATGGGAGCCAAGGACCAGAGGGGAAACCCTTCTCCCATCTAGGGAGGAGGTCAAGGAAGAATAAGAAGAAGGGGGCCTCTCTCCCCCTTGCTTCCGGTGGCGCCAGAGCGCTGCCGGGGGCCATCATCATCACCGCGATCTTCACCAACACCTCCATCATCTTCACCAACATCTCCATCACCTTCCCCCTTCTATATCCAGCGGTCCATTCTCCAACCCGCTGTACCCTCTACTTGAACATGGTGCTTTATGCTTCATATTATTATCCAATGATGTGTTGCCATCCTATGATGTCTGAGTAGATTTTCGTTGTCCTACTGGTGATTGATGAATTGCTATGATTGGTTTGAGTTGCATGTTTTATTATTGGTGCTGTCCTATGGTGCCCTCCATGTCGCGCAAGCGTGAGGGATTCCCATTGTAGGGTGTTGCAATGTGTTCTTGATTCGCTTATAGTGGGTTGCGTGAGTGACTGAAACACAAACCCGAGTAAGGGGATTGTTGCGTATGTGATAAAGGGGACTTGATACTTTAATGCTATGGTTGGGTTTTACCTTAATGAATCTTTAGTATTTGCGGATGCTTGCTAGAGTTCCAATCATAAGTGCATATGATCCAAGAAGAGAAAGTATGTTAGCTTATGCCTCTCCCTCAAATAGAATTGCAATAGTGATTACCGATCTAGTAACATAGTCAATTGCTTAGGGGCAATTTCACAACTCCTACCGCCACTTATCCACACTCGCTATATTTACTTTATTGCATCTTTATCTAAATAGCCCCTAGATTTTATTTATGTACTCTTTATTATCTTGCAAACCTTTCCTATCACACCTAAAAAGTACTTCTAGTTTCATACTTATTCTAGGTAAAGCGAACGTCAAGCGTGCGTAGAATCGTATCAGTGGCCAATAGGACATGAGAGAGTATTTGTTCTACCTTTAGATCCTCATTGGGTTCGACACTCTTACTTACCGAAAGAGGCTACAACTATCCCGTATACTTGTGGGTTATCAAGACCTTTTTCTGGCGCCGTTGCCGGGGAGTCATAGCGTGGGGTGAATATTCTCATGCGTGCTTGTTTTCTTTATAACCATGTAATTTTTTTTTGCTGTTCTAAGTTGTTCTCTATCTTTAGTTTTGGATATGGAACACAAAATACCAAAAAATTTAGATGTACTTGCTACTCATGTAGATGGGGTAACTCCTAAAACCCCCGATTCTCATTATGTGAAAGATATTATGTACTACTTTGATAATCCTGAGAAAACCCCATTCAACTTTATAATGGGAGACACGTTGGATCAACGTGAATACTTTAGGGATTATCGTTCGACACAAAAAGGGAAACTATTATGGGACCAACTTATTATGTTGCGTTGGTATGCCCGGGATCTATGCTTGAGATATGATATTACTTGTTGCTCTAGGATGAAGGCTCCACACCTTCCCTTTTCATGCAAATTTAATGATAATGAAACCTTAGCTTCTTATGCTAATGGTATATCTGATTACTATGATGTTGAACAAATAGAAGAATTTGTTGCTTTTAAGGCTGCTTATGAAATTGAATCTTTATTTGAAAAGTATGAAGCTTTTGATGATGATGGTGTTTATAGGCCTGAAAATCTTGCTATACTTAGATATTTCTATGAAAATTATGAATACAATTATTATATTAATGCTTTTACGAAGAAAGTCTCCGCTGTCCAAGAAGAGACTAGTATTTTGCAGGAAGCTATGGAAGAAGAAATTGATGAAACTGTGAGCTCATTGGATGAAAAAGATGATGAGGAGAGCGAAGAACAAAAGGAGGAAGAGCGGATTGATCACCCGTGCCCACCTTCTAATGAGAGTAACTCTTCAACTCATACATTGTTTAATTCCCCTTCGTGCTTACCGAAGGATGATTGCTATGATCTCGTTGATTCTCTTCAAATATCTCTTTTTGATGATGCTTGCGATGCTTTTGGCCAAGATGCCAATATGAATTATGCTTATGGAGATGAACTAGCTATAGTACCTTATGTTAAACATGAAATTGTTGCTATTGCACCCACGCATGATAGTCCTATTATCTTTTTGAATTCTCCAAACTACACTATATTGGAGAAGTTTGTGCTTATTAAGGATTATGTTGATGGGTTGCCTTTTACCATTGCACATGATGATTTTGATAGATATAATATGCATGTGCTTGCTGCTCCTACTTGCAATTATTATGAGAGAGGAACTACATCTCCGCCTCTTTATTTTTCCAACACGATAGAATTGCAAGAATCTGCTTATACTATGCATTGGCCTTTACTATGTGTGCATGAATTGTTCTTTTATGACATGCCGATGCATAGGAAGAGAGTTAGACTTCGTCATTGCTTGATATATGTTACCTTGTGCTCACTACTAAATTACAAATAATTGTTAATTAAAATTGGCTTTGATATACCTTGGGATCCGGGTGGATCCATAACTTGAGAACTATATGTCTACCTTAATGGCTTTAAAGAAAGCGCTGCCAGGGAGACAACCCGGAAGTTTTAGAGAGTCATTTATTTCTGTTGAGTGCTTTTATATAGTTCAAAAACAAAAAAATAAAGAGGGGAACCTAAAAACTTTTCAAAAAGGAAAGTGAAAGTGAGAAAGACAAGCATTGTTGAAGTGGGAGAACTCCTTGAACTTTGTTCATGCTCATGGGAACTTTGTGAATCTTAATTACAGAAACTTTTCATCAAAAAATAATTATCCCCTTGTACAATTCCATTGTATTATAAAAATAATGTGCTAAGGTTTTCCTTTAGGATGTTTACAATGCTTGTTGGTTTGTACGGTGTAGGACAGAAACTTTGGTTGTAGTGCACGATTTTACATTTTTAACTGGAACGTCAATTGGTTCTGATTCCTTTTGCACTGTCTTGCTGTACAACTTTTTATTTTTCCTAATTTTCATAAAAATTTTGGGGTACCAGAAGTATGGTGAATGTTCAGATTGCTATAGACTGTTCTATTTTTGATGCATAGTTTGCTTGTTTTGATGAATCTATCAATTTATATTAGTGGATTAAGCCATGTAAAAGTTATGTTACAGTAGACACAATGCAACAACAAAATATGAATTGGTATGCTACAGTACTTAGAGTAGTGATTTGCTTTATTATGCTAATAGATCTTACCGAGTTTTCTATTAAAGTTTTGTGTGGATGAAGTGTCTAATCGAGGATGTCTCGATATGAGGCACCCCAAGTAAATATTCAAGGAGACTCAAGTGTCTAAGCTTGGGGATGCCCCGGAAGGCATCCCTCTTTCTTCAACAAGTATCGGTATGTTTTCGAATTCGTTTCGTTCATGCATTATGTGCAAGTCTTGGAGTGTCTTTTGCATTTAGTTTTCATTTTTCTTTTATGCACCATGCTGGTATGAGATAGTCCTTGGTTCATTATATAGCATTGCCCCATGAAAAAAAGAAAAAGAAAAAAAAGGGAAAGGCCAAAGAAGCCTAAATAAAAAAAGGGGGCCAAAGAAGCCCACCAAAAAAAGGAAAAGAAAAAGAAAAAAAGAAAAGAAAAGGGGCAATGTTACTATCCTTTTTTCCGCTCTTGTGCTTCAAAGTAGCACCATGTTCTTCATATAGATTGTCTCCTATGTTGTCACTTTCATATACTAGTGGGAATTTTTCATTATAGAACTTGGCTTGTATATTCCAACGATGGGCTTCCTCAAATGCCGTAGGTCTTCATGAGCAAGCAAGTTGGATGCACACCCACTAGTTTCTTTTGTTGAGCTTTCATACATTTATATCTCTAGTGCATCCGTTGCATGGCAATCCCTACTCCTCGCATTGACATCAATTGATGGGCATCTCCATAGCCCGTTGATTAGCCGCGTCGATGTGGGACTTTCTCCTTTTTTGTCTTCTCCACATAACCTCCATCATTATATTCTATTCCACCAATATTGCTATATCCATGGCTTGCGCTCATGTATTGCGTGAGGGTTGAAAAAGCTGAAGCGCGTTAAAAAGTATGAACCAAATGCTTGGCTCGTCATCGGGGTTGTGCATGATGGGAGCATTTTTGTGTGACGAAAATGAAGCATGGCCAAACTATATGATTTTGTAGGGATAAGCTTGCTTTGGCCTTGTTGTTTTGAAAAGACATGATTGCTTTATTGGTACGCTCGAAGTATTATTGTTTTTTATGTCAAATGATAGACTATTGCTTTGAATCACTCGTGTCTTAATATTCATGCCATGATTAGACATATGATCAAGATTATGCTAGGTAGCATTCCACATCAAAAATTATCTTTTTTATCATTTACCTACTTGAGGACGAGCAGGAATTAAGCTTGGGGATGCTGATACGTCTCCGTCATATCTATAATTTTCGATTGTTGCATGCAAATATTCTACAACTTTCGTATACTTTTGGCAACTTTTTATACTATTTTTTGGGACTAACATATTGATCCAGTGCCTAGTGCCAGTTCCTGTTTGTTGCATGTTTTATGTTTCGCAGAAACCCAATATCAAATGGAATCCAAATGGGATAAAAACGGACGGAGAATTATTTTGGAATATTTGGGATTTTCCGGAGGAAGAATCAATGCGAAACGGTGTCCGGGGTGGCCACAAGACAGGGGGGTGCACCCTCCCCCCTGGGCGCACCCTGGACTCTCGTGGGCCACCCGTAAGGCGGTTGACACTCTTATTTCGCCGCAAGAAAGCTAATTTTACGAGCAAAACATGGGCGAAAGATTCACCCCAATCGGAGTTACGGATTTCCAAATATAAAAGAAACGGTGAAGGGGAAGAATCACAGAACGCAGAAACAGAGAGATAGATCCAATCTCGGAGGGGCTCTCGACCCTCCCAAGCCATGGGAGCCAAGGACCAGAGGGAAAACCATTCTCCCATCTAGGGAGGAGGTCAAGGAAGAAGAAGAAGAAGGGGGCCTCTCTCCCCCTTTCTTCCGGTGGCGCCGGAGCGCTGTCGGGGGCCATCATCATCACCGCGATCTTCACCAACACCTCCATCATCTTCACCAACATCTCCATCACCTTCCCCCTTCTATATCCAGCGGTCCACTCTACCGCAACCCGTTGTACCCTCTACTTGAACATGGTGCTTTATGCTTCATATTATTATCCAATGATGTGTTGCCATCCTATGATGTCTGAGTAGATTTTCGTTGTCCTACCGGTGATTGATGAATTGCTATGATTGGTTTGAGTTGCATATTTTATTATTGGTGCTGTCCTATGGTTCCCTCCGTGTCGCACAAGCGTGAGGGATTCCCGTTGTAGGGTGTTGCAACGCATTCATGATTCGCTTATAGTGGGTTGCGTGAGTGACTGAAACACAAACCCGAGTAAGAGGATTGTTGCGTATGGGATAAAGGGGCTTGATACTTTAATGCTATGGTTGGGTTTTACCTTAATGAATCTTTAGTATTTTCGGATGCTTGCTAGAGTTCCAATCATAAGTGCATATGATCCAAGAAGAGAAAGTATGTTAGCTTATGCCTCTCCCTCAAATAGAATTGCAATAGTGATTACCGGCCTAGTAACATAGTCAATTGCTTAGGGGCAATTTCACAACTCCTACCACCACTTTTCCACACTCACTATATTTACTTTATTGCATCTTTATCTAAACAGCCCCTAGCTTTTATTTACGCACTCTTTATTATCTTGCAAACCTTTCCTGTCACACCTACAAAGTACTTCTAGTTTCATACTTGTTCTAGGTAAAGCGAACGTCAAGCGTGCATAGAGTCATATCAGTGGCCGATAGGACTTGAGAGAGTATTTGTTCTACCTTTAGCTCCCCGTTGGGTTCGACACTCTTACTTATCAAAAGAGGCTACAACTATCCCGTATACTTGCGGGTTATCAGAGTACATAAGGGATATTTTGCAGAATGTTTCAGACTCCGAAAATGAGGAGGTATGTGGTACGGTAAGTAAACCGACTCCAAAACAGTTCTAATAGCATTTTTTCTCTGTTTTGGAATATTTAAGAAAAATAGGTAAATAAGAAGTAGTCCGGAAAGGACACGAGGCATCCACGAGGGTGGAGGGCGCGCCCTACCCCCTGGGCACGCCCCCTTCCTCGTGGGCACCTCGTGTGCCCTCTGGACTCCGTTTTCTTGCATGATACTTCTTTTGGTCGATAAAAAATCATTATATAATCTCCCAAAGGTTTTGACCACCGTACCATGACAAAATCCTCTACTTTTGTTTCGAGCTGTTTTTCTGACAGATCTAGATCACCATGACATCTTCAAGCGCCCCCAAGGACAAGTTTTTTGAGAAGGTCATCAACCCCTACCTCGTGGAGGTGCTGCAACACCCTCAAACCATTGAGATGCGTGAGGGGGTGCTGCACATCCATGATGTTGAGGTACCAAGGAGGACCAGAAGCGTGGAGACAAGACTCGAAGCAATGGAGCAACAAGTTTTGAAGTGCCAAGGGATGGTGGAACGCGGACTCAACGCAAATCACATGATGATTGCAGAGTTCGCCAACAACCACAAGCTGGATGCCAAGAACATTGGGGAGACCATCTTCAAGCTTCACAAGAAGATCCAGCACCTCCGAGCCCAGATCTATGACCTGCAAAACTAAAACTATGAGTACGAATATAGATTCAAGAGGATGAGTTTGGTTGTAGATTTGAGGATCCCGGAGACTCGATCATCCTTCTATGATGGTGAGCCTGTGCCTTGGAAGATGGAAGACAAGCCTACATCATCAACAACTCCATCATCACCACCTCCGAAGAAAGAGATATGATAAAATGGGTATGGGCACTCCCCTTGGCAACTGCCAAGCTTGGGGGAGGTGCCCTGGTATCGTATCGTCATCACACTTCTATCTTTACTGTTTTTCTTAGTTCGATCCTTTTGGTTATATCTTGATCTAGTGGAATAAAGTTTAGTATGATCTAGCTTTGAGTTTTTGTGTTGATCCCTATCAATGTAATCGAGTCCGTGAGCTATATATAATAAAGATTAGTTTTGAGTCGAGGGCTTTGCTATCTTGCTATGATCTTGAGGGAATAAAAGAAAAAGAAAGAATAAAAAGAAATAAAAAAGATCGTATTGATCTTATGGAGAGTAATGACTTCACATATAAAGAGTATGATGAATAAAACTTGTTGAGAGTTGACAAACATAGGTTTGGTCATCGTTGCAATTAATAGGAAGTAATAAAGAAAGAGAGGTTTTCACATATAAATATACTATCTTGGACATCTTTTATGATTGTGAGAACTCATTAAAATATGACATGCTAAAAAGTTGATGTTGGACAAGGAAGATAGAATGAAATATGCCCTAGAGGCAATAATAAAGTTATTATTTATTTCCTTCTTTCATGATAAATGTTTATTATTCATGCTAGAATTGTATTAACCGGAAACTTAGTACATGTGTGAATACATAGACAAAACATAGTGTCCCTAGTATGCCTCTACTTGACTAGCTCATTAATCAAAGATGGTTATGTTTCCTAACCATAGACATGTGTTGTCATTTGATGAATGGGATCATATCATTAGGAGAATGATGTGCTGGACATGACCCATCCGTTAGCTTAGCATTACGATCGTTACAGTTTCATTGCTACTACTTTCTTCATGACTTATACATGTTCCTCAGACTATGAGATTATGCAACTCCAGAATACCAAAGGAACACTTTATGTGCTACCAAACATCACAATGTAAAAGGGTGATTATAGAGGTGCTCTACAGGTGTCTCCGAAGGTGTTCGTTGGATTGGCATAGATCGAGACTAGGATTTGTCACTCTGAGTTTCGGAGAGGTATCTCTGGGCCCTCTCGGTAATGCTCATCACTATAAGCCTTGCAAGCAATGTGATAATGAGTTAGTTGCGGGATGAAGCATTACGGAACGAGTAAAGAGACTTGCCAATAATGAGATTGAACTAGCTATGATAATACGGACGATCGAATCTTGGGCAAGTAACATACCGATGACAAAGGGAACAAAGTATGTTGTTATGCGGTTTGATCGATAAAGATCTTCGTAGAATATGTAGGAGACAATATGAGCATCCAGGTTCTGTTATTGGTTATTGACCGGAGATGTGACTCAGTCATCTCTACATAGTTCTCGAACTCGTAGGGTCCGCACGCTTAATGTTCGATGACGATTTGTATTATGAGTTATGTGTTTTGATGACCAAAGTTTGTTTGGATTCCCGGATGAGATTAGGGACGTGACGAGGAGTCTCAAAATGGTCGAGACGTAAAGATTGATATATTGGAAGGCTATATTCGGACATCGGAAAGATTCCGAGTGATTCAGGTATTTTTTGGAGTACCGGAGAGTTACGAGAATTCGCCGGGGGAAGTAATGGGCCTTAATGGGCCATACGGGAAAGGAGAGAAGGGCCTCAAGGGGTGGCCGCATGCCCCCCATGGGCCGGTCCAAATTGGACTAGGAGGGGGCGGCGCCCCCTAAGGGAGTCCTGGATAAGGGGGTATCCAGACTACCGGACTATATACTTTGGCCGAACTGTTGGACTATGAAGATACAAGATAGAAGACTCCGTCCCGTGTCCGTATGGGACTCTCCTTGGCGTGGAAGGCAAGCTTGGCGATCCGGATGTAGATCTCCTCCTCTGTAAGCCGACTCTGTGTAACCCTAGCCCCCTCCTGTCTATATAAACCGGAGGGTTTATCCCGTAGGACTTACGATCATCATCAACAATCATACCATAGGCTAGCTTCTAGGGTTTAGCCTCTCTGATCTCGTGGTAGATCAACTCTTGTAATACTCATATCATCAAGATCAATCAAGAAGGAAGTAGGGTATTACCTCCATCGAGAGGGCCCGAACCTGGGTAAACATCGTGTCCCCAGCCTCCTGTTACCATTAGCCTTAGACGCACAGTTCAGGACCCCCTACCCGAGATCCGCCGGTTTTAACACCGACATTGGTGCTTTCATTGAGAGTTCCTCTGTATCGTCACGATAAGGCTTGATGGCTCGTCTCGTTATCAAAGACAACATCACCGCCGGGGGAAGCCTGGCTTTAGGCCAAACTCTCCGGCTGGGCGGCTTCGTTATGACTACCAGAACAGCCATTGCACCGACAATGACTTCTCAGGTCATTAAAAATAGCCTCCACATTGATTCATAATTCTCCGAACAGATGGATCCAATGGAGCTCTTCTCCCTCAATGAGATCTTGGATTGCATCGCCGCCCTGGGCGTCGCTATGGACTATGACTGGATCAGGCTTAAACCTGATCAAAGGGAGATTCACTCTCCACCGGTCACCCATGAGATAGCGGTAGTGGAAGAGCATCATCCTAATTCTCCCTCCACTTTGAGGATGAACTATGTCTGGATTTCCGAGCTCTTCGAGCCGGACACCCGCTCGCGGGAGGACATGACCCCGGTCCTGGACTCAGGATCGGGGGGCGGGCCGAAGAAGGTGGGCAATGCCCCAGAACTCGAGCCGTCAAGCTCGGAAGCTTCTTTGCCCCTGGGTCTCAGATCGGGTCGGGATTCGGACTCAAATCCGCCACCCACCCAGATTTATCTAATCTTTCCCATATCAGACAAGAGCCCCAAGAAACAGTACATCACTACTAGGCCAGATTGCTCCTTGTGATAAACAGGGTCAAGGACTGTCGCGAGGTAGATGCAATCTCCCTCTTTTGCCAAAATTGCACGGACAAAGGGATTCTCAATGCTATAAGCCGCCGTGACATAGTACACTTCGCTGACTTAGCGGCCATAGTGCAAAAGTACTGCGCGATGGAAAGTGCCTGGAAAACCCAAACAAGTTTCTGGGACAGTGCGGCTCTAGCTAAATCCCCTATCCGAACTGAAAGGGTAAACTTTCATAAGTCACCCGATTCATGTACCAAAAAAATAAAACCCGCCACAAGGCGCGGAACCGTATTGGAAGAATGGCTAAACGGGCCATGCAAGATTCATAGCACACTGGATACTATGCCAACACATAGCCTTAAAGCATGTTGGATACTCCGGCAGGTGGCAAAGAGCGGTGAAGATCTCCTCATAAAACATCCCGCCGGAGACAACAATACGGTATTTACAGTCTTCGAGACTTTTGCCTCAAATAATAGGCGAAAGCGAGCTCAGCGCAGCCTCGCAGAAGTTTGCCACGTGGCAACAATAAACCCATGGAACGACACGGCTATAACCTACAATGCCAGTGAAGAACCCCAATTCCGGGCAGTCCGAGCACCAGCCTCTTTGGTCCTTAGCCCAATCGTGGATGGCTTCAGGCTTACTAAAGTGCTCATGGACGGCGGAAGCGGACTAAACCTCATCTATGAGGAAACCCTCAAGAAGATGGAAATTGACAAGAGCCGCATTGAACGAAGCAGCACTACCTTCAGGGGAATCATCCCTAGTCGAGAGGCACAATGCGCGGGAAAAATCACACTGGATGTGGTATTCGGCACGCCGGAGAATTACAGGTCCGAAGAAATTACATTCCAAGTAGCCCTGTTCAGCAGCGGATACCACGCCCTCTTAGGGCGGGACGCATTAATGAGTTTTCAGGCTATACCCCATTACGGGTACATGAAGCTCAAAATGCTCGGGCCCAACGGAATCATCACTCTAGCTAGTGATCCGGACGTCGCACTTCAGACATGCCGGGCATCCCACGCAGGCTGGCCGAACACAGCCTCAATATACTAAAAGGATACAAGCCAGTCAAGCAGACTCTTAGGCGCTTCTCAGAGCCTAAGCGTCAAGCCATGGGAGAAGAGCCAGCCAAGTTACTCGAAGCCGGATTCATCAGAGACATCAAACATCAGGATTGGCTAGCAAACCTGGTAATGGTACCAAAAAAGGACAAATCCTGGCGTTTATGTGTCGATTTCAAAGACCTCAATAAAGCTTGCCCTAAGGATCACTTCCCCCTCCCCCGCATTGATCAGATAATCGATGCCACCACAGGACACGATTCATTGTGTTTCCTCGATGCATACTCCGTATACCATCAAATCAAGATGGTGGAGTCCGACCAGGCTGCAACAGCCTTCATCACCCCATACGGCCCCTTCTATTTCAACACCATGCCCTTCGGGTTAAAAAAATGCCGGTGCAACCTATCAATGCATGATTCAGACATGCCTGGAAAAACAAATCGGCAAGACAGTAGAGGCCTATGTAGACGACGTGGTCATCAAAACAAGATACGTTGAAACCTTAATAGATGACTTGAGGCTTACGTTCGATAATCTTAGAACATACGACATCAAGCTCAACCCGGAGAAGTGTGTCTTCGGAGTACCCTCCAGAAAATTGCTCGGCTTCATCGTTTCCAATAGAGGAATTGAAGGCAATCCGGCAAAAATCCTAGCTCTGTGACAGTTGGCTATCCCAACAGACCTCAAGCAGATCTAGAAACTAACTGGATGTGTGGCTGCCTTAAGCCGCTTTATCTGCCGCTTAGGAGAAAAGGCACTACCCTTGTATCGCCTTCTTCGATGCATCGAACACTTCGAGTGGACGGATGCGGCCATGGACGGACTGGAAGAAATAAAGGCACTCTTGGCCACCAACCCAGTCCTGACCGCGCCAAATATGGGCGAACCCATGCTATTATACATAGCCGCAACAAACCAAGTTGTGAGTGCAGTGCTCGTCATCGAACGAGAGGCAGACGGACACAAGTTCCCGCTCCAAAAGCCGGTATACTACGTGTCCACTATCCTCACTCCATGTAAATCTCGGTACCCACACTATCAAAAATAGCGCATGCGGTCTTCAAGGCATCCCGGAAACTACGACACTACTTTCAAGAGTGTTTGATCATGGTGGCCTCCGAAGTTCCACTCAATGACATAATAAATAACCGCGACACAACATGCCGAATTGCTAAATGGGCTATTGAGCTCCTTTCGTTCGACATAACATACAAACCACGATGGGCCATTAAGTCGCAAGTACTGGCTGACTTCATCGCCGAATGGACAGAAGCCGAACTCCCTAAAGAGTACGACGCGTACTCAAATTGGATCATGCATTTCGACGGCTCCAAAATGCTGGCCGGATTAGGAGCGGGTGTCGTCCTGACATCCCCCACCGGAGACACGGTACAGTACGTCCTCCAAATATTATTCACATACTCCAACAATGCAGCCGAATACGAGGCTCTGTTGCATGGTCTTCGGATGGCAGTCTCCATGGGCATTCAACGCCTCGAAGTGCGCGGGGACTCAAACCTCGCAATATCTTAGGTAAACGGAGACTTTGATGCCAAGGATCCGAAAATGGCGGCCTATCGCAAAGTTGTCCTCAAAATGTCAGCTCGGTTCGAGGGGCTCGAATTCCACCATGTGGCTAGAGAAAACAACCAAGCGGACGATATCCTCGCCCGCATCGGGGCTAGACGTGACCCCGTACCACCCAACATCTTCTTAGAAAGATTGTTCAAACCGTCTGTGGCATGGGAAGGGGAGTCCGACACCATTAGTCCGACTCCGAACACAACCCCAACTTCTGAACCGTCTGATGTAATCGGAGGCTCTGCCACCGAAATAACATCTTCGGCCCACGAAATAATGGCTGTCATCACCCCGTGGAACGAGCCCTTCTTGGCCCACCTTAATAGGCAGGAGCTCCCTGAGGACCAAAACGAGGCACACTGCATCGTGCCACGCTCTAAAGCCTACAAAGTCCATGAAGGAGAACTCTACAAGAAGAGCGCCAACGGAGTGCTCCAACGATGCACCTCCGAGGAGGAAGAGCGGCAGCACTTAGCCGAAATCCATTCCGGAGTAGGCGGGCACCACATGGCAGCCCGAGCTCTCGTAAGAAAGGCCTTTCGGACAGGATTCTACTGGCCAACAGCCCGGGCGGACACACGGGACCTTGTCCAACATTGCGTTGGTTGTCGACTATTTGCCAATCAGAGCCATATACCCCCTACTGCTCTCCAAACGATCCCCATAACTTGGCCCTTCGCGGTCTGGGGGCTGGATATGGTGGGACCCCTCAAAGGGGGAAGCCATAAGAAAAAATACTTATTGGTCATGGTGGACAAATTCACCAAATGGATAGAAGCCAAACCAGTTAAAACGGCCGAATCCGGACCAGTGATAGACTTCATATCGGAGGTTGTACACCATTACGGTGTCCCCCACAGTATTATCACCGACAACGGCTCAAATTTTACAACTGAGGAGGTGAAAGCCTGGTGTAGCAAAATGGGCATTAAGCTCGACTACGCCTCTGTCTATCACCCCCAAAGAAACGGTCAGGTCGAACGTGCAAATGGTCTTATTATGAGCGGCATCAAACCCAGACTAGTGCGATCCTTGAAGGAATCAGACACACATTGGGTTGAGGAACTCAACTCCATACTCTGGGGGCTGCGGACCACACCGAATTGCACCACCGGATACACACCATTTTTTATGGTGTACGGCGCAGAAGCAGTGCTGCCGTGCGATATAATTCATGACTCACCTTGCGTGCGCATGTATGAAGAGAAGGAAGCCGAGCTAGATCGGCAGGACAACTTAGATGCTTTGGAGGAGGAGCATGATGTCGCTAAAGCCCGTTCCGCATTCTATCAGCAACAGGCTCAAAGGTATCAAAGCAGAGAAGTACGGGCCAAAACTTATCACATTGGCGAACTCGTTCTACGCCTACCTGAGAAGAAGAAGGACAAGCTCAAACCCAAGTGGGAGGGTCCCTTCATCATTGATAAAGTTCTCACTGGAGGAGCGTACCGTCTGCGCAACGCCTCTGACAACAGACTCAAGCCGAACCCATGGAACGCGGCCAGACTCAGGAGATTCTACGCCTAGCACCGAACCCAGTGTTCATCTCCTCATATCCGCCTCTTCGACTATGTTCCTTTTCCTCCTTTCTCGCCTTTTTTCCTTTTTTTATATACATACAGCCTTAAAACTGTACGGATGCCCTGAGCACTCCGGCCGCATTATGCGCGTGCACTATACCTGGGGGCTTCCTATTCGGAAGCTATATATATAATCACTTTAATGGCTTCTTGCCAAGCCACATATGCATTTTTCTTTCCATATGTGCCTTTTCTTCACCATTATATGCATCGATATGACTTAAATTTTGGCCATGCTGGGTTGCCTGGCTCTTGTATTTATGCCCTACGTTCCCGTTAATTCGGCTAGGGTATAAGGGGAGCACCTCTGCGATTGTTACTGCCGGTTGAGCCGGATGTGACCTCAGACTGGGTGAAGCCGAAAGCTAGCGTTCTTAAGGGAATATTCGGTCGGTGAACAAAAGATGTTCTCGTTCCTAACAACGAAAATACCCAGATGTTTTGTTTCCTGTGCTTTCGCTCGCAGTTCCGACATGCACATCGATGCATGCGTACCCAGAGAAAGGAACCCCTAATGGAACTATTCTCTCTGAAAGATGTTTCTTACTATCCATGTAATATAACATAACTAGTTGGGTACTTGTCTGTTCACGCACTTATGACCCCTACGCCTGGTTTCCACGCATGCCCCGGTTTTTCATAACTGTGTGGGTATTCGGATACACCCCAGACTGTCGGATCCGGGGGCTGAAGCGAAAAGGTCCGCCATGACAAATGATTTTCAATCCGGCTAGAAAGTACACGAGCCCATTCAAAATTACATAATCATACTGACTGGCTGTACTCTTCCTCTATACCATCCAACAGGCTGTCTAGCTTACAATCCTGCTGGGAATACTTTGCAGCTAATGCTACTTGATCATATACTAAACTAACGGGTATCTCTTGTCCATCTGGCCCGGCCGGTCCGACTTCGGCCATCTGGTTCGGGTTAGCCTTGGCGTATCGCGTCTTCACCATGGCCCAAGCTTCTCTCGCACCTTGCCGGCAAGCTGATATCTTCCATAGTTGGAAGCGCCGCCGTGCTCCTTTAAGCATCTCTACAAGTTCGCCCATGCCTCCTGGCAGGGAAGCGGATGGCCACAAAGCCTGGGCAATACCCTTCATCACCTGCCGAGCACATTCGTGCAGTTGTGAAAGCTCTTGCAGCATATCGCCTACAGACCCGGGCATCTCCTCTTCAGGGTGTCCCGTCAACATACCTGCAGACATAACTCTATCAATACGCCTCCTCGCCGAACTATACTACAGTTCATTCAAGCACTTACTATAAATGCCACGTCGAAGCCTACGGTTCTCCTTCACGGAATGCGCGAGCTGAGCCCGAACATCTTTCAATTCGACGCTCAGTTTGAGATTAGCATCTTGCAGCTTATTCTTCTCCTGGATAGACTGCGTCAGCACGCATTCGCCCGCCTTCAGCTGACTTCGCATATGCAGCTCATTATCTCCCATAATCTCCGGATTTCCTCTGGAATTGTCTGCCGAATCTTTTGTCAGATTTATAAAACATGCCGAACACACAAACTGGCAAAATGAAATTCTTACCAGAAGAAGCCTTTTCGGATCCCCCTTGTTCGGCTACATTAGCCTTCATTTCGGCCTTACACTCCTCCAGCTCTTGAGACAACTGGGCATTCTTCTCTACAAGAACATGTACATTTACATGATCCTTAAATCAGTTGTGCCAACTGTTTCAAGTCTCAGGGGCTACTACTACACATACTTATTTATTCTCTTACCCGTATATCCTTGACATACTGGTCCGTTGCTCTGGCAAGTCCATCTTGAGCAGCGCGGATATAGGCGTGTCCAGAATTGAAAGCATTGAACGCCTCTTCCGAAAAAATACCACCATGGAGTACGGCTCGTTGGCACTGATGATTCATGGCACTCTCTACTTCTAAATTTGTGGCGGAAAGCATATCCGTATCCTCTGCCGGAGGACAGTTCAGCATTGTCCCCACGTCAGCCTCCGCCCGTGAACCCGGTCCAGGAATCTAGCTGCTGGAGGCATGGCTGGTAGGGTCCCCGGACACAGTCCAACATTTCATGTTGGGGCATAGTTCAAATTGTCATGCCTCGACAAAAAGACCAAATAAACCACAGGGCAAGTTTAACGCATACCTCTGCGCCTGCGTATCGCTCCTAACCGCCTTCCTTTTAAGCCTACCTTGTCTAGGCGCCTCTTGCTGAGAGGCCCCTGCGGGATCCGCATGACATCCCGACCGCCGTTTCTATAAAAAGTGCAGCATGTGGTCATAAGGTACAGCAAAACGAAGGAATCCTTTCAAAAGGTTGGGACCCCGACATTACTTACATGCGACACGGGAAGTAGTCCGGGATAATCCGGGATGATGGCCACTAAAGAACCGCCACTGCTTGCCTGATAGATGGTCCCGTCGACAAATCCACGGATATGTCCGAATCTTCTTCGAGTTCGGGGTCGAGAGCCCGGCCGGGATCCTCTGGCTGCGGAGAAGGGCTATTGAATTATTTTACGGCCTTCCTCAGTTCCTGTTTTTGAGACAGCAAGGTAAATAATGGCGGTCGAGAAGGTAAGAACAAATAGAGTCGAGTAACAAATAACAACTTACCCAGCTTCGGGGGTTGTACATGGAAAATCCATCCCGCGGTTTAATGCGGAGGAACTCCTCTTCTTCTCCCTTGTACAATTTGGATAGTATCTTCGCCAAAGATGTGGCAGAGACCAGACCTTTGCGACCGCAGCGGGAGGCATCGTCTTCTCCATTGAAGTGCCACATGGGTTTTCCCCTATATTGAAGTGGTTGCACTCCCCTTATAATGCATATTGACATAACTTCAATTATTGTCAATCCTAATTTGGCGAGGGTTTGTATCCGTCTCATTAGATAGAAGACTTCCCTGCTTTCCTCCTCCTGGGGGCTCCGAGGGTGCTATCTTTGGCATTTCTTCAGCGGAGTATTGGTGAACTCAGGAAGGCCCGTCCAGACTAGGTCCGGAAGGGGCACGTCATCAACATAAAACCACTCCGAGGGCCAGTCTTCGGACGCCTTCTTGGGAGTACCGGATAGGTATCCGGTCTGGGCAACGCGCCATATCTCGGCTCCGCCCACTTGATATATAGATCCCTCCTGGTTGCCTGGGATGAGGCAAAATAACCTCTTCCATAGCTCAAAATGAGCTTCGCAGCCCAGGAACAGCTTTCAGAGGGCAACGTAACCCGCAATGTGCAGTATGGAGGCGGGGGTAAGATTATGCAACTGGACACCATAAAACTCCAGGAGCCCGTGAAGGAATGGGTGGATTGGAAACCCTACACCCCTTAGCAGATACGGGACAAGGCATACCCGCTCCCCCAGATAAGGGTTGGGGAATCTCTCCGCTTGCTCCCCGCCATTATAGGTGGCTATTCCGGATTGGACAGGGACTATGTATGCGGGAGGAAGAAACCCTTTGGTCTACAGCTCTATTAGGCGGATGTGAGAGATGGAACACTTTTTCCAATCCCCTGGCTTTGAGCCGGGGGAGCGGCGAGCAGGGCTGCGGCGACTGGTCATGATGGGATTGCCTCTTTTGGGCATGCTCTACGGAATGCTTGCTCGGGGAAAGATGGTGTGATTTGGATCTGAAGATCCACGTCTCCTCAAATAGACGTCTTACCTACGGAATTAGGGTGTCAAATGCAAAAATACCCCGGCCCCTCGTCTTCGATCGACACGTGGAGGTGGCCATTATTGAAGCACAGAAGCCGAGGAGTACAACCTTATGGGGAGGCCGGACACTATTCGCTACAACGGGTGCACCGGATCTGGAGAAGAACCCGCCTTGCAATGTCGAAGACAATCTGCGCGCCGGACTCATCATCATTGAAGCCTGGTTCGGGGGCTACTAAGGGAGTCCTGGATAAGGGGGTATCCAGACTGCCAGACTATATACTTTGGTCGGACTGTTGGTCTATGAAGATACAAGATAGAAGACTCCGTCCCGTGTCCGGATGGGACTCTCCTTGGCGTGGAAGGAAAGCTTGGCGAACTGGATGTAGATCTCCTCCTCTGTAAACCGACTCTGTGTAACCCTAGCCCCTCCGGTGTCTATATAAACCAGAGGGTTTAGTCCGTAGGACTTATGATCATCATCAACAATCATACCATAGGCTAGCTTCTAGGGTTTAGCCTCTCTGATCTCGTGGTAGATCAACTCTTGTAATACTCATATCATCAAGATCAATCAAGCAGGAAGTAGGGTATTACCTCCATCAAGAGGGCCCAAACCTGGGTAAACATCGTGTCCCCAGCCTCATGTTACCATTAGCCTTAGACGCACAGTTCGGGACCCCCTACCCGAGATCCGCCGGTTTTGATACCGACACCCCCCTCCTTCCTTCTCCCCTCTTCCTCCTTCTCCAACTAGGAATAGGAAAGAGGAGGGGAATCCTACTTGGACTTGGGAGTCCTAGTAGGATTCCCCACACCTGGCGCGCCCCCCTTGGGTCGGCCACCTCTTCCCTCCCCTCCTTTATATACGTGGCTAGGGAGCACCCCATAGACACAGAAGTTGATCTTTAGCTGTCTGTGGTGCCCCCCTCCATAGGTTTCCACCTCGCTCATATCGTCATAGTGCTTAGGCGAAGCCCTGCGCCAGTAACTTCATCATCACCGTCACCACACCATCGTCTTGAGGAACTCTCCCTCGACCTCAGCTGCATCTAGAGTTCGAGGGACGTCACCGAGCTGAACATGTGTAGATCACGGAGGTGCCATGCGTTCGGTACTTGATCAGTTGGATCGTGAAGACATTCGACTACATCAACCGCGTTGCTTAATGCTTCCTCTTTCGGTCTACGAGGGTACGTGGACACACTCTCCCCTCTTGTTGCTATGCATCTCCTAGATAGATCTTGCGTGATCGTAGTTTTTTTTTAAATTACCGCGTTCCCCAACAGTGGCATCCGGGCCAGGTCTATGTGTAGATGTTATATGCACAAGTAGAACACAAAGAGTTGTGTGCGATAATAGGCATACTGCTTACCACCAATATTACTTTGATTCGGCGGTATTGTTGGATGAAGCGGCCCGGACCGACATTACATGACCACGTTCATGAGACTGGTTCTACCGACGTGCTTTTGCACAAAGTTGGCTAGCGGGTGTCTGTTTCTCCAAATTTAGTTGAACCGAGTTTGACTATGGCCGGTCCTTGTTGAAGGTTAAAACAACACACTTGACGAAAAATTGTTGTGGTTTTGATGCGTAGGTAAGAACGGTTCTTGTAGAAGCCTGTAGCAGCCACGTAAAACTTGCACAACAAAGTAGAGGACGTCTAACTTGTTTTTGCAGGGCTTGCTGTGACGTGATATGGTCAAGGCATGATGAGATATAAATTGTTGTATGAGATGATCATGTTTTGTAACAAAGTTATTGGCAACTGGCAGGAGCCATATGGTTGTCGCTTTATTGTATGCAATGCAATCGCCATGTAACTCTTTTACTTTATCACTAAGAGGTAGCAATAGTCGCAGTAACAATAGTTAGCAAGATGACAACGAAGCTACGATGGAGATCAAGGTATCGCGCCGGTGACGATGGAGATCATGGCGATGCTTCGGTGATGGAGATCATGAGCACAAGATGATGATGGCCATATCATGTCACATATTTTGATTGCATGTGATGTTTATCTTTTATGCATCTTATTTTCCTTAGTACGGCGGTAGCATTATAAGATGATCCCCTACTAAATTTCAAGGTATAAGTGTTCTCCCTGAGTATGCACCGTTGCTACAGTTCTTCGTGCCGAGACACCACGTGATGATCGGGTGTGATAAGCTCTACGCTCACATACAACGGGTGCAAGCCAGTTTTGCACACGCAGAATACTCGGGGCCTAGCATATGCAGATATGGCCTTGGAACACTGGAGACCGAAAGGTCGATCGTGAATCATATAGTAGATATGATCAACATAGTGATGTTCACCATTGAAAACTACTCCATCTCACGTGATGATCGGACATGGTTTAGTTTATTTGGATCACGTGATCATTTAGATGACTAGAGGGATGCCTATCTAAGTGGGAGTTCTTAAGTAATATGATTAATTGAACTTTAATTTATCATGAACTTAGTCCTGATTGTATTTTTGCAAATTATGGTGTAGATCAATAGCTCGCGTTATAGCTTCCCTATGTTTTTTATATGTTCCTAGAGAAAACTATGTTGAAAGATGATAGTAGAAATGAGGCGGACTGGGTTCGTGATCTGAGGTGTATCCTCATTGCTGCACAGAAGAATTATGTCCTTGATGCACCGCTAGATGACAAACCTATTGCAGGAGCAGATGCAGACATTATGAACATTTGGCTAGCTCAATATGATGACTACTTGATAGTTTAGTGCACCATGCTTTACGGCTTAGAACCGGGACTTCAAAAACATTTTTGAAACATCACAAAGCATATGAGATGTTCCAAGAGCTGAAATTGGTATTTCAGACTCATGCCCATGTCAAGAGGTATGAGACCTCTGACAAGTACTTTGCCTAAAAGATGGAGGAAAATGCTCAACTAGTGAGCATGTGCTCAGAATGCCTGGGTACTACAATCACTTGAATCAAGTGGGAGTTAATCTTCTAGATAAGATAGTGATTGACAGAGTTCTCTAGTCACCATCACCAAGTTACTGGAACTTCGTGATGAACTATAGTATGCAAGGGATGACGAAAACGATTCCTGAGCTCTTCATGATGCTGAAATTTACGAAGGTAGAAATCAAGAAAGAGCATTAAGTATTGATGATTAAACAAGACCACTAGTTTCAAGAAAAGGGCAAAGGGAAGAAAGGGAACTTCAAGAAGAATGGCAAGCAAGTTGTCACTCCCGTGAAGAAGCCCAAAGCTGGATCTAAGTCTGAAACTGAGTGCTTCTACTGCAAAGGAAGTGGTCACTGGAAGCAAAACTACCCCTAATATTTGGTGGAAAAGAGGGATGGCAAAGTGAAGAAAGGTATATTGGATATACAGGTTATTGATGTGTTCCTTGCTAGTGTTCACAATAGCCCTAGGTATTTGATACTTGTTCGGTTGCTAAGATTAGTAACTCGAAACAGGAGTTACAGAATAAATAGAGACTAGTTAAGAATGAAGTGACGATGTATGTTGGAAATGGTTCCAAGATTGATATGATCATCATCGCACACTCCCTATACTTTCGGGATTAGTCTTGAACCTAAATAAATGTTATTTGGTGTTTGTGTTGAGCATGAATATGATTAGATCATGTTTATTGCAATACGGTTATTCATTTAAAACAAAGAATAATTGTTATTCTGTTTACATGAATAAAACCTTCTATGGTCATACACCTAATGTTGATGGTTTATTTAATCTCGATCGTAGTAATACACATATTCATAATATTGATGCCAAAAGATGCAAAGTTGATAATGATAGTGCAACTTATTTGTGGCACTGCCGTTGGGTCATATCGGTGTAAAGCGCATGAAGAAACTCCATAAAGATGGACTTTTGGAATCACTTGATACTTGCGAACCGTGCCTTATAGGCAAGATGACTAAAACTCCGTTCTCTGGAACAATGGAACGAGCTACTGACTTATTGGAAATAATACATACCGATGTATGCGGTCCAATGAGTGTTGAGGCTCGTGGCGGTATCGTTATTTTATTACCTTCACACATGATTTGAGCAGATATGGGTATATCTACTTAATGAAACACAAGTCTGAAACATTTGAAAAGTTCAAAGAAATTCAGAGTGAAGTGGAGAATCATCGTAACAAGAAAATAAAGTTTCTACAATTTGATCGTGGAGGAGAATATTTGAGTTACGAGTTTGGCCTTCATTTAAAACAATGTGGAATAGTTTCATAGCTCACGCCACCTGGAACACCACAGTGTAATGGGGTGTCCGAACGTTGTAACCGCACTTTATTGGATATGGTGCGATCTATGATGTCTCTTACCGATTTACCACTATCTTCTAGGGTTTAGCCTCTCTGATCTCGTGGTATATCAACTCTTGTAATACTCATATCATCAAGATCAATCAAGCAGGAAGTAGGGTATTACCTCCATCGAGAGGGCCCGAACCTGGGTAAACATCGTGTCCCCGGCCTCATGTTACCATTAGCCTTACACGCACAATTCGGGACCCCCTACCCGAGATCCGCCGGTTTTGACACTGACATTGGTGCTTTCATTGAGAGTTCCTCTGTGTCGTTGCTGCAAGGTTAGATGGCTTCTCCAACCTTCAACCACGCTGTCCTGGGAGAGACTTTTCTCCCCGGACAGATCTTCGTGTTTGGCGGCTTCGCACTGCGGGCCAACTCGCTTGGCCATCTAGAGCGGATCGATAGCTACGCCCCTGGCCATCAAGTCAGGTTTGGAAACCTAAACTACACGGCCGACATCCACGGAGACTTGATCTTTGACGGATTCGGGCCCGTGTCAGGAGTGCCGAACAATCACGACGTGCATGACTTAGGTCTGTCGTCGAACCGTATTCGGAACATCGCACCTGCCACAGCTCCGGACTTCGTTCCAGAGCAGGTCGTGCCTTCCGAGGACGGGTGGATGGACCCCGCCCCAGAGGCCGCACACTCCTCGGTGTTGGAGCCGAACACAGACCCCTCTCCTAAAGGAATCTGTGTCTCCGGACCCCCGGACTCATTTCCGGACGTGAGTTCCGGACTGCGCGCATCCGTGCCCATTGAATCTAACTGGGCTCCAGTCATGGAGTTCACCGCCGCGGATATCTTTCAGCACTCACCCTTCGGAGACGTGCTAAATTCATTAAAGTCTCTCTCTCTGTCAGAAGACTCCTGGCCGAACTATGTCCGGCCCGTGTGGGATACAGAAGATGAAGAAAATCGCAGCCCACCCGCCACCCACTTTATAGCCACTGTCGATGACCTAACAGACATGCTTGACATCGACACCAGTAACATCGATGGTATGGACGTTGATGCAGGGAAAGATCCGGAACCACCGCCCACGGGGCGCTGGACTGCCACTTCAACATACGATGTCTACATGGTAGATACCCCTAAAGAAGACAATGTTGACAAAAAGGACACAACGGAGGATAAACCCCCTGGGCAAAAGCAAAAACGATGGTGTAGGTGCCGCCTTAGGTCCAGTCACAGTAAAAATAGCGATAACAACCGAAAACATGATGACACTCCGGTTGATTTCAAAGGCAACAACGACCATAGGGACCCAGCAATGGAGCAGGATAAACCAGGTCATGCCGAACACAGCATGGAGCAGACGCCCGATCACAATTCAGAGGGCCAAACTCATCATGCTACCTCCAAAGAAGATAATAATCCGGTTGACGATGCGTTCATCATCCCGGAAGAACATTCAAAACAAGACAAACTCTGCAGAAAACTCCTAGCCACAGTGCGGAGCCTGAAGAAGCAGAAGCAAAGGCTTAAGGCCGCGCAGGATATGCTCAACCGACGATGGAATAAGGTGCTGGACACCGAAGGAAAACATGGCGATAATCGCCACACAAAGAGCCACCCAAAGCGCAAACTGCTACCCGAATTCGACAATGAAGTCGCAGCACCCGTTCGGCCCAAAAACAATACAGCTACTCAGCCGGACCAACCAACTCATGGCCGCGATAGAGCAGCCACTGATACCGCACACGATTTATGAGAGCTCCTGGACAAAAAGGCCAGTGCGGCCAGGTCCATCTATGGGTCCAGAGGACAGGCTCCGACGCGGGATTATGGTCACCACAACGATCATGCTGATCGAATACCAGTCCGGAATCAACACCGGGAGCAACACCAGCCGGTAGCAGGCCGCGACACGGCCAGATACAGAGGGGCTGCGCATCCCCTGTGCTTCACGGATGAGGTGCTGGATCATGAATTTCCACAGGGATTCAAACCCGTGAATATAGAGTCATACGACGGAATGACGGACCCCGGGGTCTGGATTGAAGATTGTATCCTTCACATACACATGGCTCGTGGGGACGACCTCCACGCCATCAAATACCTCCCCCTCAAGTTAAAAGGACCAGCTCGTCATTGGCTGAAAAGCCTCCCCGGAAACTCAATTGGAAGTTGGGAGGAACTTGAGGATGCTTTCAGGGCCAACTTTCAAGGGACCTATGTCCGGCTTCCAGATGCTAACGATTTAAGTCACATAATGCAGCAGTCCGGAGAGTCAGCCCGCAAGCTTTGGAATCGATTCCTCACTAAGAAGAATCAAATTGTCGACTGTCTGGACACCGAAGCCTTAGCGGCCTTCAAACACAGTATCTGAGACGAGTGGCTTGCCAGACACCTCGGCCAAGAAAAGCCGAGAACGATGGCAGCCTTAACAAGCCTCATGACCCAATTTTATGCGGGCGAGGACAGCTGGTTGGCCCGTAAAGGCACCAGCGACCCAGGCACATCCGAAATCCGAGACGGCAACGGGAAGACACGGCACACTAAGAACAAACATCGGAATAACGATAGTCCGGACAACACAGCGATCAACACCGGATTCAGGGGCTCTCAACCTGGTCAAGGAAAAAAGCCATTTAACGGCAGTAAATAGGAACCATCCGGCCTGAACAAAGTCCTGGACAGATTGTGCCAAATCCATGGCACTTCCGACAAACCTGCAAATCATACCCATAGAGAATGTTGGGTTTTCAAGCAGGTCGGCAAGTTAAACGCCGAACATAAGGGAAGGGAAACACCAAGCGAAGACGAGGATGAGCCTCGCTAGCCGTACACTAGGGGCCAGAAACAATTCCCACCGGAAGTCAAAACGGTAAACATGGTACACGCAACTCACGCAGAGTTTGTAGCCCCCCAATTTAATCCCTGGGCAACATGCCCGATCACTTTTAATCCTTGGTGCTCGACCCAATAATTGATGGATACCATCTTACTCGCGTCCTAATGGACGGCGGCAGTAGTCTTAATTTCATATATCAAGACACCATCCGCAGGATGGGGATAGACCCATCCAGAATAAATCAAAATGACGCCACCTTCAATGGAGTAATTCCAGGCGTCGTGGCCCATTGCTGGGGCTCCCTCGTGTTAGAAGTAACATTAGGTTCTCCCGACAATTTCAGACGCGAGAACTTACTCTTCAACATCGCTCCCTTCAGCAGCGACTATCATGCATTGCTTGGAAGACCGGCCTTCGCTTGCTTTAACGCAATACCAAACTACACCTGCCTTAAACTCAAAATGCCCGGTCCACGCGGCGTCATCACGGTTAGCGGAAACACATAACAGTATGCGGCAGTTCCCGCTGCCGGACTCTAGGCGGCCTCTCCCACCGGAACGCATGACCGGTCGTCAAGACCACGGACATGGTTAGACAAGTCCAATACACCATTCTTCACAATGGCTTGGATAAACCTGAGCCAGGGGCTGCACATGTGTCCCCACAAATAATATGAGGGGCTGCAAACATGTAGCACAATCCCACAATTCGGCTTGCCTCGTTAACAGGCCGGATCTCGAACATTTCTCGAGCATGACTAACTTTTCACACGTTTTCTTTTTCTTTCATTCTCACAGACACTACCAGTGCGACACCCTTCCAGGATACGGCACTACGGAGACACAGGCGCAGACATGCAGCAGGGCCCCGCCCACAGGTTTCTCTTTAGATTAAGCCCATGCATAAACCTTCTTTACTGTCTCTTGTTGCTCAACGTCCCATTGGTATTTCATACACCTGTAAGGGACACTGGCGTTTTAGGCTTTTTGCCACGATAGATCAGTGTGCATACCTGGAATCACAGGGTCAAGGGCATTATTCATCCCAATATATGTTATAAAGTCCGAATACCTTCGGGAGTGTTCGGCGTCACGAGTTTGGCCTTATATGCATCAGCTCCGAATCATGTCTTTGGTCAAATGTTGGGTTAGCCCGGCTCCTGGGTTTGCTGCCTTACGTTCCGTTCTATCGGCTAAGGCGACCAAAGGAGAACTACTGTGATTGTGCCCTAGTTATTCCGGATGAGCACCTCAGTAGAGAAAGCCGAAAATTGACTGTCATGATATAGCGAGAGACTGATCAACCACTCGAGGACTCATCGGAATCTATAGGATTCCTTCGCATTAACGAAGGACCGGTCTACTGGTCAAGTACGTGCACCATATCCGGATGCACACGGAAGTACCCGGGGCTATATAGTAGCCCCACCTTTCAACTCCTATGGCTAAGCGAAAGTGTTACGGCTATATAGTCCGGTTGCCTGGTTCGACGTGCGATCACCTCCTTAATGGACCAAGACGTTGGATCAAGTGTGTTCACGCATATTTTCTCGAACACCCCCGCATTATGTGCATGGGGGCTGAAGCCAACGACTGCTAACTTTCACGATTAAATGCATATATAAACAGCCGCACAGGAGACACTATAATACTTTCAGGCAAAAGTATACAAAAAAGCAGCCTCTATGATCAAACACATAGTTGTTTACAATTTCGTCACTCAAACATGACATTCTTGGAGCACTGGGCCTCTATTCTACGAGCACCTTCTATGACCTGTCAAAATAGTGCTCGGCTGGGTCTTGGCTTCCTGCCGGACCCGGGGTTGCAATACGGGTGGCCTCCATATCCGCCCAATATGTTTTCACACGGGCAAAAGCCATCCGCGGACCCTCTATGCACGCCGATCTCTTCATGGCATCAATCTGCGCTCTGGCGCCAAATAATCATTGCACCAAACCAAAGTAACTGTCCGGCTTTGGCTCCTTCGGCCACAGATGGTCTATTACAGACCTCATTGCAAGGCCGGACAGCCTATGGAGCTCGTCTATGGCGGCCATTTTCTCACTCAAGGGAAAGGAGCGCGCTGGAGCATTAAACTGCGACCAGAACAACCTCTCCATTTTGTTATCCTCATGATCCTTGAATAACTTGGTCGCATCAGCCGTACTCTTCGCCAAGTCCGCATACTCATCAGCGGTGCTCCATAGCTTATCCAACGGAGCATACTTTGGATCTAAAAACTTCATCCGCAACACATAAGGACTTCCGGCCGCGATTTCTCCGGCTTGTCGAAGTTCCTCCCGTGCGTTTCTAATCTGAGAGCGCATCTCTTTAGCCGAATCCATCGCCTTCTTTAGGTCGGCCGCCTTTGTTTGATTCTCCTTTTCGAGAAGCTCATATCGGCCGGCGGCGTCCCTCAGCTCCACAGCCATCTCGGCTATCTTCTCCTCGCTTCGGAGACGAGCGGCCTATTCGGCATTCAATTCTTTGGCTGCCTTTAGAGCAGCCGCATTGCTAATCTGAGCTTGTTCCTTGGCTAGAGCAAGCTCCGCCCTCAGGGCCTCAACGGCAGCAGCTCCGCCTGCAACTACATAACATCACATTAATATTTCAACCTTCTTGCAAAAATAAATGTGGATATAGGAAAGCATACTCTGCCACTCCTCGAATCACTTGTTCACAAGCGTGACGTCGGCCTCCACAACGTCAATCCGCCGCCTCAATTCGGCGCATTCAGTGGCCTGGTCTATTGCCGAACCCTTAGCAACCTGCACATCAATACAAGTGCGATCATTATCTAGGAGTTTGATCCTCCGGTTGCCGTCATGGGCTGGCATCCATAGTCTCCGGGGCTACTATCTATACAGAGTGCATGTATCGCGTGCGGCTCAACTAAAAATTGCGGCTTACCTCAAAGCCTTTGAGCAGGCTCCTAAAAGCTTCGTTTAAACCACTTGTGGTGGAGGAGATTTTCTCCAACACCGTACCCATTAGGGTACGATGATCCTCCAAGAGATCAGCTGACTCCAGGAGGCCCGTCAGCGTGTTCAGCCGGACACCGGACTCTCCTGGACCCTTTCCACTATCCGCCACGGGAGCCGAACGCGCTGGGCTCGGGGCGGCCGAAGTGTTAACTTCCGGTCCCATTGGATCCGGACTCCTCCGTGACGATACCTCAGGGTCGCCCGCCTCACGGGGCGGAGAGGCAGGTGGGGTTTCACTCTCCATCATCTCCGGAAGAAGATCCCCCAAAGACGAACCCTGTTGAGATGAACTGGTGGCCGGGCTACAAAAAACAGGTCCCGGTTATTACTCTCAGAGGAAAAAGCAATAAGATCCTTGCTTAATTAAACTTACAGCTCGATGGAGGGCTGGCCCATTTGCGGGCACTGTGCGGTGAGGACGCCCTTCGGGGCAGGGCCCTTTGGCGAAGTTGTTTTCCCTTGTTTAGGCGCCCCCCGTCTCCAAATCTTAGGAGGCAGCCCTCTTCTTCCCGTGGGGGCAGGAAACCTCAGAATCACCTCCCCGATTCTCCTCCTCCGTGGAGGCGCTGATTCCCCCAGTTCGGATGCGCAATGTGTGAGGCCCACTCTTGGCCTCCCCGCTCTCCCCTTCAGCTCTCTCTGGTGGCACCCAACTTAGTGTCCGTTCAAGAATCCTGGCCATTGTCGGGCCAGGCGAACCTTCGGGAAGAGGGGACGGACACCTGATCCTCTCTGCCTTACTAAGCCAATCCTGGTTGCGGACAGTGTTCAGAACAATGCTATGACAAATATAAGCAAGGTGTTCGGTTATAGGGTTACTTACTTGGGTATCGAGGCGATTGCAGCTCAGGCCCGCATCCTCGGTGGTGTCCGGACACTTTATTCGTGGTCCGAAGAACAACTTATACATCCCTTCGGGCGTCATGCCGAAGAAGTGCTGAATGGTCCGCGGACCTTCTGGATTGAATTCCCACATCCAGAGAGGCCGACGTTTGCATGGCAGGATCCGCCGGACTAGCATTACTTGGATTATTTTGACAAGACTAATGTCCCTCTCGAGGAGCTCCCGAATGCGGCTTTGTAGCATTGGTACATTGTTCGCAGGCCCCCAGTTTAGTCCCACGTTGGCCCACAATGCTAGTTGAGGTGGAGGGCCCGAGCGGAAGGCAGGCGCGGCCGCCCACTTTGAGCCTCGGGGAGCTGTGATATAGAACCACCTCCGTTGCCATAAATCAGATACCTCCGGGAAGGAGCCTTCGGGCCATGGGTCATCGGCGTTCCTACTAATTATGGCACCTCCACACTCTACGTGTCGCTCCTCAATTATCTTCGGCTTCACATTGAAAGTCTTGAGCCATAAGCCAAAGTGATGTGAAGGAAGGCTTCACACACAACGATAAATGACGAGATGTGGAGGATAGAATCCGGAGCTAGATCGGGGAAATCTAGCCCGTAGTAGAACATGAGCCCCCTCACAAAGGGATTAAGAGTAAGACCTAAGCCCCGGAGGAAGTGGGAGACAAATACGACGCTCTCGTTGGTCTCGGAAGTGGGGATAACCTGTTCGGGAGCAGGAAGCCTATGCTTGACATCGGCGGTCAAATACCCAGCCTCCCTGAGCTTCGCAATATCCTACTCTGCTCTGACCAAGTCATCCATCGGCCTTGATCCGGACATAATCGAAGATCCGGGGTGCTTAAGCTCGGGCTTTGGGTGTTGGGACTTAGGGTGCGAGATGTGCGAGCGTGGAGATAGAGGGATAGGCCTCGACTCCTTTATAAACGGGGAAGAATATCAAGCGTCCCCGAACGTGGTCGTTCGGGACTTGCCTAAAAACACGGGGTCATGCCAACAGGCACGGTTGGATTACCAATACTCGTATTGATGAGAATCCCGTAATAAGGGGAACATGATCTCTGCTCTGATAGAATGTGCCAAGGAAACCGCCTCGTGGTGTGTGCGGTAGCAAGTTGTAAGAACGGTTCGAATAAAAACCGGACCGTGGCGTGATGTCACTTTTCGAAGAATTGTTAGTAGATTAGATTCGTGGATTATTGTTAGTCTCTCTACGGTGGTATATGGAATGTTATCTTGCAGAGCCGGACACGGTCCTTGTGTTCGGAGTTAATTTTGGAGTATTCAGAGATGGAACCCGCCTCGCAATGCCGAAGACAATCTACGCGCCGGACTCATCATCATTGAAGCCTGGTTCAGGGGCTACTGATGGAGTCCTGGATAAGGGGGTATCCGGACAGCCGGACAATATACTTTGGCCGGACTGTTGGACTATGAGGATACAAGATTGAAGACTTCGTCCCGTGTACGGATGGGACTCTCCTTGGCGTGGAAGGCAAGCTTGGCGATTCGAATGTAGATCTCCTTCTCTGTAAACCGACTCTGTGTAACCCTAGCCCTCTCCGGTGTCTATATAAACCGGAGGATTTAGTCCATAGGACCCATCATCATTATCATCAACAACAATCGTACCATAGGCTAGCTTCTAGGGTTCAGCCTCTCTGATCTCGCGGTAGATCAACTCTTGTAATACTCATATCATCAAGATCAATCAAGCAGGAAGTAGGGTATTACCTCCATCGAGAGGGCCCGAACCTGGGTAAACATCCTGTCCCCAGCCTCCTATTACCATTAGCATAATTTAAGTGAAGCATAGGAGAAAGCATAGCATAATTTTTGGCTCTCTCAAAAAGGTGTGTCCAGCAATGATTCAACACTTCAAACACAAAGCAAAAGAAGCAAAGACTCATACCATACAAGACGCTCGAAGCAAAACTCATATCATGCGACGAATAAAAATATAGTTTCAAGTAAAATACCGATGGTCGTTAGAAGAAAGCGGGGATGCCACTCGGGGGCATTCCCAAGCTCAGTTGCTTGCTACTTATTTGAATATTATCTTGGGGTGCCTCTAGCATCCCCAACCTTAGCATTTTGCTTATCCTTATTCCTTCATCCATCGTAAGATAATCCAAAACTTGAAAACTTCAATCACACAAAACTCGAACAAAACCTTCGTGAGATCCATTAGTATAAGAAACCAAACCACTACTATAAGTACTGTATAAAACCTATTCATATTTTTTTGCATTATATATACTGTATGAAATTCTTCTATAGCAAAAACTCATCAAACAAAACCATAGAATCATCAAAACAAGCACACAACGCAAAGAAAACAGAATCTGTCAAAAACAGAACAGTCTGTAGCAATCTGAAAATTTCGAATACTTCTGTAACTCCAAAAATTATTAAATAAATTTGTGGACGTGAGGAATTTGTCTATTAATCCTCTGCAAAAGGAATCAACTTAAAATCACTCTTCTGTAAAAAATGACAACGAATCTCGTGAGTGCAAAAGTTTCTGTTCTTCAGCAAGATCAAATAAACTTTCACCCAAGTCTTCCCAAAGGTCTTGCTTGACACAAACACTAATTAAAACACAAAAAACACAATCATAACAGTAGAATTATTTTTCTAACACTCAATAACAGAAATCAAAAAGAAAAAATAAAATTTATTCATTGGGTTGCCTCCCATCAAGCGCTATCGTTTTATGCCCCTAGCTAGGCATAACACGTAGGATCTAAGTTTTGTCATCTGTGGTTCAAGATCCATAAGATGCCCTCATGATTGATTCATATGGTGGCTTAATTATAGCTCTAGGTAAGTGTTCCATTCCCTTCCTTAGTGGAAATTGAAATTTAATATTGCCTTCTTTCATATCAATCACGGCACCAATAGTACGCAAAAATGGTCTACCAAGAATAATTGGACAAGACGGATTGCAATCAATATCAAGAACAACAAATCTATAGGCACAAAATTCCTATTTGCAAGAATAAGAACATCATTAATTCTTCCCATAGGCTTTTTAATAGTAGAATCCGCTAAGTGCAAATTTAAAGAGCATTCTTCAATATCGGTAAGACCAAACACATCACATAAAGATTTCGGAATTATAGAAACACTAGCACCGAAGTCACACAAAGCAAAACACTCATAATTTTTAATCTTGACTTTGATAGTAGGTTCCCATTCATCATGCAATTTTCTAGGAATTGAAACTTCTAATTCCAACTTTTCTTCAAAAGCTTTCATCATGGCATCAACAATATGTTTAGCTTTATTTTGTTCATAAGCATGGGGTGAATTTATCATGGATTGCAACAAAGAAATACAATCAACCAAATAGCAACTATCATAATTAAAATCTTTGTAATCCAAAATAGTGGGCACATCACTAGTTAAAGTCTTGACCTCTTCAAACCCACTTTTATCAATTTTTTCAACAAGATTTTCACCCTCCGAATCATAGGGATGCCTTCTAACTAAAGATGACTCTTCTCCAATCCCTTTTTCATCAATCTTAAATTTACTAAACAAAGAATCAATAGAAGAAACACCAATCACTTTAAGATCTTCATCACTTTTATGATAGTAATCACTAGAAAACGCTTTTTTTTAAATTCTCTTTTAGCTCTAAGCATAGGGGTTCTTTTCTTACTTTCATCCATGGAAACATAAAGAGCTTTAATTGATTCTTCGACTTTAGGCACAAAAGTTTTCGTCTTGAGAGTTTCTACATCATGAGTAATTCTATCAACATTTCTAGACAAATCATCAGTTTTATTCAACTTTTCTTCTATCGAAGTGTTGAAAGCCTTTTGCGTATTGATAAATTCTTTAATATTTTTCTCAAGATCAGAGGTGTTTCTATTATTATTGTAGGTGGGATTACCATAGGGATTACCATAATTATTAGAGGAATTACTAGGAAAAGGCCTAGGATTAAAATTACCTCTATAAGCATTGTTGTTGAAATTATTTCGCGAGACAAAATTCACATCTATGGCATCACTATTTTCTCAATCAAAGTAGACAAAGGCACAAAATTAAAATCAATAGGAGCACTTTTATAGCAACCAACTTCATAAGAGCATCAACTCTTTCACTCAAAGAATTTATTTCTTCTACCGAATTGACTTTTTTACTAGTAGGAGCTCTTTCGGTATGCCATTGCGAGTAATTTGCCATAATATTGTCTAGCAATTTAGTAGATT